>NC_069502.1:283975339-284575339 GCF_027579735.1 Bombina bombina
ATGTAACGTTCTGTTATAGAATGTGGTTTTGCATTTGCACAGAAAAGTTGCCAACCAGGTGACCATAAAGAAGTAGCCAAGTGGGGACAGTATACTTTGTAATATTATTGAATTTTCTGTTATTTAATAAATGTTATATAGCTTATTTAAAGCACTGATTTGCAGCCAAGAATTTTTCATTTCGGATGAAAATTTTCGTTCCGAATATTTAGGGAAATACATTTCCTTGAATATACAATGGCTGCACTATTCATTCATTTTGTTTAAAACTAATGAAATACTAAATTTTAGTTAAACATTTACATTTGTTTTGGTTAAAACAAATGTAAATGTTTCAAAGCTACAATAGTAACAATACTTATCTTAAAGGGCCAGTAAACCCACCAAATAATGTTATATAATTCTGCACAGAATTATATAACATTAGGTTAGCGGTAGTATGTCACAGATATTTTCCTACAAAAATGTATTTTACAGACCGCCGCTCCTGGCTCTACTGAGAGGTCGTTTTTTTGTTTGTTTGTTTTTTAAGCGCAACGGGCATGCTGTCTAGTTGCAGCCGGCCCGATCGCGCCATTAAAATGAATGTAGCTCGCTTCCGGTCTGGTAGCAGGAGTGAGCTACATTTATTTTAATGGCGCAATCGGGCCGGCTGTGACTAGACAACATGCCCGATGCGCTTAGAAGAAAAAAAACGACCCGCTGAGTAGAGCCAGGAGCGGCGGTTTGTAAAATACATTTTTGTAGGAAAATATCTGTGACATACTTTGATTTAGAAAGCTGCCGCTAACCTAATGTTATTATTCTGCACTATATTTGGTGGGTTTACTGGCCCTTTAACATACTCCTCTTCTTGCCAGAGCCCTAGTCGTGCTAACAGCAGGCTTAAAGGGATAGTATAGTCAAAATGAAACCTTCATGATTCAGATGGAGCATGCAATTTTAAGCAACTTTCTAATTTACTCCTATTATCAATTTTTCTTTGTTCTCTTGGTATCTTTATTTGAAAAAGCAAGAATGTAAGCATAGGAGCCGGCCCATTTTTGGTTCAGCACCTGGGTAGCACTTTCTGATCAGCAAGCTGCTGAACCAAAAATGGGCTGTCTCGTAAGCTTATATTCAAATAAAGAAAGCAAGAGAACAAAGAAAAATTGATTATAGGAGTAAGTTAGAAAGTTGCTTAACATTGCATGCTGTATATAAAATCCATGAAAGTTTAATTTTGACTAGACTATCCCTTTTAATGCTCTGTTTCCAGGACCTGCACTAACTTTAGTGCAGGTCCTGATTTCCGAGTGTGCTGAGCGTCCTGTTAGCGCGGCCAGGTTTCTGGCAAGAAGAAGTAGTATTAACCCTTTAAAAAAAATAAACAGAGGAAACAAATACAGACGATTTTCATCAGTATTTTTTAGTTTTCTTTAAAGGGATAGTGTAGTCAAAATTACACTTTCATGATTCAGAAAGAGCAGGCGATTGTAAGTAAATCTCTAATTTACTCCTATTATCAATTTTTCTTCGTTCTGTTGGTATCTTTATTTTAATGTAATATTAGGAGCTGGCCCTTTTTTGGTTCAGACCCAGGGCAGCGCTTGCTGGTTAGTTGCTACATTTAACCACCAATCAGCAAGCACTACGCTGGTGCTGAACAAAATAATGGTCCGGCTCCTAAGCTTACATTTGTGCTTTTCTAAATAAAGATACCAAAAGAACGAAGAAAAATTGATAATAGGAGTAAATTAGAAAGTTGCTTAAAATTGCTGCTTTATCTGAATCATGATAGTTTAGTTTTGACTAGACTATTCCTTAAATCTTCTTTGGTGCATTCATTCGGATTTTTATTTAGTTAAAGGGACAGTCAACACCCGGCAGAACTTAATACTATCATTTAGATACTCAGAATAAGATGCGCCTGCACCACCTCCCATGTTAAATATCTCTAACGATATGAAGTAATAGTCCACAGCACATACGTTTTTCAGCTGTAGACATGGCCACCAAACTCCTCCCCCTCTTCCTTCATCCCCCTTCTCTAAAGAAGTCAATGCTCGTTCGTGTTCTTGTTAATGCGCATGCGCATTAGAAATTCCTGTCTGCTTGCAAGCAGAAATTTGAACTCCTGCTGGGAATCGCCATGACTGCGGGTAAAGAATCCGACCGAGGATTCTATTCTGATTGGCTGTTTATTTTAAAAAGAAATGTGTTACGTTGGGTGGAGTTTGGCGGCCATGTCTACAGCTGAAAAACGTATGCGCTGTGGACAATTACTCCATATTGTTAGAGGTATTTAACATGGGAGGTGGTGGTGCAGGCGCATTTTATTCTGAGTATCTAAATGATGGTATTAAGTTCTGCCGGGTGTTGACTCTCCCTTTTAAAACAAAAATCCGATTTTCTTCACGAATGTGTATTTATGACAAAACAAATGCACATCTCAATTGATTAATTGCAAAATTTAACATAAATTGATTTAATGATAATCTGTGCAACATTACATTAAGAAAAATAACATACTAGCTAATTTTTCGCTTTATACTGACTTTAGTTTTAGCTGGGTGGTGTGCCCATTAAATAGGTCCTGGGCAGAACACTGATTTGAGCCCCTTGCGTTCGCATTTATCCCCTGCAAATGGATTAAAGACTTAGGTAAAGTCCTGCTCAGGAGCTGCAGTATATTCCCAGTTAGAAGTGGCATACGCATATCCCCGATAATCACTAGCTATATCTTGCTCAAAAGCTAGAGTAAGCAATGGTTGTCTGATTTATTGGGACACGAAACCCAAAATGTTTCTTTCACGATTCATATAGAACATATCATTTTAAACAACTTTCCAATTTACTAATATTGTCTAATTTGATTTATTCTTTTGGTATCCTTTTGTTAAAGAAGCAGCAATGCACTACTTGGAGTTAGCTGAACACATCAGGTGAGCCAATAATGAGGATTATCTGTGCAGCCACCAATCAGCAGCTCCTGAGTCTACCTAGGCATAATTTTCAATAATGGACACAGAGAGAACAAAACAAATTAGATAATAGAAGTGAATTGGAACGTTGTTTAAAATCACATGCTTTATCTGAATATTGAAAAAAAGAAAAAATTAATATAAATATTATTCAATTCGACATGAAATGTGCAAGTGTTGCCTTTCAGAGTTTTGCTTCCATACACTACTCCCATTATTAACTCTGTGTCGGTTGCAAACATCTTAATAGCTAATCCAGGTTTTGGTGCTTTGAAAATAAGCCGTCTTCAGGATCGTAAGCTTATTTTATGGTCCACAGCATACTCCTAAATGTTTAATATTGTATAAAACATTTATGTCCCTTTAAAAAAAAAATTAAAATCACTTTGGTACTTTCAAAAAAGATAAGAAGCTGTCTTGAGGAGGTATGTAAGTTGTTTTGTTTTTTTGTTGTTGTTTTTTTATATATTTTTAAGAAATCTTAAAATTTAAGATAGGAGTTGTATTACCCGAGGTTTCATCTGGTTAAGAATAAAACCTAGAATATATTCTCTAATTTTAAAGAATAGGCACAAAGGCCTCCATTACATATGCAGCAAAAAAAGTCTGCTTCTAGGGTGGTAACTAGCCATAGAACAAGCTATTATGCTATTGTTCGTTCCCAGGTTGAGCGCTTCTCTCTTTTTATTTATGCAAATTATGACACTTAGGGAAGTCTCCCTAAGTGTGATGCGGGAATCCAGACGTGGACCCGTTGCTCGGTGTGCCTAGAGGGATATGGCTGCACCTCACTGACGAGGCCCACACTAGGCCGAAACGTACGTCTGGGGTTTTGCCGTTTCTCTTGTTCAGAGAGGGATTGCCTGGTATTTCGGTGCTAGACTGTACTGTGAAGTCAGGATCAGACTGATATGCTTCAGGAAAGTTCTTTTCTGTGAAAGGCACATATTGAGCAAAAAGAGGCTGCTTCTAGGGTGGTAACTAGCCATAGAACAAACTATTATGCTATTGTTCGTTCCCAGGTTGAGCGCTTCTCTCTTTTTATTTATGCACATATGCAGCGTCGCCCGCAAAATCCTCCGCTGCCAGCTTTTACGCGATTTTGGTATTACATATACGGCGTAGCATACAAGTTTAAGCGGGTATATTTCACCCGTCGCTCGCAATTTTTACTCCCATAGGTTAACATGGGACAGAGTCGTAAATCGGTATCCAATATCCAGCGCAAAGCCTTACAAGGCGAAAATGGAGAAATCTTACTCCATTTTTACCTCGCCATAAAAGGCAGCCGTAGCAGGCCTTGCCCTGAGTATGGGAGCACCGTAACTCCCGAAAATGCCTGCAAAAATAAACTAACACCTAACGCATGCGCAATGTCTATCTACCTGTCAACCGCAATCCCCCACCGCATTAACTAATAAAGTCTATTAACCTCTGTATTCGCCATCAAACCCACACCGCAAGTAATAACTCAATTATTAACCTCTAAATCCGCGAACCCCAACATCACAAACTACCTCTTAAAACTATTAACCCTTAATCCGCCATTAACCCACAACGCAATAAACCTATTCAAGTATTAACCCCTAAACCGCCATAGCCCACATAGCCTATTAAATGTATTAACCCCTAATCTGCCGCCGCCACTATAATAGTTATTAACCCCTAAACATATGTCTAACCCTAACACCCCCCCTAACTTAAATATTAAATAAATCTAAATATAATTACTATTATTAACTAAATTATTCCTATTTAAAACTACTTGCCTATAAAATAAACCCTAAGATAGCTACAATATAATTAATAATTACATTGTAGCTATTTTAGGATTTATTTTTATTTTACAGGCAACTTTGTATTTATTTTAACTAAGTACAATAGTTATTAAATAGTTATTAACTATTTAATAACTACCTAGTTAAAATAAATACAAATATACCTGTAAAATAAAACCTAACCTAAGTTACAATTACACCTAACACTACACTATCATTAAATAAATTAACTACAATTACCTAAAATTAAATACAATTAAATAAAATAAACTAAAGTACAAAAAAAACCCACTAAATTACAGAAAATAAAAAAAATTTAAACTAATTACACCTAATCTAAGCCCCCCTAATAAAATAAAAAAGCCCCCCAAATAATACAATTCCCTACCCTATACTAAATTATAAACAGCCCTTTTAAAAGGGCTTTTTGCTGGGAATTGCCCCAAAGTAATCCGATCTTTTACCTGTAAAAAAAAAGAAATACAACCCCCCCAAAATTAAAACCCACCACCCACACATCCAACTTTACTCTAAAACCCACCCAATCCCCCCTTAAAAAAAACTAACACTAACCCCTTGAAGATCACCCTACCTTGAGCCATCTTCACCCAGCCGGGCAGAAGTCTTCATCCGATCCGGACAGAAGAGGTCCTCCAGCCAGGCAGAAGTCTTCATCCAAGCGGCATCTTCTATCTTCTTCCATCCAGCGAGGAGCGGCTCCATCTTGAAGACATCTGACGCGGAGCATCCTCTTCGTTCAACGTCCAACTGAATAATGAAGGTTCCTTTAAATGACGTCATCCAAGATGGCGTCCCTTCAATTCTGATTGGCAGATAGAATTCTATCAGCCAATCAGAATTAAGGTAGGAAAAATCCAATTGGCTGATGGAATCAGCCAATAGGATTGAGCTCGCATTCTATTGGCTGATTGGAACAGCCAATAGAATGTGAGGTCAATCCTATTGGCTGATTGGATCAGCCAATCAGATTGAACTTCAATCTGATTGGCTGATTGAATTTTCTGTAATTTAGTGTTTTGGTTTTTTTGTACTTTAGTTTATTTTATTTAATTGTATTTAATTTTAGGTAATTGTAGTTAATTAATTTAATTTATTTAATGATAGTTTATTGTTAGGTGTAATTGTAACTTAGGTTAGGTTTTATTTTACAGGTATATTTGTATTTATTTTAGCTAGGTAGCTATTAAATAGTTAATAACTATTTAATAACTATTGTATCTAGTTAAAATAAATACAAAGTTGCCTGTAAAATAAAAATAAATCCTAAAATAGCTACAATGTAATTATTAATTATATTGTAGCTATCTTAGGGTTTATTTTATAGGTAAGTATTTAGTTTTAAATAGGAATAATTTAGTTAATAATAGTAATTATATTTAGATTTATTTAAATAATATTTAAGTTAGGGGGGGGTTAGGGTTAGACTTAGGTTTAGGGGTTAATAACTTTATTATAGTGGTGGCGACGTTGGCGGCAGCAGATTAGGGGTTAATACATTTAATAGGCTATGTGGGCTACGGCAGTTTAGGGGTTAATACTTGGATAGGTTTATTGCATTGTGGGTTAATGGCGGATTAAGGGTTAATCGTTTTAAGTGGTAGTTTGTGATGTTGGGGTTGGCGGATATAGGGGTTAATACATTTAATATTAGTAATGAGAGGGGGGATTGCGGATAAAGGGGTTTTATGTGTCTGGCTTATTTTTTATGAGGCGTGTTAGACTTTTACGGGAGATTTGTTTTTATTTACTTTTCTAGTAAGCGCCGGCTGTTTCTAAAGTGCCGTAAGTCACTAGCGACTCCAGAAATTTGTCTTTACGCTCATTTCTGGACATCGCTAGTTTATCAGACTTACGGCACTTTAGGAACTGCCGGCAGGGGTTTATGTAATACCCCGATGTGCGAGGTGAAATTACGGACGGCGCAGGTTCCCACGCTTGCGCCGAAACCTGCGCCGTATATTTGATCGCGCCCATAGTATTTTTCCTTTCTCTTAGAGTAGCACTTGATTTTATTTTATTCCTCGACTTGTAAGAAATGCAGAGTGTTAAATAAGCAGAGCACTTGTTAGTAAAGCAGAAGTATTCATCCTAATTGAAAGGCAAAATTGTCTTGGTAATTGAAATTTTGTAACTCATTAAGGACTCTTGTAGTTGCAGTTTGCATCTACAGAAACACTTCATGCTTTTTTAATATAATTTTGATTAACAAGGAGTAACGCAGAGGTAAATGTACTGCAGCCTTTTTTTATAGTATATTTGTAATACCAATCAAAATAAAATTCAAACAGTTATTTCTTGCCTATTTACATGCATTGATTTACAGTTTCATCTGAAGTTCAGTGTGAGCCAGCTCTGGTCTTCCTTTAGCACTTTCAGAACCAGGGGTAATTGGGTTTAATAATCTTCCATCTAATTCAAACCCAGTTCCCAGGAATTAAAAGGGGTCAGTCTACACATTTACTGTTTGTATCGACTAGCGTTTGCCTCACCCATTTTTTAAGACGCTAAGAGGGGACTATAACTATTGATAGTCCCACATTCTGCTTAGATATGTGTAGTACAAAAATAAAACTAGACCATGCCTCAGTAGATTAGAGACAGTCTACTCCAGAATTCTTAATCACTTTATTATCCATTCCCCAGTTTTACAAAACCAACATTGTTATATTAAGATACTTTTAAAAAAACGCCTTCCGCATCTTCATGCATTCTCTAAAAAACGAATATTTCAAAAGGCTTCTCTCACCCCCCCCCCCCCTTTTCAAAATAATCGTGTCTCGAAGGTTCCATTGTGTATTAATTTGTAAGTTCTCACAAAAGCAGATCCATCACTTTCCTGTTTTTATGTATTTATATGCACTTTATTAGAATGCCTTTTGAATATGCTGGTTCATTCTAATTAAATGCAATGATAAAATATATGCAGAACTCTTGGTAGCTGTTGTCTCTCCTCTTAAAGTGATGTTTATTGAATTACACAGCTGAAATATAACAAACTGAACTTTTAAGTTTGAATCTTTGTATACCCACAGCTTGCCAGCAGAAGCCTGAGACACCAAATAAAACCCTCTGTGACTATGAAACTTCATCTGAAGGAAAACGATGAGAACAGTACAAAAGTACTACAGACGGACCCTGCAACATTACTTCACATCATTCAAGAGCTAGAGCAAGCTCTTGCAGAGATGAAAACCAATCACTGCCGGAGAATAGTTCGTAATATTAAATAAGGACCTGAAACATGACATCGGCATCTCTTTAAAACATTGTTCAAGGAAAAAAAATTTATATATATAATGTGTATGTGTGTTACTTTTGCATTTTTGTAATTATTTTTTTTTTTAAAGAATTTATCAATATAGGTATATTCAAATACAATGTGCAGACATTTTCAGGACATGTTAAATGTTAACCCTTTTTTTTTCTTCTTCCTTGATTCCTTCAGATTTTAATAATGTAGCCGTTATCTAGTTTTGAGTTTTGTTTAAATCAACTACGTTATTACCACTGTATCTCATTTAAAATACATTTGATTTTTTACTAAATATTTTTGTGTGTGTTTCTTATAAAAAATTCCCACTTTGAGGTAAATGTTTTATAAGCTGCAAATTTGTATGTCTTCCTCTCTACTATAGGTGTGTTTATTGCAGCACCAGAGCGTTGTCTGTATAATTGTCATATACATTCCATTTACTTATTAGTAATATTCTGTCAGTGATATTTCATATCTCATATATGCTGCCTTAATTGTGTTTCTGTTCTACAGTTCTGTGTATACAGAATGCATTAATGTATTCATATTCCATTTGTGCAGAAAGTAACCCCTTAATACTGGTGCAGTTATGTGTGCTAAGAAAGACAATTCAATTTACTTAAAGGGACATTAAACCCCAAAAAATTCTCTCATGATTCAGATAGAGAACACAGTTTTAAACAACATCCTAATTTACTTCTAATTTGCTTCATTCTTTAGATTTCCTTTGTTGAAAAAAATAGCAATGCAGATGGGTGAGTCAATCACACAAGGCATCTTTGAGTAGCCACTAATCAGCAGCCACTGAGCCTATCTAGATATGCTTTTCATCAGAAATAAGCAAATTATATAATAGAAGTAAATAAGACAGTTGATTAAAATTGTATGCTCTTTCTAAATCATGAATGAAAAAAATTGGGTTTCATGTCCCTTTTAAACTATTAACTCCTTACAATATAACTGCTTTTCTACTATTTTCTTATTATATACAATTAATACATTGTGTCCTGTCATAGCCTTCAAACAGCAAGAATTCTGCAGAAGTGGCAACACACTACAACATATGTAATACATAAATAGATGCTAATTATGCCACAAACTCTAACAAATTTACCTCTACATTTTGTAACATTTAAAAAGATGGGGTGGTGTAACCAAGCGCTAAGATAATCCTTAAGCTGTACACAAAAGGGGTCCTAACCAAACCCCAAGTGAGTGAAATGACAGTAAAAGTAGTGAGTACAGCGCCAAAAGGCTAGGGGATGAAGTGAAAGCCCTAAAGGTACTCAGAGGTGTGGAGTACAACTGCTATATTTCAAGCAGTGGAAGATAGTGCTAACCAAGTGGGTTGTAAAAACAGTATATTTAATACAAAGGTAAAAATCTAAAAAGGTTATAAAAATACAAAGGAAATACAAATAAAAATACAATGGTAAATAATTACAAAATTCCTACATTAAAATCTTCAATTGTAACAGTGAGAATTCATGGATCCATGATAAACAGGAATATGATAAGTTGAGGATGTAAACCTTGATGTTTAGCAACGGTAAAATGAATGGTATGATAGTGATGCAAAGTGATTCTCAACTAGTGCAAACAATGACATAAGATATTCGAGTAATAAAAGTGAAAAATGATGAACAGTTTAGTATGCAAATGGCACTGCAGTGCAAAAAAATGACTGTTTATGCAAAAAAAAAGGTGGAAACGTGAAAAAATGATGAACAAAATGAAGTGAGGTGACACAATTAATGTGAAGCAGACCAAAAATTGAGAAGAATGTGAAAAACACAATGATGTTCAACAAATGTTAATGATGATCAGAAAAGTATATAATTTGTAATCCAAATGAATAAAAGCAAAAATTAAAAACAAAATCAAAAGAACCTTGGATCCTGGTGATGAAATTCCCTGGGCGAATCCCTAATAGCGGTCAGTTGTTAATTCAATGTCCTAAAAACGTCCCTGTAAAAAGAATGTAAACATAGTGTAATACGTCCACAATGAAGTAATATCCTTGAAGTGGTGCTTAACAGTGGGTCAACGCGTTTCGGCCCTGTAACAAGGGCCTTTATCAAGACTGGTAAGGTGATCCCAAATGTGCCTTTTAATTTTTGCTTTTATTCATTTGGATTACAAATTATATACTTTTCTGATCATCATTAACATTTGTTGAACATCATTGTGTTTTTCACTTTTTTCACATTTTTATTGGATTTTTTTCATCTTCTCAATTTTTGGTCTGCTTCACATTAATTGTGTCACCTCACTTCATTTTTTTCACCATGTTTCCACCTTTTTTTGCATAAACACCGTCATTTTTTTTTGCACTGCAGTGCCATTTGCATACTAAACTGTTCATCATTTTTCACTTTTATTACTCTAATATCTTATGTCATTGTTTGCACTAGTTGAGAATCACTTTGCATCACTATCATACCATTCATTTTACCGTTGCTAAACATCAAGGTTTACATCCTCAACTTATCATATTCCTGTTTATCATGGATCCATGAATTCTCACTGTTACAATTGAAGATTTTAATGTAGGAATTTTGTAATTTATTTATCATTGTATTTTTATAACCTTTTTATATATTTACCTTTGTATTAAATATACTGTTTTTACAACCCACTTGGTTAGCACTATCTTCCACTGCTTGAAATATAGCAGTTGTACTCCACACCTCTGAGTACCTTTAGGGCTTTCACTTCATCCCCTAGCCTTTTGGCGCTGTACTCACTACTTTTACTGTCATTTTGTAACATTTTATGAACCTGCAAATAGTCGCATATAATAAAGGTTCTGTGTATTTTAGTCTAATTTAAATGTAATAGAACTCACATTTGGGGGTGCACAAACCTCCAGTGCCTGTTGCCTCTGGATGTGAAATGTATATTGGGGGTGGAGAGTTTAAAGTTCAGCACATTTTCTGTTGTATAGGGCAGCACACAATCTATATACACTACTGCCTGGAGCCAGTCTCTTGAGTATTCGTATATGCTGATTGATATTCACACCCATGACTGCCACTCATCCACATAAGCAGTCTCTGTTTCCTCTAGGATTGTTCTGGGGATGTGTGTGACCTGATTCAAACTATAATGTATAATAATTATAAAAGAGAATTGTTTTAATTGTGTATTGCAAAGTTGTTTAAGCCATTATGTGGGAGGTGTAAATAGCCTTATTTCTTTGTACTCGTTCATATCTCTTTAAACATGTTTCTGAGGTACTCTGGCATCTCATCATGGTCCTGAGAGCTAAAATACCATGACACTCTAAATTCTGTAATTTAACAGGTTGGCTATTAGGATCAGTTGATGGCCATTTTGGGGTTAGCCAAAACAATGAAGGGTGGTTTAATCTTGCTTTATAAACTACTCCCCTGTCTTTGTATGCAAACTACATGCAGAAACATCAGCCCTTAGCTAGATGCCCCTAAACATCCTCCGTATCCAGCTGTATACCCCAATGCTAGAGCTTAGACAAGATGTCCTGTTTAATGGGCACACCATCCGGCTCATTTTACTGACAAGCTAAAATGTAAGCCAATATTAAGCTGAAATTAGCTCATTTTAAAATGTTTCAATGTTTAGTGTACAAAATATCATTAAGTCAGTTATGTGCTTAAAAAGGGATAGTAAACCCCAAATTTTTATTTTATGATTCAGATAGAAAATACAATTCTATTATCAAATTTTCTTAATTCTCTTGTTATCCATTGCTGAAGGGACAGCATTGCACTACTGACAGGAAGCTGAAAATATCTATTTAGCCAATCACAAGAGACAAATGTGTGCAGGCACCAATTAGCAGCAGCTCCCACTAGTGTATGATATGTGCGTATTCATTTTTTAACAAGGGATACTAAGAGAGTAAAGCACATTTGAAAATAGAAGTGAATTTAAAAGTGTCTTAAAATGACATGCTCTATCTGAATCATGCAAGTTTAATTTTGACTTTCCTATCCCTTTAAATAACATTTATAAATAACTGAAAATGTTATAATATTGTAAAGAATTACGCTGCCCTCACCTGGCTAATTCATCCTATCACACAGTGATGAGAACACCAGTAGTGATATAAACTATATAACTTGCAATTGTACATAATGCTTTTATGTAAAAGGTATAGTTTTAATTTTGATCAGCAGATGGCAGAAGTCTCCTCCTTAGTGGTGATTCATAGAGCAATGTGTTTTAACACTGTAATGTACATTAAAAATATTATTACCCAAAGGATTCAATAAAGAAATACGAGAGAGTAATGAACATGTGATAAAATATCAGTGCATATGCTATATTTACAATGTGTAAGATGATGGTGTCCTTAATCATGCAATATGGGGAGATAGAAAGACCTCATATAAAGTCTATTTGCAGTGCAAAGTCTTTATGTCCAAGTCGTTTTAGTAATAAGGAACATGATATTCATTCTAAATCACCTGAAAGTGATGCAGCACAGCTGTAAAAGCTGAATAGAACATAACACATGGACATCTCTGTGTAAGATCTTATCCTTAGCTTGCAAGATAATAAACTTCCTAAGAGACATTTATTTACACTGTGTATTTACTTTTGTTTTTAATATATATCTAAGAATAAAACAGTTACAATGTTTTCAGTTTCATTGGGTATATTATTTGCATGACATTAAAAAAAAAAAAAATCAGGAATGCACAGATTATACATTTTATACGGAACTCTAATCGATGTGAGTAGTTATTTGGCACCATTTATGACACAAATTTAGGACTATATTTAAATCAATCTGTTTTAGCATTGTCTCCTTTATATCTATATAGTTTGTCATTGTCACATATACTGTGTGTGTGTGTATATATATACAGGTAGCCCTCAGTTTACGCCGGGGTTAGGTTCCAGAAGGAATGGTTGTAAATCAAAACCGTTGTAAATTGAAACCCAGTTTATAATGTAAGTCAATGGGAAGTGGGGGAGTTAGGTTCCAGGCCCCTCTCAAAATTGTCATAAGTAACACCTAATACATTATTTTAAAAGCTTTGAAATGAAGACTTTAAATGCTAGACAGCATTATAAACCTAATAAAATAATCACACAACACAGAATATATAATTAAACTAAGTTAAATGAACAAAAACATTTGCTAAACAGCATTATAAATCTAATAAAATAATCACACAACACAGACTTCACTTGCATTTTTGTGCAAACAGTTCTTTCTATGCATTCCAATCTGGACTGAGTTATAGACCGGAAGTTCTTGTTCCTTTGAAATCTGCTCAATAGCTCATGTCTGCTTAAACTTATTAATTTCAGCTTGCTTGGCTTTGCTGCAACACAAGCGGACAGCTCCACCTACTGGCTATTTTAATAAATGCACTGCTTCTCAATGCTTTTCAATAGCAGTCACATGACTGGAAAAAAAGGTTGTTATTCTGAAACGGTGTAAATTGAACCGTTGTAAAACGAGGGCCACCTGTATATATATATAATATTACACTTTTCTTTATAAATTACTTTTTTTTTTTTTTAGCCTGACTAAAGTAACTAACCATTCAGCTATGCAATAGTGGCTGTAGTGTACCTTTCTTCTTTGAGGTAAACGTTTTGTATAACACAGAAAAGAGGAGAAAATCTCTTCCTAAGTAACAACAGAAAAAAGCTTGATAAAAGGTATTCCAAACTCTTGGTAAGTATGTTTGTACTGATAAACAGATGCTGAAGACAATTCCACAAGGATGAGATGAGCAGGACAAGGTTATTAAACATGGAAGAAGAACCTTCTGATGTTTTAAATGTTAAAGGGTGAAAAGAGATGAAACGTAAAGCCGAGAAAACAAATACAGTAAAATACCATTTTTTATATCTTTAATAAAGTGTAGAGTATACATCACAGAGTTAAGATAATCCATATTTTATTACAAGACCAGAAATTCACATTTTTCAAGTTTAAAGTAAAATCACTCAACTATATTAAATGTAACATGAGCAACTAGTGTAAAGTAAAACTATTGGAAAGTAGAAAGATTAGTCAACTGCATTCAAAATATCTTGAGGGCAACATTTTAATGTACTTTAGCGTATGAAGAATCTTGACTGGGATGTGCTGAAAACTAGCCTCAGCCATAATCCATTTAATAATTTTAGAAAGAGTTGGACAATATAGGACTTTATTAAGCCTTTTATTTTAATACTAGATGTTTATCCATTCATTGCATCAGGGTCCAAAGAGAAAAAAGACAATGGGGGAGGTTTATCATATTCCGGGCGGACATGATTCGCTATAGCAAATCATGTCTGCCCTGCATCGCTGAATGCTGATAGCATACGCTGTCGGCATTTAACATTGCACAAGCAGTTCTGGTGAACTGCTTGTGCAGTGCCGCCCCCCTGCAGGGATGTCAGATCGGGCAGATTGATGTCCGGCGCCTCAGAGGGACGCGTTAAGGAGCAGCGTTCTTAAGACCGCTGCTTCTTAAATACTGTTTCCGGCAAGCCTGAAGGCTCGCGCGGAAACAGCTGCACATAGCAGCATTCGGGGTTTAGTAAATCAGCCCCAATGTTTCAAGCCTCCTATAGACTTGATTAGAAATATTGTTCTTTTTCTCTTTGGACCCTGATACAGTGAATGGAAATAAAGGTCCTGTTTTAAAGTAAAAGAGGTTGGCAATCATTTTGTGCTTCTTGATTTGAGTGTTGTCTTCTAATTGTGATACGGATATAGTTGGAGAAGAGACAAGCATTAATAGTTGAAGTCTGAAAGGAAGAATTCTGGACTCGTATACTTTCACAACTAACCACACAAGCTGGGGCTATTGGGAAAAAAATATGTTAGCAACAATTTCATGCAGCTCTGCTTATTGAGCAGCAAGTAGAAAGAGGAAGTTATAGGACACTCTATGGGCTCAATTGATCAAGCGAGGGTGGACAGGGGTTTACATATTCTCCCCTGTCCATCCCATCTTGCCTCTGGCGGGCAGCAATCCGCTGCTAGAATTTACTATTGCACGCAAGCGCTATTTAGCTATCTCGCGTGCAACACCGCCCCCTGCCCGGTCTAATGACCGCTGCTTGATTAATACTGACTGCAGGTTCTCTTGTGAGAACCTGCAGTCGTAGGGGAGGAGAAGGCTTGATAAATCGAGCCCTGTGGATTTTACATTGGTGTTTCTTCAGATTAAGCAAAAATATGCCATATCATTTGCAACAGATTTTCTTACTTGATGGTCTATGTAAAGTTTTTTATATGTTCTCTATGTTTGTGCTTATGTTATCTGCTGTGATTTGGTAGGCTACATTTGATCAGTAAAGAAAATAAATGCAAAATATGATTCTCAGGTCTTGTAATAATATCCCAGACTGTATATTTTAATAATTGTTGAGTAAGAGAATTTCCAAATACCAATAGTAACATTATAGACTCACTGATTTCCTGGAAATATCTATATTTTTTGATAGTTGCTTGCTAAGGCATAAAGTCGCTTAGAAGCTATTCTATATAATGCAGTCATTTAGAAGTAGCTGGTACACGTTTTGTTAGATCTAACACAGATCATTATTTAATAGATGGAAGAAAAAAGAAGGTATTGTTAAGAATACCTTCTCATATTTGTACAATGTGTTTTTTATTGTAAAAATGAGCAGTTTTCTTGGATATTACAAACTATTTCTGAGGTTTGTTTTCTTATTTTTGAATGTTGAACTTTAAATGGCTCAGAGACAATACTGGAAATGTAACCCAAATGCAAAGACAGGTTTATATATAGATATTGTAGTCTGCCTGCCTGCCTGTCAGATAAGCTGTCAGTGATATGACAGCAGTTCAATGCCATCTGTGTATGTTGGACCACAAATTAGTGAGCAACATTTGCTAGCTCATGTGAAGAACAATTGCTGTCAGGGTCAGTTGGCAAGTGGGAAAGGTAAATCTGGTTAAAAATAATTTTACCCAAGGTCTGCTATGCCCATTTGTTAAACTCCATCTGTCTTAATATTTTGTGAGGGATCTGATTTCTTATAAATAAGGTATAACCTGCTGTTACAAAAACAAGAAATCTGTACATAGTTACAAACATTCCAATGTGAAACTACATGCAGGTACACACACACACATATATATATATATATATATATATATCTCCCTAGTTTTTGTTTTAAAATGTGTGTTTTGTGCCACTTAGATCATTATGTATATATAATAATAACCAGTGAGTGTGGATTTCTTTTGTATTTGTAACATTCTCCTGAAACCCTGGAAGTTGTACCCTAGATGAGGGTGCAGATCCTACACACTCATTTTATAATTTTGTTTAAAAAAACATGTAAATTTACTGGTGAGTATTTATAATCCATTGTTCAACCATATTTTACATGAAACCAAATAAATAAGTTTAAAAAACCTGAAAAGAATATCCAGATCTTACTTCTACAAGTTTTTATTTTTTTATTTTCACATTTAGCGCTAGATTACTAATTTATTGCACGCCGTAAATGGTCAAATTTGCCTGTTTATGGGCATGCGATAAATAACCAGCCATTACCAGACCTCTGGTTAATTTTTTTAAATGTGTCCCAACTGCTCCCCTCCCAAAAAAAAAAAATTGTGTAGTGCCTTTTGAAAAATAAAAAATGGTAGCATTTTTTTTTTAATGCACTAGGCAGTCTTTGGGGGCTAAACTTGGCAGCTGTGGCTTGTTAGAAAAAAAACGGCACTGAAAAGTGCCTTTACATAGCGGTCAATGGGGAACTGTGTGTTCTCTATAAATATATATGTATATGCTTATTTACATATATATATTTATGTGTTAATATGTGTATATACACATATGAACACAAATATATATATGTATATAAGCATATACATAATCATATATATTTAAATTTGCTGCCCAACGCTCCGCGACTTACCCCTTTCGCTCCGCTAGTTCTCATGCCGTGTCTGACAGCATAAGAAGGAGGCTCCCATTGAAACCTATGGAAGCGCGCTCTTGTGAGTGCAATGCTTCCGTGCAATGCGAACGCAAGGTCGCATTCGCATTCCACCTCACTTGTAATACCAGCGCACATTTGCGTGCGCTGGTATTACTTAGTTGAGCGCAAATATAACTTTTGCAGGAATCAATATTTTGTGCTCAACTTGTAATCTATCCCTTAATCTATATTCTGTTGTATGTTCTTTATCAATTTTGAAAGCTAGTTAACCTACAAAGCAACAAAAGTTTAATAAAACTTACCTGAATGTTTAAATGTTAAAAAAAAAAAGTATTTTAAAATAATAGGGACTAATTTACTTTCCAATTACAAAGTCCATTGAAGTGAAGTTTCTCTGCAGTAATACAAACTCCACCCAAACTAGCACACTTTAGATAAGTGGTTGCTTCCTCTATTCTTTTGCAAATCAGAACTGTTGTTCTCCTGGGGCATAGAACAGAGACGTTCTTCCTTATTTATTTGCATGAACTTGCTGAAATCACAGCTACCTCTTTGTTTTATGTGCTGTTGTCACACCTATAATAGAAAAAATTTAATGCAGTCTGTGTGCCTGTGTATTTTCAGTAATACATATTCTATGACTAATAAATTCAAATGATATATATATATTGTCCTGTGGGCATTCAAGAGTTCTGGTTATTTAGTGTGTGTGTGTGTGTATGTTGCTCACAATTAACAGGCAACATTCTATCATTAACCCTTCCTGTTTCACATTGTTTTTATATGCTGGAATCTACTTCTGATTTGGAAAAAGGTTATTTGTGTTATTTTACTGTGTTTTATTCTGTACACACATACTTTCATTAGCTACACTAACACTGACTCAGTCTCACGATTGAGACTAGATAATAATGCATGCTGCTCTGAAGAACTATATCTACCTATTACTTGAAGTGGAATATTTACATTTCAAGCCCTAGGCCTGCATACATTGTGAAGAATTTACCACCCTAGTCTAGGTCTAGTTGGCATAAATTTAAGGATTTATAATATGGTCATGTTGCATCACCCAATTTAGCCATTTATAGCCATTCAAAATGTAGGTGTGTCTACTACCTAAGCATAATAATGTTTGGGGATGCTTTAACATTGGCTCACTGGTATCAAATATGCTAATATGCAACACAAAATTATACTCCACGCCATGATATTGCCAACACTAACCTACTCTTGGTGCATGGCAGGATAGGTCAATTGAATCATGCCATGCATAGTCCTCTCCTCTGCTGATGTATTATAAATATGACAAGGTTCTGCCAGCTGTGCATTCTAAAATGCCATTTTGCATACCATTGTTGTACTGAGAGGTTATCTGATCAATTGTAGCCCTTATGTTAGCTTGCATAATTCAGCTCACTCTGCGTGAAGACGCTTCAGCTGGTTACAGGATTCCTAATGCCTAGAAGATTTCTTGTTTGTTCTCACTACAGTATATATAATGTTGTACATTTACACTCCAAAAGATTCATGTCAGAGATTGCATATGAATATCTTGTAATGGCACGTAACCAAAATGAATAAAGAAAAAAAAAACTGCTTTACCAAAGCCATACATACCATTTTTTCTATCCCAGATGTATTAAAACACTATCCTAGGACCCAAAGCGAGAATCATACCCCTAGACTAACAAGACAGGTAATGAAAACACTATACTACCTGAAATACTTCAGTTAAATAATTGCGTATTATTTCACTTTGAGATTATAATATTTCAAACACAAAGATGCAAAATGTGGGTGACATGCTCTTTATATCTCTTGTGACCTAGATTACATATAAGTGGACACAACTAAGTAAATTACTCTTTCGCAAGCCCTATATTTGTGCTCCATTTGTAATACCAGCGCATGCAATTGGCTCAAATGGGAGCCTCATTCTCATGTCATGAGACACGGTGTGAGAACTAGCGCAGCGAAGAGGGTAAGTCGCGCAGCAATGGGCAGCAATTTTAAATAAACAGTCATGGCCAAAAATATTGGCACTGTTCGAAAAAGGTACAGCACATTGGTAGTTGATGGTGGTGGAGCAATCTGCAGAGGGTTCCACACAACTCCCCCAAAAATAATATGATAAAGTCCAAAGATATAGCAACACTCACCAATTAATAAACTTCCATCTTTTATTGGGACATAAAAAAAAATAGACATTGTTGGACCTCTAGTCTTTAGTCAGGTCAATACACATAATGCAAATATCACACCTTTATATAGGGGTAGGTATATCAAACCACACCTCTAAATTTAACCCATTCTAGTCATGATCACAAACACTGTACATACTGTGTGATACACTACTATGATATAAACTACACCACCTAGTGGCTGAAAAATACAACATACATATATATTTACAAAAAATAACAATGTTACAAAAATTCAATTTATGTTAATATAGATACAGAGTATAGTATAGTACAATGTTTCATAGTGTTTTATAAAAGCAAAAAAAGCACATAGTAGCAAATTATATATTGAGAAAACATTGGCACATCCTGAGTACTTGTAACCCCTATGTCAAAGAATTCCAGTCTCATTTTATGCCAGCCTATAAGAGAAGCAGCAATTTGTGCGATATATTAATTAAGGCTGACATAGGTTCTAATAAATTTAACACACAAACATATATCAGAGAAAAGAATCTAGGCTGTTATGCTTGCTTGGGGTGTTCTAGCTGCAATAGTATGACAAAGGGTAGATATTTCTTTCATCCCAGCACTGGTAAAAAGTATATCATCAGAGGTCTGTTTACTTGTACTACCACGTATGCCATTTATATGATCAAATGCCCATGTGGGCAGATTTATATTAGAGAGACGACAAGGTCCGTGATAGGATGAGTGAGCACAGGTCTAACATTAGAACAAAAACTATTAAAAATCCAGTGGCTGAACATTTAATTCAGGCAGGCCATAATATCTGCCAATTAAGATTTCAGATCATTGATCATATAGCGGTTCCCAGAAGGGGAGAGGATAGAGAACTTTTTTTAAAGCACAAAGAGGTATTTTGAAACAATAAGTCAGAAACCTGCAGTCCTATGGGTATGAATAAATAATATGACCTTTCTGTCTTCCTTTGATGTACTATGTGCTTTTTTTGCATTTATAATACACTATGAAACATTGTAAACTGTACTCTGTATCTATATAAACATAAATGTAATTTTTGTAACATTGTTATTTTTTGTAAATATATATGTATGTTGTATTTTTCAGCCACTAGGTGGTATAGTTTCCATCATAGTAGTGTATCACACAGTATGTAGTTGTGATCATGACTAGAATGGGTTAAATTTAGAGGTGTGGTTTGGTATACCTACCTCTATATAAAGGTGTGATATTTGCATTATGTGTATTGACATGACTAAGTCTAGAGGTCTAAAACATTGTCTATTTTTTACCTTGATGTCCCAATAAAAGATGGAAGTTTATTAATTGGTGAGTGCTGCTGTATCTTTGGACTGTATCAAAAATATTGACACCCCTGCTTTTCTGTCAGATAATCAGGCCTGGACTGGACATCGGGCATACCGGGCAAACGCCCGGTAGGCCGCGGGGTAGTTTAGCCCCGCCCACTGCGACCTCACTGCATACAAACATTTTTTTTGGAGAACTGAATTTTTTTATTTTTTGTTAAATGTTTAATAAATGTTCAGTTCAGCCTGAGCCAATCATCATATGATCTGATGATCATATCCCTAATCCCTTCCCCATTCGGATCAGCCACACTGTTTCAGGCAGTTTATTATGCTACTGAGTCCTCATCCTGCCTGTCTGGTGACTGGTCTGAGAGTAGACTAAACGCACTGTCTGTGAGTGATGATATGCCCGGCACGCGGCTGCACTACACTGATGCCGGCATGCCGCATGCCGGGTCCATGTGACACAGAGAGTCTTCAGTCTTAGACAGAGTAGTGCTGCGTGTCGGAGTGTCAGTCAGTGGTTGGACTTGGAGGCCGGAAAGATGCTGGCTCTGCCGCCAGGCCATGGCCATTCAGTGAGGGCGGCTAGTAAGCAGTGAGGAGGGAGAGCTGCGAGTGCAATGACAAGGCTGCGACTCAGCAGAGGGCCAGGTACTTTTTCTTTGGAGTTGGACATAGTTTATAATACTAGCCTAGTAGTAGTAGGCCCGGTCCAGCCACCTATGTACATTCAGTCTCCTCTGCTGCGGCCGTATATGGGGATTACATGTGTGCCACCCCACCCTGGACTCCTGCACACTCTTGTAGCACACTGACAGTGTAACACTGACTGTAGAGATGGAGACAACAAGGTGCTAGGGGCTGGGGCTTTTGGGGTTACATGAGGGTGCTGAGGGGATGATGGGGGTTACAGGGTGGGTGCTGAGGGGCTGATGGGGGTTACAGGGTGGGTGCTGAGGCTAATTGGGGTTGCAGGTGGGGCTCTGGGGCTGATGATGGTTACAGGGGGGCCCTGCCTGGGACTGATGGTGGTTACAGTTACAGGGGGAGCCCTGGTACTGATGGTGGTTACAGGGGGGCCCTGGGGCTGATGGTAGATACAGGGGGGGCCTGGGGCTGATGGTGGTTACAGGAGGGCCCTGGGGCTGATGGTTGTTACAAGGGGGCCCTGGGGCTAATGGTGGTTACAGGGGGGCCCTGGGGCTGATGGTGGTTACAGGGGGGATGCTGAGGCTGTAAACCTCATCAGCCCCAGGCCCCCCTGTAAACCACCATCAGCCCCAGGCCCCCCCCCCTTTAACCACCATCAGCCCCAGGGCTCCCCTGTAACCACCATCAGACCCAGGGCCACCCTGTATCAACCATCAGCCCCCCCGCAACTATCAGCCTCAGCACCCCCACCCTGTAACCCCAATAAGCCCCAGGGTCCCCCTTGCAACCCCAATCAGCCTCAGCACCCCCCTGTAACCCCAGTCTCAGGGCCCGCACTGTAAACCCCATCAGCCACAGACCCCCCTCCCTGTAATCCCAATCAGCCTAAGCACCGCCCTGTAACCCCCATCAGCCACAGGGCCCCCTGTAACCCCAATCAGCCTCAGCACCCCCCTGTAACCCCCATCAGTCCCTGGTTGATGTTTAGGTGAACGTGGGGGGGGCACCACGGGAGTAGCTTGCACAGGGTGCCTGGACACCTAAGGCCGGCCCTGATTAGTAATGTTCAATTATGCTCCTAAGTTCCCTAACACTATACAGGTAGGACTTGCCCTCTGGGATGGGGGGGGGGGGTAAGGCAGATCAATGTTTGGGGGACTCAGGGGCCAGGGGTTCCTGGTTAAACTATAAACTACTATAATTTATGTTAATGCCTTTGAAGTTCATCCTAATTATTCTAATATTTTCAATTTAGCTTATATGTGGGATGCTGATCTATGATGCCAAGAGGTTGATTACAGTGTCTACATAAAAGAACTGTTAACATCTTTATCTATACTTAGTTTTTCATATACAGATATTTAAATATCTTTGAAGCTGGCGCTTTTATTTTATCTTCTTTGGGCAATTTGTATGTATTTGTGTTTTTGTACTTTGTTTATCATTTTATGTAGGATAATAATCATTAGAGTCCCTAATAAATAAGAGGCTGCTAGCAATTTTGACCAATTATCTGTTACTATTACTTGTCTTTTAAAAGTCACCCTCCTGTGAGCATTAGTGTTAATGCCCTTTTAAAGAGACTTGACCAGATATTAAAGGGACATAATACTCATATGCTAAATCACTTGAAACTGATGCAGTATAACTGTTAAAAGCTGACAGGAAAATATCACCTGAGAATCTCTATGTAAAAAAAGGAAGATATTTTACCTCACAATCTCCTCAGCTCAGCAGAGTAAGTTCTGTGTAAAAACTTATACTCAGCTGCTCCCAGCTGCAGGTAAAAAGAAATAAAAAATGAAGAAATGAACAGCAGCCAATCAGCATCAACAGTGCTGAGGTCATGAACTCTTTTACTGTGATCTCATGAGATTTGACTTAACTCTCATGAGATTTCATAGTAAGCTGAATAGGGAAATAATATGAGAGTGCACGAGGCTCATCCCCTAAGCTGTCCCAGGACAGACACACTAAAATGCTGCTTAGAAATCCTTTAAAATGGTATGTGGCTACTGAGGAACTTTTATGGTAAAATATCTTTCTTTTTTACATAGACATGTTCAGGAGATATTTTCTAGTCAGCTTTTTACAGCTATACTGCATCACTTTCAAGTGTTTAAACATTTTGGTATTATGGCCCTTTAAGTGTGGTCATTAATTTAAGCTAACAATTATTTTTTTCTGCATAAAAATGTTTGGGACTATTTTTGCTTGATTAGCCATTACAGGGATATATACAGTATTTGTGAGCTATAATGTTGAGTGATTCCTCATGTATATTACACATCCTCACTTTCTGCATAAGCATGATTTTTTTTATTTTACCATATTACCCTCTAATATAGCTTAGTATAACGCTATATATTTGTAAGCTATGCTGTTAAGTGATCTTTCATGTACGCTACAAATGCTCCTCATTTATTACATAAGTATGTTTAGTTTATGCAACACATATTTTATTCAAGGGTCCAAGAGTGACTGATATCTCACAAGAAAACTGAGGTTTTCAATGTATCATTTATTTTAGTGCGCACTTATTTCACATTTAATTTGTACTTCACTGGTCATTTGTTCATAGCTTATATGTCATTTTTTCATCCGTTACCAGAACTGTGGAGACTGTATTGTCTGTATCAAGATGTCAATAGTGACTGCATAAGTGGTGTAACTGTGCAGAAGTACTGTATTGAGATATGTTGAATGTGAACTTATTTATGACGAACCTCAAAAAAAGAAAAAGAAAAAAATATTGTTTAATTGTTCTAGACAAGTATTCAGCTTCCATGAATGGCTATAAAGTCTGAATATCAGTTGGCATAGTAAATATTAGGGAATTCTATCATACTATAAATATTTTATACCCACCTTGTAGGGAGATAACTTTATGAAATTATTTTGTGGGCAATTACTGTGGTATTGCGTGTGTGTGTGTGTATGAGTCTGTGTGGGTGTGTTTTTATGTACATGTGTATGTATGCATTAGTGTGCATGTGTGTATGAGTCTGTGTGGGTGTGTTTTTATGTACATGTGTATGTATGCATTAGTGTGCATGTGTGTATGAGTTTGTGTGGGTGTGTTTTTATGTACATGTGTATGTATGCATTAGTGTGCATGTGTGTATGAGTCTGTGTGGGTGTGTTTTTATGTATGTGTGTATGTATGCATTAGTGTGCATGTGTGTGTGTGTGTGTGTTTGTGTGTATGAGTCTGTGTGGGTGTGTTTTTATGTACATGTGTATGTATGCATTATTGTGCATGTGTGTTTGAGTCTGTGTGGGTGTGTTTTTATGTACATGTGTATGTATGCATTAGTGTGCATGTGTGTATGAGTCTGTGTGGGTGTGTTTTTATGTACGTGTGTATGTATGTATGAATGTGTTTGTGTATGAGAGTGTGTATTTATGTATGCACTTGCACGCCAGTCTGTAGCTTATAACTCTGATAGATTTTTTTTGTATTTAAAAAATAGCCATAGGTGGTTAATTTTAGGTCTTCTGCAGGTATTATACCTGATATGTGGTGATTCATTCACACACAATTCAACATAAATTACATGTGGAGCAGTGTGTCTGTGGTGTGGTTAGATGTGTATGTGGTGTGGTTAGATGTGTATGTGGTGTGCTTAGATGTGTATGGGGTGTGGTATGGTGTGTATGTGGTGTGGTATGACGTGGAGCAGTGTGTATATGAAGCAGTGTGTATGTAGTGTGGTATGATCTGATGTGTATGTGGTTTGTGTGTTTGTGGTGTAGTATGGTGCGTATGTGGCGCAGTGCGTATGTGGTCAGCTAATGGGTCAGCTAAGGCGTCTAAGCTTCCATTCCTGCTATTTCAAATAAATATACCAAAAATGATAATAGTAGTAAATTAGAAACTTGTTTAAAATTGCACCCTCTATCTGAGTCATGAAAAAAAAAACATCAATGGGGGGCGGAGCCAACTGCCGTGCTGAGAAGACGTTTGTGGACAGAGCTCTGCTCACAAACCTGTATATAACTGTTTTTAAAACCCTATATATCAAGAAAAATACGGAAAGAAGTGTTTATAAGTAAGATTGCACTGAGATTTTGGGGCTGTATCACCTATTTGAGTGCCAGATCGGACAGGATCACCGCCTATCTGCCTTTTCTACCTCTCTCCTACAACCGGCCTTAGCGCTCCTGGTAAGCTGCACTCCGGAGGGTCGGGCTCTGCTCCGGAGTGATTTGTGAAGAGGTGACCGGTGTTGGAGGTGGAGGATCACTAAGAAGAGACCGCTTCACACCCTAGCTGCTGGGCTACAGTACTGGCTTACTGCTCGGACCTCCCGGGCATTCACGCAGCACCTCCCTGAGCGGCCCTTGCAGATCGTGGGCAGACATTGAAGAGGACTGTTCCGGTCATTGTGTATGGTGGTCCGGTCGAGATGTAGTGACCAGCGGAGCCACATGGTACTACAGAAATACCCGGTAAGGCGGCGTTAATTTTTCTTAATCCCCGGCACCCCAGCTTGACATTTGCTCCTCTGCCACTACACTGACTATTACAAAAAGCGAGCAAAGGGGGAAAAAAAAAAGAAAATAATAAAAGGAAATATAGCCATAATCCCAAGGAAAATTACGGTCAATTGGACTTTAATACCTGTCCCTTGATCAGGAAGGCCCTGATACCATAGTGCAAACCACTCTAAAAGGCGCCAAAATCCGCCATCTTTGGCCCTAACATAGGCCTATAAGTGTTACGCAGCATATGTAAACTTGCTAAGGATTACACCACAACAGGATCACTACAATATCAGCTAAAAAGGAGAGAACTTCTACCACATAAAGCTTTATTGTCTGAACCACTAATTAAACGTTGGAATACTTTTAAAGAGCCATGGGTGTTACAGACCTGATGTTCATATAGTGTTTTATTTGCTCTCAAGGACTGCACCCCTGCAGAAGCTTAGTGTGTCTGCCTGCCATTTCTCTGACAGTCTATACCCAGTGTGTGATTACAGAACCTGCTTAAGCCTAATAACTTTTTCAAATAGCAGCTTTAAATACAGGAGACATTCCTATTGCAGGGACACTAACTATACACACATCAGCCTCAGAGAAGCACAACTACTGAGATACATTCCACCTGTGCCACCCTAACAGCCAGTGCATGATACATGCAATACTTCAGTAACTCCACTCTATGTTTCTGGTCCCTTATCCAACACAGCGGGACTTTTTAGGCTCAGTGACCCTTTTGTGTTACATTATTGCTGCTGCGACAGCACAGGTGTCTCTGGGCTTTGACCCAGGGTGGAGTGTTATTTTATTATCTGTCTAACCATATTTTTTACCCACAGATTGCTGATTGACATAACTGTACCAGGTTTTCTGACCCAATATTGAGTTTTGTGGCACCTTACTGTTTAAATTAACCACTTACACTCTTTATGAGTTACTCTTTTCTACAGTAACTGTGCATTCTATTCAGATAGATCACCCCTAAATTGTAATGTACATTGCGTCAACTTTTCTTGCTTTAACATTCCTTTTTCCTTTACAGGACTTTTAGATTATTTGCCTCCTCACCTAATAAGATAAGGGTATACGTGGCTTGTCTAATCTGTTAACACTGAGGTCATAACAGCTCTGATAATTTGATTTCAAATACTCAGTTATATCTCTTGTTGTGAAGGTACTACTACTGGGATTTTCAGTCACCCCCTATCCACTCTCTCCACCCATTTCCTGTTGTAGTTAGTTGCAACAGGTCATATCCACTTCCTTTTCCCGTCATGGCCCAGTGAGGGCAAGGTTCCCTGGAGAGAGTGCATATCAAAGCTCCTGTCCCACCTATCTTTGTCGTGGGATTTCTAAGCTATTAAAGTGTCATTTTCTCAGTGGATGCACCTTTTCCCATCAGCAGGCCAGAGGTTAACCATGGCTACCTAACTCTAGATTGACATCAGGGGGACTATGTTACAAATACTTTCAAATTATTCTCTTTAACGGTTATACTATATCTGAGTGCAACCTTCTCCTAACTTCTTTGAGATTATACTCAACAACTTGAAGATAGACACAGAATATGTCTCAAAGCACTAAACGGAAGCCAAAACCGTCACAGCCACCCAGGAAAACAGTGGTGGACCACTTTAAAGGACATGTAGCTGATAAAACCCAGATATATCGAGACTCTACCCCTATGTTAGATGAAAGTGAGTCTGACAACAGCATGGATTCCCACTCCCCCACACCAGATGCGGTGTCGGCTTCTATTGTGGATGTACTTACTAAGAGGATGAACCTCCTACAAGACACGTTGACCAAAGAGATCAAAGGATCCACAGCCGAACTTCGCAGAGAAATTGCATCATTGGGGGAACGGACAGATACCCTAGAGCACAAACAAGAAGATCTAACAGTTGATCATGCTCACCTGCTAGCTTACTCTCAGAATCTAGCGACACAGATATCCGACTTGGAGATAAAACTGGCCGATATGGAGGACAGATCCAGACGGAACAATCTAAGGTTCCGGGGGGTATCTGAAGAAATTGGATCACAAGACTTAGAGTCTCATATTCTGGAATTCTGTAAACTCATACTACCCTCTCCAGACCCGACGGACTTCATACTAGACAGAGTTCACAGAGTGGCAAGACCACGATCAGTATCACAAGATAAGCCAAGAGATGTCCTTGCTAGGGTTCATTTCTTCACCCATAAAGAAAAGATAATGAGGGCATTGGCCAATAAACCACAGCTACCAGACAAATTTCAACACATTTCGGTTTTTCCGGATATTTCTAGCTATACTCTGCAAAGGAGAAGAACCTTTAGAAATATAACTCAAATTCTGAGAACAGAGAATATAAGATATAGATGGGGTTACCCGACAAAGCTGATTGTTGCCAAAAATGGAGAAACACACACCATTATTACCATTCAGGAGGGCTTTGACCTACTAAAAGAGTGGGGGCTGGTGGCACCAGATCCTCGTTCCAGAAATGTTCCAACAACTTCCAATACTGGGTCTGACCCTCCTATCATGACCTCACAACCTAAAATCCGAGCTGGAGCCCCGGATTTCACTCCTAGGCCACAAAGACCTACTACTTAACTGCTGTTCTCTATGAATAATGTTTGTTTATATTGTTGTAACTGCTAAGATAATACCTGTTTTATTAACCATATATGTTCTCAATCTTGTCTACTTTTACCCTGCCTGGGTACCTGTTCCGCACAGGGGACGAGGAAACTTGTTAACTCCTTTGAGAGACAGTAACCTTGCCCCAAGCCATCTTGCTTCCATACGTTAAACTCCCCGGCTTTAGCCCAAATACCGGGGGATGTGGGCATCTCCCCTCCCCTGTGTGGTGCAGGAGACAGGTGGCCTAACTAACAATTGGTAAAACCTGTATCGCATAGTTTAATTTAGACATCCTTATACTTGAATTTATAGACGGGTATAGGTCAGTTCAATTGCACTCACTGTTACGTTATGTTTCTAAATCAAACCGTTAGAGTTAAATTTGTTTTCCTGTTGTTCATATTCCCCCGTAGATAGTCAATCTACTTATACCAGTTGGTATATTTATAACACCCCCCCCCCCATATACGCTAAGTATATTAGTGACATCCCCTCTTAAGGGGACTGGAGAAGTCAGTCTATCTCTTTAGCTATACTTCTCCTTTTGGTGATCCGTAGGGTCACCAGACTTGCTTAGACAGTTTCAGTTGTACACAGATAAAAAGAAAAAATTTTGAATATTTTTGATACAAACTTGTCTCCACGGGTTATGTTCTCCCATCTTTCTCCTTTTTGTTTCCTAATTTGACACCTGTTTCTGAGTCCATATATCTTCACTTATCCTTATTTTTTCCTTAAAGTGATAGGTACAGACCCTTTGGAGACAGACTTCTTGTACTTTCCTGAGACATTGGCCTGCTCATACTGATTTGAAAATTCGGTGGTCGTATCTTGGTGTGCAGATCCAGGTGGGGTGAGTGTTTGTTTTTTTTTTTTTTTTTTTTTCTTTTTCCTAACCATCACTTCTCCTTTAGCTCTGTTTTCTCCTCCCACCCTCCCTGAACAGTAGATCCGTCATGTCGAAAATTCCCAGTAATATCTCTTTTGCAACGCTAAATGCTAAGGGGCTTAATTCCCAAGACAAAAGAAGTATGCTTACAAACACCATGAAAAATCTTAAAATACAAGTCATTTTCTTGCAAGAAACCCATTGGCTAACATCCTTACAAGCCCCATACAGAACCCCAGATTATCCCACAGTGATTCTGGCCTCCTACACTGAAAAATCTAGAGGTGTAGCGATCGCTATACACAAAACTATACACTATGAGAATATTTCTGTAGAGGCGGATACCCAAGGGAGATACCTATTACTTATCTGTAAACTTAACGGTATTCTGTTTACCTTGGTAAACATATATGCTCCCAACCAGGCGCAACCCAAATTTCTGAAAGCGATTTTGTCCAAAATTGAGAAATACAAAGTTGGAACCCTGATCCTAGGAGGGGATTTCAACATGGTATGGGATCCCCAAATAGACAAAAAGCTTCAGAAGGGGAAAAATATTGATGCGTACACTACAAATATGGCCAACAAATTCCGCCAATACATAGCCCAATACAATCTATATGATATCTGGAGGGCACAACACCACAGTGATAGAGATTATACTTATTTTTCTCGACCCCATCACTCCTACTCAAGGCTAGATCACTTTTTCTCCGACTCTTGGACTCTGAATAGAGTGCTAGAGTCGCATATCAGGGTTTGTTCATGGTCCGACCATGATATCCTCACTTTTTCCCTAGCCACTGACCTAACCAACACAACTAGACCTAGTTGGAAATTTCCGAAACAAGCACTTCATGATAAAATCTTCAAGACATCCCTCAAGAGCTCCATTGCTGAGTTCTTGAAAATTAATGAGACCCCAGGTATGCCATCTCAAACAATATGGGCTGCCTTGAAAGCTTACGTAAGAGGGATTTGTATTAGGAGACAGGCGACACTGAAGCGGCAGTCAGGTGCACCCTTGGGCCTTCTTATGTCTGAACTAAGACAAGCTGAGCAAGACAACAAAAATTCCCCGTCAGCCGCTCTATCTGATAAGATTAAGCAGCTTAGGACTCAATTGGCAGACAGAGAGCTGGAAAGAGTTAAAGAGTCCTACATCCGATTTAAGAAGCTACTATACTGTCAAGGCAATAAAGCCTCAACGTTACTAGCTCACAAACTGAGAGGTAGGACCGCTGCAGCCAGAATCTTGGCTCTCCAACGGGGAACCATACTGGTCACATCCCCTAAGGATATTGGAGAAACTTTTGCGGCCTATTATTCGGAGTTATACAACCTCCAACCCTCAATGGCTGAGAAGGAGTCCTCTGTTTCGGAGGTGGTTGACTTTTTGCAAAGCCTCAATCTACCCAATCTATCAGAAGAAGATAGAGAAACACTCAAGGCCCCATTCTCCATATCGGAAATCAACCTTGCCATTAAGCATACTCAAAACAATAAAGCCCCGGGCCCTGACGGTTACCCGGCATCTTTCTATAAACTCTTTAAGGTGGAATTGAGTAAGATCCTCCTTGGTGTCTTCTCGGAAGCTCGAGAGTCGGGGTCGTTCGCTAAAGAATACTTACAAGCAACGATACTACCGATTCCTAAGCCTAATAAAGATCCCTCACAGTGTAGCAGCTACAGACCAATATCACTGATTAACGGAGATGTAAAGCTCTACGCTAAACTCTGGGCTAATCGTCTAAACACCCTACTTCCAGGGGTGATACATAATGACCAAGTTGGCTTCACCTTTGGCAGAGAAGGACCCGACAATACCAGAAGAACACTGGATATCCTCATGGAGGCTTCCAGACTACGGTTGCCCATGCTGGCCCTGTCTTTAGACGCAGAAAAAGCGTTTGACAGGGTCAGATGGGACTACCTATGGTGTACGCTGGCCCAATTTGGTATTCCAGATGAAGTGATAACGGCAATACGAGCCCTATATGCCTGCCCAACCGCGGTGGTTAAGGGCATGGGGTTTGCTTCCCCGGAAATACATATTACCAATGGCACAAGGCAGGGTTGTCCCCTGTCGCCCCTAATTTTTACATTGGCCATTGAACCTTTGGCTCAAGCCATTAGGAACTCAAGTCCAATACATGGAGTAAAATGTGGGAGTGTCACTGCAAAGATAGCGTTATTTGCGGATGACGTTACTCTATTTCTCACAAACCCACTGGGCTCCTTGCCGATACTGCTGGATCTTCTTTCCAAATTCGGAACATATAGCTATTATAAAGTTAACGTCTCTAAGACCGAGGCCTTGCCGCTTGACATCCCTGCATTTGAGTTGGATGTTCTACGAACATCTTACTCTTTTCAGTGGTCACGTACCACCATCCGGCATCTTGGGGTACAACTGGGCCCTGATCCGAAATCTGTGCTTGCCATCAACTATTCCGATATAATTCAAGAGGTCACTGAGCTCACCACTTCCTGGAGCCTCAAAGAATTGTCATGGCTGGGTCGTATCGCCTCTTTTAAAATGACAATTCTACCTAAAATTCTCTATTATTTCCGATGTATTCCCCTCAATGTACCCAGTGCTCTGATAGACACACTCCAATCTATTGGCCAAAAATACATATGGGGAAAGTCTAGACCTCGAATTGCTGCGAAAATACTGCAGAAAAAATATGAACGAGGAGGAGTGGCGATGCCTAGCATACGTGGGTATTATGAGGCAGCCAGATTATCACACATCACAGCGTGGGCAGACAAGGGGGAACCTCAGGGATGGAAGAATATAGAAAATTCTGAGCTGCCCAGAGGATTGACCTTGGCAGATTTGCCCTGGATCCCTGAATATCAACTAGACAAACTGGGAATTAAAAATGTTATTGTCAGGGAAAATCTTAAAATGTGGCGTACTCTTAGAAACCTACCTGAGGTGGCCCCCCATCCATCCCCTATACACTCCCTACCCGCTTTGCTTACAGCCTTACCAGACACCCATGTTCAGCAATGGAGACACTGGGATCTGAATTTGGTCTCGCAACTATACCCCTCGGGTACTTTGGCCACTCCAGAAGATATCAATTCAGTTATACAGGACCCTCCCATATGGGCTATATTTGAATACTCCAGGCTATATGCCTTCCTGATGTCTTGGGGGTTTTCTAAGGCTTCCCTTAGACCATTGACCAACTGGGAGAAACTGTGGCAGCTGCAGGTTAAGACCCCTAGAATCATATCATTCCACTATAACCTACTGCAATCATCTACTAACAAAGAAAGACCCTGGCAACTTAGAGCTTGGGAAGGAGACCTCTCCAGACCGATCTCTGACAAACACCTTCATCTTGCTATGACACTAACTAAAAAGACTCTCCACTGTGCGAACACTCTTGAGTCATATATGAAACTATTTTTGAGATGGTACTATACCCCCTCCAGACTATCACAGATGTTCCCTGCAGCTTCCTCTTTATGCTGGAGAGGATGCGAGCTGAGAGGCTCAGACTTGCACATATGGTGGGAGTGCCCTGCCTTGAAACCCTTATGGCTCCAAGTAGCTACCCTTTGCCTCAATCTGGGATTGAAAATACCGCTAACCTCTGACATGGCTCTATTGCACATATTCCCAAATAGTATCCCTACACCCTTAACTAAGCTGATAATTTTCATACTAGCAGCCACTAAACTGGCAATAGCTAGAGACTGGAAACAGACCCTGCCCCCTGACATGGCAGCTATCACATCTATAATACAGGTCTATGCCAAGATGGAACAGGGTTACTACTCCAATGCTGATAGAGAGGACCTTTACTGGCAAATCTGGGAACCCTGGTTCCACTACCAGGAAGATTGTAGACAGACGGTCTCAAGAGATAGGACCATCAATCGCGAAGAAATCTTGCCCCTAGAGTAGGGCTCTTCCTCTGCCCCCACAGATCTTTATTTGTTGACCACCATTCTTTCTCCCCCCACCTTACTTATTATACCCTTCTCCTATTCTCCCTCCCCCCTCCCCTATAACACTGAGTCCTACTGCCCTTTCCCTTCCCCCCCCCCCTATTACCTCCCCCCCCTTTTTTTTTTTTTTTTTTTTTTTTTTTTTTTCTTTCCTTCTCGTGTGACTATCCGCCCTACCTGGAGATGCACGCCACAAAAGATCGGCTGGGTTGGGGAATCGAACATGGTAATAATTTTTTCCAACAATTGAGGTTTGAAACCCCTCTGTGGTTGAGTCCATATCTAAAATCATCATAATATTTTAAGTATAGTAAATAGACCTACCTTATATATATCTACTGTGACCCCTGTCCAGAGGTCCATATCTGCTCTCCTCGGTCTGTGCTTCATGGCTTGGAGTCTTCTCCCCTACTATATGCTTTTCCCGTTTTTCTGCTCTCACCTCCCTCCCCCCCCCCCTCCCTCCTTCCCTTTTTCCCCTTCCTACTGTTCATACCCCCCTCCAATTTTTGCTTTCCCTTCCTTAGAGGTTCTCTACCTCACTCGGAGATATATGTCTCGAATGACCCCTTAAGTAGTTCAGACTAATTTGGTGAAGGATCTCATTCAGTTGATTGGTCAATGTTAATATGCTACCTGCTTCACATTTGTAATATGATACCACATCAATCGAAACAGTCAGGTATGGCTAAAACTGCTTGTTCATTGTGTTTTCCCTCATATCCCGGAAAAATATGTTATATATCTGATATTCCTTATAACTGTTCATGGAGATACTTTTATTATGACGTCTGTAATATCTGTATGTACAAAGTGAATTGATTACTCTATATTTGTCATTGTCAAGCTTACTTTAATTTGAAAATAAAATAAATATTATTTCAAAAAAAAAAAAAAAAAAAAAAAAAACATAAATGTTTTTGTCACTTAAACAACAAAATGCCATGTTTGGTATGCAGTTAAAGGGAAAGTCTTTTCCAGAATTGTTATTGTTTAAAAAGCTAGATAATCCCTTTATTAACAATTCCCCAGTTTTGCATAACCAACACTTTTATATTAATATACTTTTAACCTTTGTGATTACCTTGTATCTAAGTCTCTGCAGACTGTCCCCCTTATCTCAGTTATTTTTAATAGCATTGCATTTTAGTCAATCTGTGCCCTCTCATACGTAACTCCACGGGTGTGAGCGCAATGTTTTCTATATGGCACACATAAACTAATGCCCTCTAGATGTGAAAAACTGTCAAATGCATCCAGAGGAGAGGTGGCTTTCAAGGCCTTAGAAATTAGCATATGGCCCTATCTAGGTTTAGCTTTCAACAAAGAACACTTAGGAGCCTATTTATCAAGCCGTCAACCGTAAATACACTGAAATTCTGCAGCGTAATTGTGGCAAGCTTGATTCGCCTTATTTATCAAAGCCTACAGACCGGCAAAAGTAGAATTTTGTGACGATGCTTACATCACTACAGATGTTCAGAATGCAAATTCGGCACTATCTGACTACTTTTGCAAGTTATCAAATAATTACCAGGTACGCTCGCCACTATTCCGGCCCAGCTGTCAGGGTGCCAGGAATCAGACTGAGACGAGAAGTGCAAAAATAATCACACCTTTATTAATAGCAAAAATAATAAAATGTCCACAAGTCAAATAACAAGCCAGGAATCAAAACCAGAGCTGTAGTCAGACGAGCCGAGTCAGGAGCCAAAGCGAGTAGTCAGACAAGCCGGAATCAGGAACAAGGAGAACAGCAGAGTCAGGAACAAGCCAGGGATCAGGAACCAGGAGGGATGTCAGACAGCCAGGTTATACACAGGAGCTCTCACAAACAGGTCTGAGACAATGCAAGGGCAAAGCATACTGAACAGAGGCACTTTAAATAATAAGTGATGACATCACAATTCTGAGACTGCATCCTGTCTCACATGGATTATGTACACCAGTCTGGCCATAAAAGGAAGTACAGGAAATGAGCAGCATCACACAGTATACACCAGAGTCAGCAAGAGAGGTGAGTAAAATGGCTGCCAGCAGCACATGGCAAGCAAAACAGGGAAAAAACCCTGACAGCACCCTCCCCTCAATGACTTCTCCCCCGCGGGGAAATGGGCATGAAAGGCACAGAGGAGGGCGGGAGCATGAACATCAGAGGAGGGAACCCATGAATGCTCCTCCGGACCGTAGCCCCTCCAGTGAACCAAATACTGTATGCGACCCCTGGACATACGAGAGTCAATAATACTGCTGACCTCATACTCCTCATGGTTGTCAAAAAAGATAGGACAGGGATGAGGCAACACAGTGGTAAACCAATTACAAGCCAATGGTTTCAAGAGGGAGACATGAAAAACATTTGAGATGCGCATTGCAGGAGGAAGGTCAAGAGCGTAGGCCACAGGATTGACCCGTCGGAGTATTCGAAAAGGACCAACATAACAGGGAGCCAGTTTATTGGAAGGCACATGAAGGTTCAAGTTGCGGGAGGACAGCCAAACCCTGTCACCAACCTGGTAGGTAGGCGCGGGCAGACGCCTACGATCAGCCTGGAACTTTTGGCGCTGCATAGAACGATGAAGGCAATCCTGAATCTGCACCCATGTGGAACAGGGTTGCCGGAGATGCTCCTCCAAAATCGGAATACCTTGAGACATGAATGAATCGGGCAACAAGGATAGTTGAGACCAATAATTCGCCATGAACAGGGATAACTTGGAGGAAGCATTAATAGCACTATTACGAGCAAACTCTGCCGAAGGTAACAGTTCAGACCAATTATTGTGGTGATCTGAGACATAGCAATGGAGGAACTGTTCCAGAGCTTGATTAGACCGTTCCGCAGCCCCATTGGATTGAGGGTGATATGCCGAGGAGAAGAAAAGCTGGATCCCCATTTGAGCACAAAAGCAACGCCAAAATCTGGAGACAAACTGGCTACCACGGTCCGACACTGTCTCCTTGGGTAACCCATGTAAACGGAAGACCTCCGGGTAAAAATTGAAGCAAGCTCTTGAGCGGTAGGCAACTTCTTCAAGGGAATGCAATGTGACATTTTAGAAAAATGGTCAACCACCATAAGGATAACAGTATTGCCATTGGAAACAGGGAGCTCGACAATGAAGTCCATGGAAAGATGTGTCCAAGGATGCTCACCATTAGCAATAGGTTGAAGAAGACCCACAGGAAGAAGTTGAGGAGTTATTCTGTGCACAAACTGAGCAAGAGGCAACATACGTAGCAACATCAGAACGAAGACCTGGCCACCAGAATTGTCGAGTAACAGACCAAATCATTTGGTTCTTGCCTGGGTGACCTGCGGCTTTAGGATAGTGGTAAGTGTGCAAAAGTTTTGTTCAAAGATTCTCAGGAACAAAACACTTACCACTAGGTTTCATACTCCTCCATAGCAAAATTCTCCACAACAGACAGAGGGTAAACACGGCCCCGAGGAGGAATGGCTCTGGGTTGCAGGTCTATGACACAATCGTAAGACCGGTGAGGAGGCAATGTACCGGCACGCACCTTGTCAAAAACATCTAGGAACTCTCAGTACTCCTCTGGCAATTGAGATACCGAAGAAGTGCACAAGACTTTAACTGGTTTCCGAAAACAAGTGGAAATACATTGCAGAGACCACAACAAAATTTTGGACCTGCGCCAGTCGAGACTGGGATTAAGCTTTTGGAACCAGGGATAACCCAGAACAACCAGAAAATGCAGAGAGTTTATCACCTGGAATTGGAGGTTTTCAAAATGGAGAGCCCCAACAGCCATGGATAACGGAGCAGTTTCGTGAGTAAGGAGTGCGGGCTGAAGGGGCCTGCCATCAATGGCCTCAATAGCAAGAGGAACGGACCAAGGCAAAACAGGAATAGAGTGCTTTGATACAAAAGCACTGTCAATGAAATAGCCCGCAGCACCGGAGTCAACAAGAGCCTGGGTGACTATGGAGGAGTCCACGCAGGTAAGGACAACCGTGACAAAAGGTTTCTCCTTTAGCGTTTCTGGGGACGAGGATAAACCACCCAAGGTCTGCCCCCCGACAGGACCTTAGGTGTGAGCGTTTCCCGGGCCTTGTAGGACAGGACTTCAAAAGGTTGCCCTGTAACCCACAATAGAGGCAGAGCCCCTCCCTCCTCCTAAAGGCCCTCTCCGCCACGGAGAGACGCATGAATCTCAACTGCATCGGCTCAGCAGTACCTGGTGACTCGGGACCAGGAGGCATGGGAGGAGAGGGAGGCATGGGTGGGAATGAACACGCAGGAGACAACGGAACAGGAGGCTTCCGCAAGCGCTCCTTGAAAGAGGGCCTCTCTCTGAGTCTGATGTCAATTAGGATCAAAAAAGACACCAATGCCTTGAGATCCTCTGGTAAATCTCTGGCAGCAACTTCATCTTTAATCGCATCAGAGAGCCCATGAAAGAAGGCGGCAACAATGGCTTCATTGTTCCAACCTACCTCTGTGGCAAGTGTATGGAACTCAATGGCATACTGAGCAACAGATCTTGTACCTTGCTGAATGGACATGAGTTGTTTAGCAGCAGAGGAGGAGCGAGCCGGAACATCAAATACCCTTCGAAAGGAGGCTACAAATTCAGGGTAATTTGAAATCACAGGTTTATTAGTCTCCCACAAGGGATTAGCCCAGGCAAGAGCTGTGTCAGAGAGTAACAAGATGAGAAATCCCACCTTAGCACTGTCAGAGGGAAACGCCTGAGGTAACATCTCAAAGTAAATGCCAACCTGGTTCAAAAACCCTCTGCACTGCTTAGGATCGCCTCCATAATGCTGAGGTAGAGGTGCAGAACTGGACATGCTCCTGGTAGGATTAGGTGCAGCAGCAGAAACAGGAGCAACCATAACTTGCGGGACACTTTGGTCCAAATGTGCAGTGTGAGTCAGCAGGGTTTGCATGGCTAGTTCAAATTGAACCAAGCAGTGATCCTGTTCAGGTAAAGGTTTATTAGCACCATCAGGATTCATGGCCCTTGTGTAATGTCAGGGTGCCAGGAATCAGACTGAGATGAGAAGTGCAAAAATAATCAGACTTTTATTAATAGCAAAAATAATAAAATGTCCACAAGTCAAATAACAAGCCAGGAATTAAAACCAGAGCTGGTAGTCAGACGAGCCAAGTCAGGAGCCAAAGTGAGTAGTCAGACGAGCCGGAATCAGGAACAAGGAGAACAGCAGAGTCAGGAACAAGCCAGGGATCAGGAACCAGGAGGGATGTCAGACAGCCAGGTTATACATAGGAGCTCTCACAAACAGGTCTGAGACAACGCAAGGGCAAAGCATACTGAACAGAGGCCCTTTAAATAATAAGTGATGACATCACAATTCTGAGACTGCATCCTGTCTCACACGGATGATGTACACCAGTCTGGCCGTACAAGGAAGTGCAGGAAATGAGCAGCATCACACAGTATGCACCAGAGTCAGCAAGAGAGGGGAGTAAAATGGCTGCCAGCAGCATATGGCAAGCAAAACATGGAAAAAACCTTGACACCAGCGTACCTGGTTTTCAATCCGCTGCCCTGGAGGCGGCGGATGCCATAGGAATCAATGGGAGTCTGAAAACAACGAAAGCTTATGTTCTTTGCTGCCCAATATCCCATTCATTCTTATGGGAGAATAAAATTTAAGTTTACACCTAACACCCTAACATGTACCTCGAGTCTAAACACCCCTAATCTGCCGCCCCCTACACCGCTGCCACCTACATTATACTTATGAACCCCTAATCTGCTGCCCCGACACTGCCGCCACCTACATTACACTTATTAACCCCTAATTTGCCGCCCCGCCACCTACATTATACTTATTAACCCCTAAGCTGCCGTTCCCTACACGACTGCCACCTACATAAAGTTATTAATATAATATATTATTATTTTTTATTTGAACCTCAATAAAGCATTTCACATATGTTTTTACATTTCACGGATTGAAGCAGTGCCTGCCTATTTTTTCCTTTTGTGCATTCATTTGCGGTTTGATCCACCGCAATAAACTACAAATAGACCTTAATCAGCCAATAGAATGCCAGCTCAATCCTATTGGCTGATTGCAACAGCCGATAGGATTTTTTCAACCTTAATTCCGATTGGCTGATAGAATTCTATCAGTCAATCGGAATCTAAGGGACGCCATCTTGGATGACGTCATTTAAAGGAACCATCATTCCGAAGAAGCTGTCCATTGAAGAGGATGCTCCACGTCGGATTGAAGACTTCTGCCGGCTTCTTGGATTTTGAATCTTCAAAACTGTAAGTGAATCTTCTGGGGTTAGTGTTAGGATTTTTTAAGGGTGTATTGGGTGGGTTTTATTTTTAGGTTAGGGCTTTGGTCAGCAATAGAGCTAAATGCCCTTTTAAGGGCAATGCCAATCCAAATGCCATTTTCAGGGTTGGTTGTGTGGGTGGTGGGTTTTACTGTTGGGGGGTATTTGTATTTTTTTATTTACAGGTAAAAGAGCTGATTTCTTTGGGGCAATGCCCCGCAAAAGGTCCTTTTAAGGTCTATTTGTAGTTTATTGTAGGTTAGGGTTTTTTTATTTTGGGGGGGACTTTTTTATTTTCATAGGGCCCTTAGATTAGGTGTAATTAGTTTAAATCTTTGATAATTTCTTTTTTATTTTTTGTAACTTAGGCCTAGATTTGGAGTTTGGCGGTAGATGGGTTGTTAACGCTATGCGGGCTTTTTTCTGGCCGCACCATAAAAATAACTCTGGTATCGAGAGTCCAAAAAAATGCTGCGTTAGGCTCCAAAAAAGGAGCGTAGAGCATTTTTACCGCAAATGCAACTCTCGATACCAGAGTTGCTTACGGACGCGGCCAGCCTCAAAAACGTGCTCGTGCACGATTCCCCCATAGGAAACAATGGGGCTGTTTGAGCTGAAAAAAAACCTAACACCTGCAAAAAAGCCGCGTTCAGCTCCTAACGCAGCCCCATTGTTTCCTACGGGGAAACACTTCCTACGTCTGCACCTAACACTCTAACATGTACCCCGAGTCTAAACACCCCTACCCTTACACTTATTAACCCCTAATCTGCCGGCCCCGCTATCGCTGACCCCTGCATTATATTATTAACCCCTAATCTTCCGCTCCGTAAACCGCCGCAACTTACATTATCCCTATGTACCCCTAATCTGCTGCCCCTAACACCGCCGACCCCTATATTATATTTATTAACCCCTAACCTGCCCCCCACAACGTCGCCGCCAGCTACTTACAATAATTAACCCCTAATCTGCCGACCGCAAAGCACCGCCACCTACGTTATCCTTATGTACCCCTAATCTGCTGCCCCTAACACCGCCGACCCCTATATTATATTTATTAACCCCTAATCTGCCCCCCTCAACGTCGCTGACACCTGCCTACACTTATTAACCCCTAATCTGCCGAGCGGACCTGAGCGCTACTATAATAAAGTTATTAACCCCTAATCCGCCTCACTAACCCTATCATAAATAGTATTAACCCCTAATCTGCCCTCCCTAACATCGCCGACACCTAACTTCAATTATTAACCCCTAATCTGACGACCGGAGCTCACCGCTACTATAATAAATGTATTAACCCCTAAAGCTAAGTCTAACCCTAACACTAACACCCCCCTAACTTAAATATAATTTACATCTAACGAAATTAATTAACTCTTATTAAATAAATTATTCCTATTTAAAGCTAAATACTTACCTGTAAAATAAATCCCAATATAGCTACAATATAAATTATAATTATATTGTAGCTATTTTAGGATTAATATTTATTTTACAGGCAACTTTGTAATTATTTTAACCAGGTACAATAGCTATTAAATAGTTAAGAACTATTTAATAGTTACCTAGTTAAAATAATAGCAAAATGACCTGTAAAATAAATCCTAACCTAAGTTATAATTAAACCTAACACTACCCTATCAATAAATTAATTAAATAAAATACCTACAATTACCTACAATAAAACCTAACACTACACTATCAATAAATAAATTAAATACAATTCCTACAAATAACTACAATTACATAAACTAACTAAAGTACAAAAAATAAAAAATAACTAAGTTACAAAAAATAAAAAAATATTTACAAACATAAGAAAAATATTACAACAATTTTAAACTAATTACACCTACTCTAAGCCCCCTAATAAAATAACAAAGACCCCCAAAATAAAAAAATGCCCTACCCTATTCTAAATTAATAGCGTTAAAAGCTCTTTTACCTTACCAGCCCTGAACAGGGCCCTTTGCGGGGCATGCCCCAGCTCTTTTGCCTGTAAAAAAATACATACAATACCCCCCCCAACATTACAACCCACCACCCACATACCCCTAATCTAACCCAAACCCCCCTTAAATAAACCTAACACTAAGCTCCTGAAGATCTTCCTACCTTGTCTTCACCTCACCAGGTATCACCGATCCGTCCTGGCATCCGGTGCTGAAGAGGTCCAGAAGAGGCTCCAAAGTCTTCCTCCTATCCGGCAAGAAGAGGACATACGGACCGGCAAACATCTTCATCCAAGCGGCATCTTCGATCTTCTTCCATCCGGTGCGGAGCGGGTCCATGTTGAAGCAGCCGACGCGGATCCATCCTCTTCTTTCTGCGTCTCCCGACGAATGACGGTTCCTTTAAGGGACGTCATCCAAGATGGCTTCCCTCGAATTCCGATTGGCTGATAGGATTCTATCAGCCAATCAGAATTAAGGTAGGAATATTCTGATTGGCTGATGGAATCAGCCAATCAGAATCAAGTTCAATCCGATTGGCTGATCCAATCAGCCAATCAGATTGAGCTCGCATTCTATTGGCTGTTCCGATCAGCCAATAGAATGCGAGCTCAATCTGATTGGCTGATTGGATCAGCCAATCGGATTGAACTTGATTCTGATTGGCTGATTCCATCAGCCAATCAGAATATTCCTACCTTAACTCCGATTGGCTGATAGAATCCTATCAGCCAATCGGAATTCGAGGGACGCCATCTTGGATGACGTCCCTTAAAGGAACCGTCATTCGTCGGGTGACGCCGGAAGAAGAGGATGGATCCGCGTTGGCTGCTTCAACATGGACCCGCTCCGCACCGGATGGAAGAAGATCGAAGATGCCGCTTGGATGAAGATGTTTGCAGGTCCGGATGTCCTCTTCTTGCCGGATAGGAGGAAGACTTTGGAGCCTCTTCTGAACCTCTTCAGCACCGGATGCCAGGACGGATCAGTGATACCTGTTGAGGTGAAGACAAGGTAGGAAGATCTTCAGGGGCTTAGTGTTAGGGTTATTTAAGGGGGGTTTGGGTTAGATTAGGGGTATGTGGGTGGTGGGTTGTAATGTTGGGGGGGGGTATTGTATGTTTTTTTTTACAGGCAAAAGAGCTGATTTAATTGGGGCATGCCCCGCAAAGGGCCCTGTTCAGGGCTGGTAAGGTAAAAGAGCTTTTAACTTTATTAATTTAGAATAGGGTAGGGCATTTTTTTATTTTGGGGGTCTTTGTTATTTTATTAGGGGGCTTAGAGTAGGTGTAATTAGTTAAAAATTGTTGTAATATTTTTCTTATGTTTGTAAATATTTTTTTATTTTTTGTAACTTAGTTCTTTTTTATTTTTTGTACTTTAGTTAGTTTATGTAATTGTAGTTATTTGTAGGAATTGTATTTAATTTATTTATTGATAGTGTAGTGTTAGGTTTTATTGTAGGTAATTGTAGGTATTTTATTTAATTAATTTATTGATAGGGTAGTGTTAGGTTTAATTATAACTTAGGTTAGGATTTATTTTACAGGTCATTTTGTTATTATTTTAACTAGGTAACTATTAAATAGTTCTTAACTATTTAATAGCTATTGTACCTGGTTAAAATAATTATAAAGTTGCCTGTAAAATAAATATTAATCCTAAAATAGCTACAATATAATTATAATTTATATTGTAGCTATATTGGGATTTATTTTACAGGTAAGTATTTAGCCGGTCGTCAGATTAGGGGTTAATAATTGAAGTTAGGTGTCGGCGATGTTAGGGAGGGCAGATTAGGGGTTAATACTATTTATGATAGGGTTAGTGAGGCGGATTAGGGGTTAATAACTTTATTATAGTAGCGCTCAGGTCCGCTCGGCAGATTAGGGGTTAATAAGTGTAGGCAGGTGTCGGCGACGTTGAGGGGGGCAGATTAGGGGTTAATAAATATAATATAGGGGTCGGCGGTGTTAGGGACAGCAGATTAGGGGTACATTGCTATAATGTAGGTCGGCAGATTAGGGGTTAATTATTGTAAGTAGCTGGCGGCGACGTTGTGGGGGGCAGGTTAGGGGTTAATAAATATAATACAGGGGTCGGCGGTGTTAGGGGCAGCAGATTAGGGGTACATAAGCATAACGTAGGTGGCGGTCGGCAGATTAGGGGTTAAAAAAATTAATCGAGTTGCGGCGATGTGGGGGGACCTCAGTTTAGGGGTACATAGGTAGTTTATGGGTGTTAGTGTACTTTAGAGTACAGTAGTTAAGAGCTTTATGAACCGGCGTTAGCCCAGAAAGCTCTTAACTCCTGCTTTTTTTCTGCGGCTGGAGTTTTGTCGTTAGAGCTCTAACGCTCACTTCAGAAACGACTCTAAATACCGGAGTTAGGAAGATCCCATTGAAAAGATAGGATACGCAATTGACGTAAGGGGATCTGCGGTATGGAAAAGTCGCGGCTGAAAAGTGAGCGTTAGACCCTAGACCCTATTTTGAGTGACTCCAAATACTCTAAATCTAGGCCTTAGTGTTTATTTTTTTTGTGTAACTTAGTGTTTGTTATTTTTTGTAACTTAGTAATTTTTTAGTGTAGATTTTAATTATTTGAGTAGGGTTAGGTGTTTCAATATATAATATAGTTAATTTAATTTGTAGTTTAATGTAATTTTAGTATAAAAGTTAGGGTAGATTAATTATTAATTTAATATAGTTTATTGTAATTTTAGTATAAAATTTAGGGTAGATTAATTATTAATTTAATATTGTTTATTGTAATTTTAGTATATAAGTTAGGTTAGAATAATTATTAATTTAATATATTTTAATTTAATTTTAGTATAATAGTTAGGGTAGGTTAATTATTAATTTAATATAGTTTAATGTAATTTTAAAGGTAAGTTTAAATTTATTATAAGATAGGGATGAGTTAATATTTAATATAAAGTTAGCGGGTTGTTAGGTTTAGGGGTTAATAGTTTAATTTAGTTTATGGCGATGTGAGGGGCTGGCAGTTTAGGGGCTAATAACTTTATTTAGTTGCGGTGGGCTCCGGGAGCGGCGGGATAGGGGTTAATAACATAATGTAAATGGCAGCGGTGTAGGGGGCAGCAGATTAGGGTTTAATAACATAATGTAGGCGGCGGTGGGCTCCGGGAGCGGCGGGATAGGGGTTAATAACATAATGTAGGTGGCGGTGGGCTCCAGGAGCGGCAGAATAGAGGTTAATAACATAACGTAGGTGGCGGCGGTGTAGGGGGCAGCAGATTATGGCTTAATAACATAATTTAGGTGGTGGTGGGCTCCGGGAGCAGAGGGATAGGGGTTAATAACATAATGTAGGTGGCGGTGGGCTCTGGGAGCGGCGGTTTAGGGGTTAATAACTTTATTTAGTTGCGGCGGGGTCCGGCAGCGACGGGATAGGGGTTAAACATTTTAGTATAGTGGCGATGCTTAGTGACAGTATACAAATAAAGCTGTGAAAAAGCCGAATAGCAGCGAGATCGATGACTGTTAGTTAACAACAGTCCGCTGCTCATCGCCCCGTACTTGGTGCGCGGCTTTTTGACAACTTTTTTGTTAAATATTTATTACAAGTTTTCTGAATGGCTGCGTTAGCCTCAGAAAAGTGAGCGTTGAGCAAATTTAGCACCACTTCTACCTGTAATACCATCGTTGCTTACGGTAGCGGTAAACTGGCAAAACGTGCTTGTGCACAATCTCCCCATAGGAAACAATGGGGCTGAGATGGCTGGAAAAAAAACTAACACCTGCAAAAAAGCAGCGTTCAGCTCCTAACGCAGCCCCATTGTTTCCTATAGGAAAATACTTTCTAAGTCTACACCTAACACCCTAACATGAACCCCGAGTCTAAACACCCCTAACCTTACACTTATTAACCCATAATCTGCCACCCCCGACATCCTCGCCACCTGCATTATATTATTTTTTTTTTTTTTTTTTTTGTTTAATTTTTATTGAGGTAATAATTTGGCATATAAACACAAAGTTGCAGCAGTATACAATAGAAATCCTTAAATTTGCTTTTAACAGGGTACAATGTGTAAGTTGCATATTAACAATCATTATACTGGATCTCAGTTGCACTATGCATAGCAAAGAAAATAAAACATAATCGCCTGCTGCAAGAATAAGAGAAATAAACAACATTTCAAGAAAATGCCAATAAAAGTCTAGAACCTTCTTATTTATCTAAGAGGCCACTCTTGGACCTCAGGACAAGAATATTAAACAACTATAACAGAAGGTAACCCCAGAAATAAGAGGCCTCTCAAGGGCCACATACTGAAAACCTCAGATTTTATTATTATTACGCTATATATTGTAAGCTTAAAGTAATTTAGTAGTTAGTTTTTTATTTTTACAAGATGGTCATAGTGAGAATATCATTTTGCGTTGAAACTAGCCTTGCAGAGTATGTAAATATAATTGAGGTGCGGCACAAAGAAGATAGGCCGCGTAGCTAATCCTCCTACAAAAGGAGGCTTATTATGGGGGGAATGGGGGGGGGAGGTGGAGAAGTGAATATAATGAATGAAATATATGGTTTAGGAACTATGCAGCTCATTATGGGTTAAGGGAGAGCTACTAGAAAAATGCAATAATTAGCCAGTGCTAAGTAGGCAGGCTGTAGTGTTACAGGGCGACAAGGTCATATATAATCAGCTATTAATGGGTAGTAAGCTGCAGAGAGATTCTAACCTGCTGGCAAAAGCTAATTCTAAACAGGAGCAAAGAAACTATAGAGAATCATGGTAAATTAAACCTTTGTAAAAGAGTTATAAAAGTGAATTATTTCAGGAGTCACAGGTAAAGGGGATCACAAACATTAGGATTTCGATCTTTAGAGACAAAATTCCCTGTTAAAAAGGAGTACACCAGCTAGCGTTTTTGAAGGCATAAGTAAAACAACATCAACATGTCTTATATCATCTTAACTTCAAACATTCACATGTGGCTCATTAATATAGTCAGGCAAACAATGAGAAATAAGCATATTTTTTAAAATGCAGACAATGAGGGTACATTTCAATGAGTGCTTCTTGCATACAATAAACAAACTGGAGAGTAAGACTGTAAAAAACTTATAGATAATAAAAAGGCTTGAAGGAAACATCGAGTGCAAATCAACTTATGGAGGACAGTCCAGAAATAAGCAAACATGCTGTCTTTGTGGTCAGAGTCAGTCAAAAGTCCTCAGTAAGTGCAGTGATCGTGGTATAATTCAGGGCTGACCCTTAATGAAGACAAATTACTAATAAACAATATTTCTATATTACATTAAACACCACTAGTACAAGGCAGTTTGCCTATATCAGTCCATAAATATATAATTATGCGGTGCAAAAACATAGGTGTCCAAGTTATTAACAGAGTCTCTCCAAGACCAGCACACAAGCCATCCCAAAGTGCACTGGTATAGCTAAACAAAAGAATGTCACCCACTCCAACAGGGTAGAATGAGTTGCAGCAGAAGGGTCAGAAGGGATAGCGGGAAGAAACAGTTTGATGGCAAGCACCTATATCAGGAACGAGTAGTAACAAACCGTGTCTCAAGTTGTAACCGTAGGTTCTGTATTAGAATAAGGCAATTCCCAGGACTATGCTCTAAAGTAAGCCGACTATATGAGACCATATAAGATGGGTCTGGGTATAGCCGACTCCCGATCTCACATTCCTGGTCTCCTAACCAATGCCCTTAGGGTGCAAAGCTTCTATACTTGGCTGAAGAGGCCACTCAAGGGGACAATCTGGAGGGTTGCCCCTCTCGTCGGTATCTATAGTAAGATTAACAGGTGTGGGCTCACTCATTTTGTCGGCTGCAGTATCGAGCAGAAGAAGCGCTCTCCACGCGTGACAGCCAGCTGCAAACGCCATCTGCCTCTTAGCTGTAAGTGTGTTCGGGAGCGAGGCGCAGTCCGCTCCGGGGTCTGGCTCAGTTAGCATGGCAGGGCAATCTTCCGTTGCAGCCTCCGCAATCTCACCCCCCACATAAACAGCTCGGTCTTTTTGGCTGCATAGAGGAGACTCGGTATAGGGAGAGAGTTCAGGCGCGGAACACAAGGGCTCAGAAGTTGGTGATACGGTATAAATACCCTGATCCAAGACAATGTTATCAGCAGTCAGGATAGGGGTAACAGATATAAGTGGGCTTATTCCAGCACAGCACTCCTCTAGAGCCAATTCCATCCTCTCATAGTGCTTATGTATGAGCTGCGCCACAGCCCGCTCCCAAACTCTAAGGGCCTCCATCTTGATCATAATTTTAGAAGAATTCTCTTGCTCAAGTATGTCCACTTGCACAGTTGCTTGGATCCTCAATATTAGTAGGGAACATGAAGGCTCCTTATAGCCCTAAAAGTCAACATCATAAGGGTAAATAAACACTTTAAGGCTAGTTAAGGCCAGGAGCTATACACAAGTGCGTCCGTCTCCCTCTGCAGTTGGCTCCGCCCCCCCTGCATTATATTATTAACCCCTAATCTGCCGCTCCGGACACCGCCACCACCTACATTATACCTATGAACCCCTAAATCTGCTGCCCCTAACATCGCCGCCACCTACATTATATTTATTAACCCCTAATCTGCCGCCCCCAATGTTGCCGCCACCTAACTACAATTATTAACCCCTAATCTGCCGACTGGACATCGCTGCCGCTATAATAAATGTATTAACCCCTAAACCGCCGCACTCCCGCCTCGCAAACACTGGTTAAATTTTATTAACCCCTAATCTGCCCCCCCCAATGTCGCCAACACCTATCTACAATTATTAACCCCTAATCTGCCGCCCCCAACGTCACCGCTACTATATTAAATGTATTAACCTCTAAACCTAAGTCTAACCCTAACACCCCCCTAACTTAAATCTATTTTTAATAAATCTAAATAAAATTACTATAATTAAATAAATTATTCCTATTTAAAAATAAATACTTACCTATAAAATAAACCATAAGATAGCTACAAAATAAATAATAATTACATTGTAGCTATTTTAGGATTTATATTTATTTTACAGGCAACTTTGTATTTATTTTAACTAGGTACAATAGTTATTAAATAGTTAATAACTATTTAATAACTACCTAGTTAAAATAATTACAAAATTACCTGTAAATTAAATCCTAACCTAAGTTACAAATACACCTAACACTACACTATCAATAAATTAATTAAATAAATTAACTACAATTATCTAAAATAAAATACAATTAAATAAACTAAACTATAGTACAAAAAAACAAACACTAAATTACAAAAAATAAAAAAATATTACAAGAAGTTTAATCTAATTACACCTAATCTAATCCCCCTAATAAAATAAAAAAGCCCCCCAAAATAATAAAATTCCCTATCCTAAACTAAATTACAAATAGCCCTTAAAAGGGCCTTTTGCGGGGCATTGCCCCAAAGTAATCAGCTCTTTTACCAGCCCTTAAAAGGGCTTTTAGCGGGGCATTGCCCCAAAGTAATCAGCTCTTTTACCTGTAAAAAAAAGAAATACAATACCCCCCCAACATTACAACCCACCACCCACACACCCCTACTCTAAAACCCACCCAATCCTCCCTTAAATAAACCTAGCACTACCCCATTGAAGATCACGCTACCTTGAGCCATCTTCATCCAGCCGGGCCGAACTCTTCATCCGATCCGGGCACAAGTGGGCCTCCAGCCGGGCAGAAGTCTTCATCCGATCGGGGCAGAAGAGGTCCTCCATCCAGCAGAAGTCTTCATCCAAGCAGCATCTTCTATCTTCATCCTTCCGGAGATGAGCGGCTCCATCTTGAAGACCTCCAGCGCTGAACATCCTTCTCGGCCGACAACTACCCGACGAATGGCTGGTCCTTTAAATGACGTCAACCAAGATGGCATCCCTCGAATTCCGATTGGCTGATAGGATTCTATCAGCCAATCGGAATTAAGGTAGGAAAAATCTGATTGGTTGATTTAATCAGCCAATCGGATTGAAGTTCAATCCGATTGGCTGATTGGATCAGCCAATAGAATTGACCGCGCATTCTATTGGCTGATCCAATCAGCCAATCGGATTGAACGTCAATCCGATTGGCTGATTAAATCAACCAATTGGATTTTTCCTACCTTAATTCCGATTGGCTGATAGAATCCTATCAGCCAATCGGAATTTGAGGGACGCCATCTTGGATGATGTCATTTAAAGGACCAGCCATTCGTCAGGTAGTCGTCGGCTGAGAAGGATGTTCCGCACCGGAGGTCTTCAAGATGGAGCCGCTCATTGCCGGAAGGATGAAGATAGAAGATGCCGCTTGATGAAGACTTCTGCTGGATGGAGGACCTCTTCTGCCCTGATTGAATGAAGACTTCTGCCCGGCTGGAGGACCACTTGTGCCCGGATCGAATGAAGAGTTCGGCCCGGCTGGGTGAAGACGGCTCAAGGTAGGGTGATCTTCAATGGGGTAGTGTTAGGTTTATTTAAGGGGGGATTGGTGTGTTTTAGAGTAAGGGTGTGTGGGTTGTAATGTTGGGGGGGTATTGTATTTCTTTTTTTACAGGTAAAAAGCTGATTACTTTGGGGCAATGCCCCACAAAAAGCCCTTTTAAGGGCTGGTAAAAGAGCTGATTACTTTGGGGCAATGCCCCGCAAAAGGCTCTTTTAAGGGCTATTTGTAATTTAGTTTAGGATAGGGAATTTTATTATTTTGGGGGGCTTTTTTATTTTATTAGGGGGATTAGTTTAGGTGTAATTAGATTAAACTTCTTGTAATATTTTTTATTTTTTGTAATTTAGTGTTTGTTTTTTGTGTGCTATAGTTTAGTTTATTTAATTGTATTTTATTTTAGATAATTGTAGTTAATTTAACCCCTTAATGACCACAATGTACCCTGTATGTCACTGGTCGTTAAGGTTTTTTTCCGGACATAATAGCACAAGTCTAACAAGAACACGCTATTAATGCACTCCCTCCAGTAGGCTTTGTGGAATAGAGCAGTCTCAACACTGGTGGCAAGACCGCGCTATAAAACAATCAAGTCCGAAAAAATGGCCAGTGACATACAGGGTACGTCGCTGGTCCTTAAGGGGTTAATTAATTAATGTATTGATAGTGTAGTGTTAGGTGTATTTGTAACTTAGGTTAGGATTTATTTTACAGGTAATTTTGTAATTATTTTAACTAGGTAGTTATTAAATAGTTAATAGCTAAGTTGTCTTAAAATAAATATAAATCCTAAAATAGATACAATATAGCATAGGCAAAGATGAAGCAGCACCACCAATTTCTTTTTTCAAGTTGCTTTATTCAGCTTGAAGAGTAGCCAGACCAAAAAATCAAACAACAACGTTTCGGACACAGTCCTTAGTCATGTATGGCTAAACTATACATAGAATCATCCTTAAATACCATCTAAGCCACACACCTGAAAAAACTGCACATTTTAAATTAACCCCTTACATCCTAATTGGGTACACAGGTAAATGTCAGCACAGTTATATATTGCAATACAATTATGGTTAAACACAATAACATCATATACAACGGAGTATAATTCTGTATACTTATACATCAAGCAAAAAACAGAACAAAATCTCCAGTCATCTGCAATAGAAGAAAAAGAAAAAGAAAAGATAGGTCAAAATCCCTATTCATCCCATTTGGGTATAATGTCCCCAACTTATTAATCCAAAACATTTCTCTGCTCTTAAGGATTTTAACCCTATTCCCACCCCTTCTAGGAATAGGAATGTGCTCTAAAACTTGGAATCTTAATTGATTAAGGTTATGTCCAGCAGACAAAAAATGACAAGCTACTGGGGCATCTAATTTCTTAGTTCTGATGCTGCTTTTGTGTTGAACAATACGTTCACGGATACTACGGGTGGTCTCCAATCCACAAGGACACTTAATCATATACACCACATATTCTGTATTGCATGTAAAATAATCCTTAATAGAGAATATGCGTCCAGTCCTAGGGTGGCTAAAGGTGGGGCCTTTAATCATACTGTTGCAGTTAGAGCAACCAAGGCATGGGAAATTCCCCCAATTTTTCTTGCCTATATAGCTCTGAATCCCCCTCTTTTTAAGGGGGCCAATATCTGCTCTAACAAGTGAATCCTTAAAATTTCTGCCTCTTTTATAGGCAGGCATAAAAGGTTTGCTAAATTCTAAAACATCAGATTCACAAGTCTGCAAAACATGCCAATGTTTCAATAAAATTTTTTGTACTTTCAGACTTAAAGAAGAATATTGGCTAACGAAGACCAATCTATCAGACTTTTCCTTCTCCTTTTCCACATTATTTTTCTTAATTAAAAGGGACTGTCTAGATGTGGCAAGAGCATTCCTTAACTCTGTCTCAATTAAATCCTTGGGGTAACCCCTTGCTAGAAACCGATCACCCATCTCTCTCAGTCTTATTTCAGCCAGATTTTCATTTGACACAATACGTCTAACCCGAAGGAATTGGCTTCTAGGTAAAGATCTGAGAAGAGACGGAGGGTGGGTACTGGTGTAATGGAGGAGGGTATTGCAATCTGTCTCTTTCTTATACAAATCTACAGATAGACCCTGTGAAGTCTTAGATACACGAGTGTCGAGAAAAACAACACTCTCCTCACTCCATACCAGTTTAAATTTAATCCTACTAGTAGCAGAATTCAAATCATTAATAAATTTCTCCAGGGTTCCAATGTCGCCCAACCACACGCCAAAAATATCATCTATATAGCGCCACCAAGTGGCGCCATAAGATAAAAATAATGGATGATTATAAACAAAATATTCCTCAAAAGTATTCATATAGATATTGGCGTATGTAGGGGCGACATTGGAACCCATGGCGGTCCCTTGGAGTTGTAGGTAATAATCATCACCAAAAAGAAAATAGTTACAGCATAACACAATCCTCAACAACTGGATTAAAAATTCTTGTTGCAATGGTGAAAAACCCGAATCTTGACTCAAAACCTTGGTGACCGCACCAATACCTGCCTCATGAGAGATGGAGGTATACAAAGATGCTACATCCAGACTAAAGAGTATGCCCCTGTTTCCATCAATAGACAGGTTCTGTAGTTTAACTATAAAATCATTTGTATCCTGTATATAGGAATTAGATAATACAAGGGGTCTCAAAGCTCTATCCAAAAAAATTGAAACCTTAGATAAAATAGAGCCCATACCAGCTACAATGGGGCATCCAGGGGGAGAAGTTAAACACTTATGTACTTTAGGGAGTGTGTATAGAACAGGGGTGACAGCCTCTGATTCTAAAAGAAATTTTGCAATATCTTTCTCTATTATTCCCATCCCATTCTTCTCTAGAAACAACAGTGAGTAATGTTGATACTAATGCTATGCAAATGTTGAAATTAAAAAAGTTTGGGTTATTTAATAAAAGTACATTTACCCCTACACAGGTAGGTGCTGGGGTCCAGAGCTTTATCAAATTGGTTGATAATGATGTGGCTGACATGTGTAGAAAACACTATGGTAAACGAAAAAAGAGCCCTGTGGGACAAGGTTTATCCAAAAAAGAGTTGATGTCACTGAATGAGTTAAAAAATAACAGCTCATCATTAAGGGGGCGGATAAGGGAGGTGCAATTGTACTTATGGACAAGGAATTTTATGTAAATGAAATTAGAACACAATTATCAGATTCTGATGTATATAAAATACTGTCCAGTAACCCAGTATTTAACATCCAAAAAGAGGTTGAGGTATGTGTTAACATTGCAATAAAAAATGGAATAATAGAGAAAGATATTGCAAAATTTCTTTTAGAATCAGAGGCTGTCACCCCTGTTCTATATACACTCTCTAAAGTACATAAGTGTTTAACTTCTCCCCCTGGACGCCCCATTGTAGCTGGTATGGGCTCTATTTTATCTAAGGTTTCAATTTTTTTGGATAGAGCTTTGAGACCCCTTGTATTATCTAATTCCTATATACAGAATACAAGTGATTTTATAGTTAAACTACAGAACCTGTCTATTGATGGAAACAGGGGCATACTCTTTAGTCTGGATGTAGCATCTTTGTATACCTCCATCTCTCATGAGGCAGGTATTGGTGCGGTCACCAAGGTTTTGAGTCAAGATTCGGGTTTTTCACCATTGCAACAAGAATTTTTAATCCAGTTGTTGAGGATTGTGTTATGCTGTAACTATTTTCTTTTTGGTGATGATTATTACCTACAACTCCAAGGGACCGCCATGGGTTCCATTGTCGCCCCTACATACGCCAATATCTATATGAACACTTTTGAGGAATATTTTGTTTATAATCATCCATTATTTTTATCTTATGGCGCCACTTGGTGGCGCTATATAGATGATATTTTTGGCGTGTGGTTGGGCGACATTGGAACCCTGGAGAAATTTATTAATGATTTGAATTCTGCTACTAGTAGGATTAAATTTAAACTGGTATGGAGTGAGGAGAGTGTTGTTTTTCTCGACACTCGTGTATCTAAGACTTCACAGGGTCTATCTGTAGATTTGTATAAGAAAGAGACAGATTGTCATACCCTCCTCCATTACACCAGTACCCACCCTCCGTCTTTTCTCAGATCTTTACCTAGAAGCCAATTCCTTCGGGTTAGACGTATTGTGTCAAATGAAAATCTGGCTGAAATAAGACTGAGAGAGATGGGTGATCGGTTTCTAGCAAGGGGTTACCCCAAGGATTTAATTGAGACAGAGTTAAGGAATGCTCTTGCCACATCTAGACAGTCCCTTTTAATTAAGAAAAATAATGTGGAAAAGGAGAAGGAAAAGTCTGATAGATTGGTCTTCGTTAGCCAATATTCTTCTTTAAGTCTGAAAGTACAAAAAATTTTATTGAAACATTGGCATGTTTTGCAGACTTGTGAATCTGATGTTTTAGAATTTAGCAAACCTTTTATGCCTGCCTATAAAAGAGGCAGAAATTTTAAGGATTCACTTGTTAGAGCAGATATTGGCCCCCTTAAAAAGAGGGGGATTCAGAGCTATATAGGCAAGAAAAATTGGGGGAATTTCCCATGCCTTGGTTGCTCTAACTGCAACAGTATGATTAAAGGCCCCACCTTTAGCCACCCTAGGACTGGACGCATATTCTCTATTAAGGATTATTTTACATGCAATACAGAATATGTGGTGTATATGATTAAGTGTCCTTGTGGATTGGAGACCACCCGTAGTATCCGTGAACGTATTGTTCAACACAAAATCAGCATCAGAACTAAGAAATTAGATGCCCCAGTAGCTTGTCATTTTTTGTCTGCTGGACATAACCTTAATCAATTAAGATTCCAAGTTTTAGAGCACATTCCTATTCCTAGAAGGGGTGGGAATAGGGTTAAAATCCTTAAGAGCAGAGAAATGTTTTGGATTAGTAAGTTGGGGACCTTATACCCAAATGGGATGAATAGGGATTTTGACCTATCTGTCTGCCTTTAATCTATTTCTGATCATGCATAATGTTGTTTAATTTTTTCCTTTTCTTTTTCTTTTTCTTCTATTGCAGATGACTGGAGATTTTGTTCTGTTTTTTGCTTGATGTATAAGTATACAGAATTATACTCCGTTGTATATGATGTTATTGTGTTTAACCATAATTGTATTGCAATATATAACTGTGCTGACATTTACCTGTGTACCCAATTAGGATGTAAGGGGTTAATTTAAAATGTGCAGTTTTTTCAGGTGTGTGGGTGTGGCTTAGATGGTATTTAAGGATGATTCTATGTATAGTTTAGCCATACATGACTAAGGACTGTGTCCGAAACGTTGTTGTTTGATTTTTTGGTCTGGCTACTCCTCAAGCTGAATAAAGCAACTTGAAAAAAGAAATTGGTGGTGCTGCTTCATCTTTGCCTATGCTATATTGTTGGGTTCTGGCAGGAACCTTGTTGCTGGCACACCGTGACACATTCCCTGTGCTGGATATTTGTGATTGTTTCTAAAATAGATACAATGTAATTAATAGTTATGGTTTATTTTATAGGTAAGTATTTATTTTTAAATAAGAATAATTTATTTAATTATAGTAATTTTATTTAGATTTATTAAAAATAGATTTAAGTTAGGGGGTGTTAGGGTTAGACTTAGGTTTAGGAGTTAATACATTTAATATAGTAGCGGCGACGTTGGGGGTGGCAGATTAGGGGTTAATAATTGTAGGTAGGTGGCGGCGATGTTGGGGGGGGCAGATTAGGGGTTAATAAAATTTAACTAGTGTTTGCGAGGCGGGAGTGCGGCGGTTTAGGGGTTAATACATTTATTATAGTGGCGGCGATGTCCGGTCGGCAGATTACGGGTTAATAATTGTAGTTAGGTGGCGGCGACGTTGGGGGCGGCATATTATGGGTTAATAACTATAATGTAGGTGTCGGCGATGTTAGGGGCAGCAGATTAGGGGTTCATAGGTATAATGTAGGTGGCGGCGATGTCCGGTTGGCAGATTAGGGGTTAAATAATTTTATTATAGTGTTTGCGATGTGGGGGGGGCCTCGGTTTAGGGGTTAATAGGTAGTTTATGGGTGTTAGTGTACTTTGTAGCACTGTAGTTAAGAGCTTTATGTTCCGGCGTTAGCCCATAAAACTACTGACTTTTATATGCGGTAGGAGTCTTGGAGGTAGAGGCTGTACCGCTCACTTCTTCCAAGACTTGTAATACCAGCGTTAGGCAAATCCCATCAAAAAGATAGGATACGCAATTGACGTAAGGGGATTTGCGGTATGGAAAAGTTGCGGAAGAAAAGTGAGCGGTACACCTGTACCTGCCAAACTTGTAATACCAGCGGGCATTAAAAAGCAGCGTTAGGACCCCTTAACGCTGCTTTTTAAAGCTAAAGCCGAACTCGTAATCTAGCATTTGTTTGTATTGGTATGACACAAGAAAGTGGAGAAAAAAAAGCCAAATCTGACACATTCCCTGCAAAACTCCAAAAATGGACTGGACAAAATTATTGGCACCTTCTGAAAATTATAAGAAATAATTGCATTCCAAGTTTGTGATGCTCCTGTAATTTGTAATTAAACTCACCTGTATCAGGTGCTGACAATATAGAAATCACACCGGCAACCAGTTAAAATGGTGAAAAATGGACTCAACCTTTCTGTGTGTCTCTGTGTGCCACACTAAACATGGAGAAGAGAAAGCGCAGCAAAGAATTATCTAAGGATTTGAGAACAAAAATTGTGGAAAAGCATGGACAATCTCAAGATTACAAGTCCATCTCCAGAGATCTTAATGTTCCTGTGTCCACTATATGCAACATTGTCAAGAAGTTTACAGCTCATGGCACTGTAGCTAATCTCCCTGGACGTGGACAAAAGAGAAAAATTAATCAAAGATTGCAACGAGGATTGTTCGAATGGTGGATAAAGAACCTTAATCAAATTCCAGACAAATTCAAGCTGACCTTCAGACACAGGGTACAAATGTGTCAGCTTGCACTATATGTTGCCATTTGAATGAAAAGGTACGCTATGGTAGGAGACCCAGGATGACCCCACTGCTGACACAGAAACATCAAAAAGCCAGATTGGAGTTTGCCAAAGCTTACCTGAGGAAGCTGAAATCCTTTTGGGAGAATGTGCTGTGGACAGACAAACAAAATTACAGCTTTTTGGTAAAGCCCATCATTCTACTGTTTTCAGAAAAAGAAATGAGGCTTTTAAAGAAAATAATACAGTCCCTACAATCAAACATGGTGGAGGTTCAAATTGGGGTTGCTTTGCTGCTTCAGTCTCTGGATGTCTTGACTGTGTGCATGGCATTATGAAATCTAAAGACTACCAAAGAATTCTGTGGTGCAATGTACGGCCCAGTGTCAGAAAGTTGGGTCTCTGTCAGAGATCATGGGTCTTACAGCAGGACAATGACTCAAAGCACACGTCAAAAAGCACCCAGAAATGGGTTAAGACAAAGCGCTGGAGAGTACTAAACTGGCCAGCAATGAGTTGAGATCTCAATCCCATAGAGCACCTGTAGAGAGATCTCAAAACAGAAGTTGGGAAAAGGAACCCTTCCAATCTGAGAAACCTGGAGCAGTTGACAAAAGAAGAGTGGTCCAAAATTCCAGTAGAGAGGTGTAAGAAACTCATTAATGGTTACAGGAAGCAATTGATTTCAGTTATTTTTTCCAAGGGGTGTACTACTAAATATTAAATTGAGGGTGCCAATCATTTTGTCCAGTCAATTTTTGGAGTTTTGCGTGGAATGTGTCAGATTTGGCTTTTTTCTTCTCCACTTTTTTGTGTCATACCAATACAAACAAAAGACATAAACATGAGAATGCTTAAACATTTGTAATTGCAACAATTTTCTGGGCGAAGTGGTACATTATCTGACAGAAATACAGTGGTGCCATATACATGACTGTATATGCATATGCTTACATACATGTATAGTTATGTGTTAATATGTGTGTATATATACATTAACACATAAATATATATATATATATATATATATATATGTGTGTGTGTGTGTGTGTGTGTGTGTGTGTATAAGCATATACATATATATTTACAGGCAACACAAATATATATATATATATATATATATATATATATATATGTGTGTGTGTATATATATATATGTGTGTGTGTGTGTATAAGCATATACATATATATTTACAGGCAACACACAGTTCCCATAGACCACAATGTAAAGGCAATTTTCAGTGCTGTTTTTTTTTTACACCCCACACCCCCCAACTTTAACCCCTAAAAACTGCTTTTTGCAAAGGTGTTTTTTTTTTTTTTTTTTTTAAAAATGCTACATATTTTTTTAATAAAAAAAGAATATACTTTGTTTTGTGGGCAATTGGGGGTTATTTTTAAAATTAACCAGAGGTCTGACCCCTGGTTAATTTTCTGAGTGGTAGCAATAACCAGCCACTTGTAATGGCTGGTAACTTTATTGTACACCCACAAATAGGCAAATTAGCGCTCAACTTGTAATCTGGCCCATATTGTATTAAATCCATCTTAATTATAAAAACAATAGTTATGTATTAGTGCATAAAACATATTTATTTCTTGAGACTGAAGTGTTGTTATGGGGATGCGTGAATATTTTTTTTGTACAAATACAGGCTCTAAAAGTTAACTAATCAGTTTTTTCTCTAGAATTTATTTTGTTTAAATGTTTCATTCAAAAGTTATAACCTTAGTTTTTAGCATAAAACATTGATCTTGGCAATATAGTTGTATTTCTATAATATTACAAATTATAACTATTAAATAAATTATTCATTTAGTCTCTCAATTAGTGAAGTACCTAAATAAATGGAAATGTTTATGTGTCCTCAGCATGTTGTCAAATTACAAAATCCTTTGAAGTGAAGCTTCTCTGGAGTAATATGAGACTTAGGGCTAGATTTGTCAAAGGCTAGGCAAACTCTGTATGTGCTTCGCCTGTAACTGTGCCCCAGCTCGCCTCCGGAGCATACATGTGCTCCTGAATTTATCACAAAAATAGACGTAACTTTGCGCAGGCGAGCTGGGGCGTAATAATGATACATTTTGCCTGTCGGCAAAAGCATTTACTCCCTATTTACTCCCTATTTATCACAGTACATCCCTATAAATATTTATAATGTTTTGATTATTAAAAAGCGTTTTTTAGGTAACTATTTAGCTTATATATATTATATAATGTTTCTGTGCTGTTTTTGCCATATGTTGATAATTGAAGATCACAAAAATAAATATATCAATATATCGATATATATATATATATAAATGTTGGTACCCATATGCGCCTGTGGAAGCGCAAATTTCTTGCAATAACAGTCTCTTTTTGTCGCTGAGCCTTTGAAAAATTAGTTAAAAGAAGAAAGTACAGCATTACAAGATGTAAAAGCATGTATTATAATGGTGTTTGCCTCAGTCTGTATGGCGAAATATACAACACGCAGTTGAAGTCGCAAATTCAGTTCCCTATCGGCGCAAAGCAATGATGAATTCCAAACAAGTCGTATTTCTATGTCTGCATCTAAAATTACGTCTGTAAGCAATGTGTATTAGCACTGTCGGGAGCGCGCCATGCGCCTAGGCGAAGGCGAACAGATTTATTTCAGATTTGCGCTATTAAAGGCGCACAGTAATTTACTGAATATGGGGATTAGTACGTATGAGTTATTTTGAGCGTGATTATAGGATAATGACTTTGATAAATCTAGCCTTTAGTTACAGCATTTGGCCATATGGTGATAGAGGAAAAGGATCTGTTGATTCAGAGTTAGTTGCTGGAAAAACTTGTTTATTATGGTGATCCAAAACAAGTCAAAGTAAACAAAGTACATAGGGTCACAGTGAGGAACGCCTGACGCGTTTCGCGCATGTGTAGATGCGCTTCTTCAGAGGCCTCTGAAGAAGCGCATCTACGCATGCGCGAAACGCGTCAGGCGTTCCTCACTGTGACCCTATGTACTTTGTTTACTTTGACTTGTTTTGGATCACCATAATAAACAAGTTTTTCCAGCAACTAACTCTGAGTCAACAGATCCTTTTCCTTTATGAACTTTATTCTAATAGCGGTGGATATACCGCATATTGACCTGTTGCTCCCGTAGCCGAAACCGGCGTTGACTTCCGGGTTTGTCCTGAACTACACTACCCACAGTGCACCTAGCGACGTCACGGGGTGTGCAAGAGTATACTACGTTACCAGAGCCGGATCTCCAAGCACGCCAAGAAGGACCCACACGCTGCACCCCCACGGAAGGGTTTCAAAACCAGTCCGAGGAGAAGTACAGCAGTGCGCCCAGGCACCCCACCAAGTCTTGTGGAGGGTAAGAGTTTTTCCGGACATTATTACAGTGACTGCACATTTATCTCTGCACGTTACACCCGTGACAACTAGGCTGAAGTGGCATCCATACAATCACCTGACAAGCACGGAACAGAAAATCAGGAACCAACGCTGTGTTCTCTATATGTACTGCACATTGACCGCTGCCCCTGATAGCACAGACTTTATTGGGACTGATTCCCTGGATGTATTAGGGTGTTATACTTAAACTACACATAACACCCTTTGGGAATCTACTTACTGAACACTTGCTTTGCTCTTTGATATTATTCATATGGTGATAGGCCCAGGACTAAATGCTGTATGTAACTCTTTCATTTGGTTTTTAATCTAGCTGTGTGCAAGTAAGTGTGTGCTGGATTTTCAATGTGTTGCATTTATATATTGTTATGTAATTTTTCCCTATGTGCTTTACACCCATACTTGTTTGGGATTAAAGGGACAGTCCACCCCAGAATTTGTATTGTTTAAAAAGATAGGTAATCCCTTTATTACCCATTCCCCAGTTTTGCATAACCAACACGGTTATATTAATATACTTTTTACCTCTGTGATTACTTTGTATCTAAGCCTCTGCAGACTGCCCCCTTATTTCAGTTCTTTTGATAGACTTGTATTTTAGCCAATCAGCACCCTCTCATAAGTAACTCCACAGGTATGAGCACAATGTTATCTATATGGCACACATGAACTAACACCCTCTAGCTGTAAAAACTGTTAAATGCATTCAGATAAGAGGCAGTCTTAAAGTGCTTAGAAATTAGCATATGAGCCTACCTAGGTTTAGCATTCACTTAAGAATACCAAGACAACATAGCAAATTTGATTTTAAAAGTAAATTGGATAGTTTAAAATTATATGCCCTATCTGAATCATGAAAGTTTTATTCTGACTAGACTGTCACTTTAACTGCCTGAGTCAATGAAATTAAATGCAGCAGTCTGTAAGTGCTAGAGAGTTTCCAGGGCTGTGAATTTTGCCAGTGACATGTACCCACTTTGGTTTGTAAATGTAGTCAATATTCATATATTCATGTGTTTTATATATATATATATATATATATATATATATATACATACCGGTATATATATATATATATATATATATATATATATATATATATATATATATATATATATATATATATATATATATATAAGGAGAATAGAAACAGGGCTAGTAACCAGACAAACTACAAGTAATACTAATATGTGAACATCACAAAAATCTATAAATATGTGGATATAAGTATATATATGAGCAGCAAACTGTAATAACAAACAGTACCTGCACGCAGATCCAGGAATACCGGATCCCTACACCTCCACTGATTGGTAACACTGAATCCTTACGAAGTGCAGCTCAGTCCTCACAAAGTTTCACCTCCCCATGAGAGGGTCCTCCACACGAAGTCTAAAAAAAGGACTTTCGTTGATATCAATTAATTCACAAGAAAGTTAACACTTTTGAGGCATTTCGAGAAAGATAGGAGACATATAGAACAGAATAATCTAACAGAAGGAGATAAGGAGACTCTAGAGGCACTAATGGATCTAGAGAAGGAAAGTGGGATTGTGGAAGCACACCCAGTTGAGCTGAATGATACGCATATAGAAGTGGGTTGGGGAAGCATGGGCTTACTAACTAATACCCAACTAACTGAAGAGAAGGGGATATCACATAGTGGTCTGAGACCTAAAACCATTTTCTATCCCATACAGTTCCAAGGTAAACACATCCCACATATTCAAGGATCAGGTGATACAGGATTGCACTAAGATGTGTGCACAATATAAAGTGAGGAATCACAATATGAGTTTAAAAGACAAAGAAAGTCTTAAAGGGTTAATGGAAAATGAGCATATAGTAAAGATTATCTGGTAGAGGCATACCGACAACTTAATGATTCAGAAACATATGTAACATTGAGATGTGACTCCACTTAAAGTTTCCTAAATGAATATATGGAACATATAAATAGGGGATATCAAGAATTAATACTAGATCTCAGGGAGTGGAAATATTTAGCCAACGAGGAACCCAAGACGGCAATATTTTATTGCCTACCTAAGATCCATAAACAACTTGAAAAAAACCCTTGTAGACCTATTATTTTGGGGATTTACTCCTTGACAGCCAGGTTGTCTGATGTGTGGATGTCTTTCTGAAACCAATGGTCCTAAATTTGAGGTCATATTTAAGGGATACTCATTTACTACAGATTGTTGGAGATTTGGAGTGGAAACCAACATATAGATGGACATCTTTAGATGTCTTGGCCCTATACACGTCCATCCCACATGACAAAGGGATCTGTGCCATTATACATTTTTTTTAAAAATGACATTGACATAAAAGACACACAAAGAGAGTTCATTTTAGACTCTATAAAATTTGTCCTGCAAAATAACTATTTTCAATTTGAGGACAAATTTTATTTAAAAAAAAATTTGGACAGCGATGGGGACGAAATTTGCCCCTAATTTTGCCAACCTATATATTGGGGCCTTCGAAGACGACATGATATACAATGGGGTGACCTTAAAACACAGCAGTGTGGTGTTTTAGCGAAGGTTCATTGATGACATCCTGATCATCTGGGAGGGTAATGAGTCCTCATGGAATGACTATGTAATGAATCTAAATGCTAAAAATATGAACCTACAATTCACCCAGAACTACAATAGAGAAGAGATAAACTTCCTAGATGTTACTCTGCACATAGTGGATGGTGAGATATGTAGCAAACTATAAAGAAAAGATACCGATACAAACGGTTACTTAGATGCTAAAAGTGCTCACCACCCAAGATGGATAGAGAACATACCTTTTGGGCAGTTCCAAAGGCTCAAACGTAACTGCACTTTGATAACAGATTTTGAGGAAGAAGCAGATAAACTTAGTAGCAGACTCTGAGAGAAGAATTTCCCTGAGAGGGTGATAACGAAAACAGCTAGGACACTGGATAGGAACACGCTTATTAAGGGGGAGGCAAATCGAATAACGAATATCCAGGAAGGGACAATAGACAGGAAACAACAAGGAAGTAATCATGGTAACACACATAAGAAAAAGAACAGGGTGAATCTTTTAACTACAATTAACGATGGATTCTGGCAATTAGAAACATTATGAAGAAGCACTGGTCCATTTTAAAGAAAGATCCTTTGTTGAAAGAGGCAATAGGAAATAAACCGGATATTACTTTTAAAATAAATTTGAATTTTAAGAATATGTTAGTCCCTAGTGTTTTAAGGAAAAAGAGAAAAGCAACAGGCTTTGGTATTAATGGTCTTAAAGGATTCTACAAGTGCTCTAGAAAAAACTGTGTCTGCTGTGAACATACAAACAGCAGTAAAAAGTATAATACATTTGCAGACGCAAGTGTGGGTGCAGAACAATTCCCTATTAAGAAACTGCTTAACTGCAAATCAGACTATGGGGTACACTTGCTGAAATTTACGTGCAAGGTTCCAATGAGATATATAGGTCGAACAAAGAGGTCGTTGAAGGTGAGGTGCCTAGAACATATGAAAAACATAGAGGCAGGCACCTTAAAGAATCCCTTGATCAATCACTTTGTGAAATTCCACAATAAAAATAAAGCCGATTTTTATATTAAGGCCATTGAACAAGAAGATAAGCGGATAAGAGGGGGCTGAAGGCTAATTGATCTACGTAGGAGGTAAACCTTCTGGATCTATACCCTAAATACGCTTGAACCGTCTGGCCTGAATAAAGACATAGATCTGGAGGCTTTCCTGTGAAGGGATACAATCTACACAAGATTACATTATAATACAGATGTTACCATTAGGTATAATGTGAAGGTATTAATTAATAATAGATGCTTTCTCTTCCCTGAATGTTAAATAATGTTAATTTATTCACATTTAGGTTTATCTAGAAGTTCTCTTTTTATTCTCTTGATTGATAAGTAATGTAATTGAATAAACTCTGGGGGAAAAAACACAAGCGCAACCCAGATTCAAGGAAGTAAAACAAAATTTATTAAAACACAGTGTGCTATATTGCACTTACAAGATTGCAGGTAAAAACAGACACATCAGAGATATCCTGGCCATAAACAGCTTCACTGACAGCTCAGGATCCACTGCAAGTCCAGTCTTTCAAAAGTCAAATCTTTTAAGGTTTAAACAGCTGATTGCTTCCAGGACCAGTAATGTATGCAGATCCTTTTGAAATCTTTTAGCTTAAAACTCTTTAACTCTACGTGTTTCATCTGCCTTCTAAGCAGACTTTGTCAAGAGATTTCCAAACAGAACATAACTTTTTCTCCCAAACATGCGCTCTTTATGCCATTAGTAAGGTACACTCCCCCTCAGATGATTGGAGAACAACATGAGTGATGTAGCCAATTTTAAGGCTTGGAGGAACACACCCTCATGTTCATTAGTTAGATATGCACTCGCCCAGGGGTAATGTGTATGTTACACTAAAGCATGCAACCAAATTTATAAAGATATATCAAATATACAATGTAAGTAATTTCACAGCGTGATGTATGTTGATATATGCTAATGTGTATGACAAGCTCAGAATGTACTTTTAACCTCTTACAGCTATCAACCATAATGGGGTAAAATAATTACCATTTACAGACCTTGTTATAGACTCCCTGTATGTTAACCCTTACAAGATAGCTGAATATTATTAATACTAAATACCCAAGTGTGATACAAGCTAGACCCATAAAACAAAAAAACAAAATAAATGTTGATAATAAATATCTAGCAAATTCAGTGCATGTTTAACCCATAAAACTAAATTAATTAATTTGGGATACTATATCCCTATTGCACAGAATAAGTTATACACACAAAAACTGATACATAATAAATGGATTAAACACTTCATAATTCCTATATAAAAAAATATGTAAAACACTATAACACAAACAATTAAAATTCCTAAAAATTATCATGTCTCATATATGCATAAGAACTGTATAAAGTTTACATATTAGACTGGGACACCTATGCAGACGTAAAAAATATGTTAAAACATTATAAACTGTAATCACTAGAGTCACTGGATCTAAAAATAATCTCACAAAAAAAACAAAACAAAAAAAAACAAACATTAAGTACATAGTCAAAGTATTCACAAGGAGCACTGTATAGGAAAATATATAGAGAACAAATATGAGTACAAAAAACACTAATCCATAAAGGCCTGGAGATCCAGGTCAATATTTTTTTTTTAAAATATTTTTTTATTGAGACAAACAAACGAAAATAAAGTAATACAACTCTACATGGGTATGCGCAGAGAAATTACAAAAATAAAAGGTAAACAATAAGTCTTAGACAATAGTATAATAGTTATTATCTTGTATTTAACACACACATAGAACTTCATTAGCTGGTGCGTATAGAAGTAGAATTGCTCAGGAGTGAATATAGGGTCTCATTTTAGTGGTATAGAAGGTGTTATAGATATAAGTTGACCAAGTTATATCCCTGTTTCAAGAAGGGATAGGCCAAAAGGACCACTCCCTGTGAACTGGATTGGATATAGAGTGATAATATATTAACAGATGTACATGTCCACTTGTGGTGAGGAAAGTATTTATCAAATAGCAGACTGGGACTTTTGGAGTATACAAAGTATCTATGTTGGTGGAGGGATATAACTAACAAGAATATGATGAGAGAGGAAAAAGATTGCAGCGGACAAGAGCCGCTTGGATTAAAGAAAAATGGGTATAGGACCCAGGGAAGGGGGGGGGGGAGGGAGAGGGGAGGCGGCGCCATATTAGGTCTCTCCACATTAGATGTAGCTGGTGTAAAGAGGGGAATGATAAACCTGGTGGGTACTCTGGACATGTGTTTGGAATATAAGGAGCGGGAGAGGTTAAACTTGCTGGTAGATAGCTAAATATTCTCTAATCTCATCTATGGTGAATTTGTAGAGACTTATAAGTAAGGGGTAATATGCATATTCAACATTGATCAAATCTCTATGGAGGTAAATATTAAACAAACAAACAGACAGTAGTTAAGTACTGGTTTCATATGTTATGCAGTCACTATAACAAGATGATACAGAGTAAGATTAGGTTAGAATCTAGGAGCTTTAAAGTAGAACTCTGTCTAACTTAAGCAGTATAAGTAATAACAGTAATCTGACTGGTATTTAAGCTGTGTTTAGGAAGGGTAGTTGTCTGTGTCTAGCTTGGCAATACAGGTTAACAGTTAAAATAAAACATGCTCGGCTGATTAAAAAATTGTTTGACATCTAGAGCCGCTATTATGTATCTAAGTAGATGAAACTAAACAGTGACACAGACTAACTACTTAAAATCAATAATTATCTAGCATGTACTAACGCTCTTTAAAGTACAAGATTATCAACTGTTCACATGCAAACACCATGAACCTATTGACAAAGCAAATTTTCATTTTGCGGTGCCTGTCTGAAGGAACTGCCTGTGCTGTAGTAGGCGCTAGATAGCAATAGGTACAATATGAACTTTTTGGCCCAATCATTTAAGTGTGGTATCACAGAGGAATATATAAGGCATACAAAGATAGCAGATTATGAGGGAATAATACTATATACAACAAATAATGAATATAAACATACTAACCTACTGCCCTCTGGCTTTAGGTGAGATTATAACTGCTGTTAGGGCAAGCAACTAGTGTTAGTAACTGGAATAATGGAACTTTAAATCTGCGACATGTGTTGGGAGGCTGTATATGTGTCTCCTATACCTGTGTGATCTCATGGGTCTGTAACTGAATATAACTGACACTACCTGGGGCAGGACACAGGCATACACACAGTATGTAGCAAAGAGGGACTATATTAACATTTCATATTGTATAAAGAGCATATAGTTATTAGCAACAGGTCCAGGGGAGAGATGTATACATTATCAAAAGTTCCGGATCAGGTGCGGATATAATATACATCTTTGGGACGCCATTGTGACTAGCCTATACCATCTCTAACTAGATCTGACCAGTTGCGGGATAGGTCCAATTCTCCATTTATACAATATACTGAGGCTGTGGAAAAATCTTGGTTGACCATTGTAGCGAGCCGTCTTGGGGGCGCAGCTGACAAGCACATTGTCCATTCAGATGACCGGCTAGTTGCAATGTGGCCTTGAGGGAATCCCCAATATCCCATCCAGGAGCCGGCCGCATCTCCTAAACAGGGCACCTGGGGTGAGAAGGAAAGTTGCCGACCTGTTTCTGCACTTAGGGTAGATAGCTGAGGGCGCGACATGTGTCTCGTAGTTGTGAGTCTCTCTAGGTCGGGAGGTAGCGCCAAGATCAACCCTCTTGTTTGCCGCTGTTGTAGAAACTGAGCGGGTGTGGTAGGCGGGTGGTGAGTGTCTGGGCTTTCTCTGCTGTCATTCGCCTCCACTGGCCCCACGGACTTCTTAGTCTCTACGGAGCTATATTGCAGTATCCGATCTATAGTGGGGTGAGTCTCCGGTGTTGTAGCTGTGTCCTGCCTAGATGGTGGGAGTTGACATACGTCCTCTGCAATGTAGTCTCCTCTGATGGCAGCTCTGAGTCCGGCAAATCCCACATCCATCTTGCGATCAATGTCTCGCAGCAAGGCTAGAATTTTGAATTGAAATTCCTCCATCTTGTTAAATGAGTCCAGTGAACAGATAGGCCTGTAAAACCCCTGATCACCAGGAGGGGGGGGGGGGGGGGTTGGAAAGATGGCAAAATGGGAATGTACAGGCCGCCTCCTGATTTGAGTAGTTAAGCTGTGTGGGGTATCGGGTGCAATACTCCTTTTTCCGGGCCACACTCCTTCAAAAAGAACAAAACAGAAGTTTAGCGCAGTCTTGGAGGACAGTGTTTGTATAGTTTGAGTAGATGTTGAAAGAGATTGCTAGCTCCGACATAAGGTGGTGTCCTGCGTAAGTAATCGGCTAATTCAGCTCCTGGAGAGTTTGATGTGCAAATCTTGGTAAATCTCAGATCCACAACATGAGTAGAAGTGAAATCCGATAATTATAGGGTTAGATGAAAGTTGCATCTCAATGCTATTTATATATTAGAAGTTTAGCCCCAGGAGCTTCATAAAATGCGACCGATCATGGCCGCCTATAAGCCACTCCCCCCAGGTCAATATTTAAGCCCTGAGGGTATAGGCTGCCTAGTCTGTGGATCCATTTAGTCTCACATTTTCACAGATTAAGCAGCTTCTGCCAATCATTTTTCATATGAGGTATGGTTTCAATGACCATAACCCTTAGAGAGTCTGCCTGCTTATTATGATATCTGCGAAAATGTTCGGACACACTGTGATTTTTAAATCCTTTCACTATATTATTGACATGCTCATAGATGCGTTTCTTGATTTTCCTTTTGGTCCTACCAACGTAAATTAAATTACAGCTGCAGGTAAGCATGTACACTGCATAAGTGGTATTGCAGGTTGCACGAATAATAGTATCAAAACTTTGAGATCTGTCCCAATTGTAAAATTGGGTCCCTGAATTGATTAAGGGGCATAAACAGCAATTTAGTCTTCTACATTTAAATAGACCATTGCTTAAGCATAGCCACCCTGATAGTGTTTTGTAGGGGTTACTCCCCTTTGTCTTAAATGTATCTAGGGGTTTTAATTTAGAAGGGGCTAGAATATTCTTAAGATTTTGATTACGTTTAAAAACTATACTCGGCCTATCCGGAAGATTCCTACCCAAAATGGGATCTAATTTTAGAATATCCCAATGTTTATGTAGCCAATAGTGAAACGTATTAAATCATATCTTAAAGATACGAGAGAAACTATACAACTTTTTGAAGGAGTAAAATAGGAAAGAGAATACAAGTGGATAACTTGTGATGTGGCATCTTTGTACACCAGCATCCCTCATTATGCTGGTGTCAAAGCGATTCAGGAATTTTGTTTAAAAACATAATTTATGTAAGAACTTACCTGATAAATTCATTTCTTTCATATTGGCAAGAGTCCATGAGCTAGTGACATATGGGATATACAATCCTACCAGGAGGGGCAAAGTTTCCCAAACCTCAAAATGCCTATAAATACACCCCTCACCACACCCACAATTCAGTTTAACGAATAGCCAAGCAGTGGGGTGATAAAGAAAGGAGAAGAAAGCATCAACAAAGGAAATTTGGAAATAATTGTGCTTTATACAAAAAATCATAACCCCCATAAAAAGGGTGGGCCTCATGGACTCTTGCCAATATGAAAGAAATGAATTTATCAGGTAAGTTCTTACATAAATTATGTTTTCTTTCATGTAATTGGCAAGAGTCCATGAGCTAGTGACATATGGGATATCAGTACCCAAGATGTGGAGACTTCCACTCAAGAGTCACTAGAGAGGGAGGGAATAAAATAAAAACAGCCATATGCCGCTGAAAAAATTAATCCACAACCCCAAAAAATAAGTTTATTTTCATTTTTGAAAGAAAAAAACTTAAATCAAAAGCAGAAGAATCAAACTGAAACAGCTACCAAAAACTGCTTCCGAAGAAGCAAATACATAAAAACGGTAGAATTTAGTAAATGGATGCAAAGAGGACCAAGTCGCTGCTTTGCAAATCTGATCAACTGAAGCTTCATTCTTAAAAGCCCACGAAGTGGAGACTGATCTAGTAGAATGAGCTATAATTCTCTGAGGCGGGGCTTGACCCGACTCCAAATAAGCTTGAAGAATCAAAAGCTTTAACCAAGAGGCCAAGGAAATAGCAGAGGCCTTCTGACCTTTCCTAGGACCATAAAATATAACAAATAGACTAGAAGTCTTCCTGAAATCTTAAATAGCTTCAACATAATATTTCAAAGCTCTCACCACATCCAAAGAATGTAAGGATCTTTCCAAAGGATTCTTAGGATTAGGACACAAGGAAGGGACAACAATTTCTCTACTAATGTTGTTAGAATTCACAACCTTAAGGAAAAAATCAAATGAAGTCCGCAAAACCGCCTTATCCTGATGAAAAATCAGAAAAGGAGATTCACAAGAAAGAGCAGATAGCTCAGAAACTCTTCTAGCAGAAGAGATAGCCAAAAGGAACAACACTTTCCAAGAAAGTAGTTTAATGTCCAAAGAATGCATAGGCTCAAATGGAGGAGCCTGTAAAGCCTTCAGAACCAAATTAAGACTCCAAGGAGGAGAAATTGATTAATGACAGGCTTAATACGAACTAAAGCCTGTACAAAACAGTGTATATCAGGAAGTATAGCAATCTTTCTGTGAAATAAAACAAAAAGAGTGGAGATTTGTCCTTTCAAGGAACTTGCAGACAAAACCTTTATCCAAACCATCCTGAAAAAACTGTAAAATTCTAGGAATTCTAAAAGAATGCCAGGAGAATTTATGAGAAGAACACCATGAAATGTAAGTCTTTCAAACTCTATAATAAATCTTCCTAGAGACTGATTTATGAGCTTGTAACATAGTATCAATCAATGAGTCAGAGAAACCTCTATGACTTAGTACTAAGCATTCAATTTCCATACCTTCAAATTTAATGATTTGAGATCCTGATGGAAAAATGAACCTTGAGATAGTAGGTCTGGCCGTAACGGAAGTGGCCAAGGCGGGCAACTGGACATCCGAACCAGATCCGCATACCAAAACCTGTGTGGCCATGCTGGCACTACCAGCAACACAAATGATTGTTCCATGATGATTTTGAAAAACATTCTTGGAAGGAGAACTAAAGGCGGGAAGATATAAGCAGGATGATAACACCAAGGAAGTGACAGTGCATCCACTGCTTCCGCCTGAACATCCCTGGACCTGGACAGGTATCTGGGAAGTTTCTTGTTTAGATAAGAGGCCATGAGATCTATCTCTGGAAGACCCCACATCTGAACAATCTGAGAAAAAACATCTGGATGGAGAGACCACTCCCCTGGATGTAAAGTCTGGCGGTTGAGATAATCCGCTTCCCAATTGTCTACACCTGGGATATGCACCGCAGAGATTAGACAGGAGCTGGATTCCGCCCAAACAAGTATTCGAGATACTTCTTTCATAGCTTGGAGACTGTGAGTCCCACCCTGACGATTGACATATGCCACTGTTGTGATAATGTCTGTCTGAAAACAAATGAACGGTTCTCTCTTAACAGAGGCCAAAACTGAAGAGCTCTGAGAATTGCGAGTTCTAAAATATTTATTGGAAATCTCGCCTCTTGAGATTTCCAAACCCCTTGTGCTGTCAGAGATCCTAAAACAGCTCCCCAACCTGAAAGACTCGCATCTGTTGTGAACACAGTCCAGGTTGGCCAAACAAAAGAAGCCCCTTGAACTAAACGATGGTGATCTATCCACCATGTCAGAGAGTGTCGTACTTTGGGATTTAAGGATATTTAATTGTGATATCTTTGTATAATCCCTGCACCATTGATTCAGCATACAAAGCTGAAGAGGTCTCATGTGAAAACGAGCAAAGGAGATCGCGTCCGATGCTGCAGTCATGAGACCTAAAACTTCCATGCACATAGCCACTGAAGGGAATGACTGAGACTGAAGGTGCCGGCAGGCTGCAACCAATTTTAAACATCTCTTGTCTGTTAGAGACAGAGTCATGGACACTGAATCTATCTGGAAGCCTAAAAAGGTGACCCTTGTCTGAGGAATCAAGAAACTTTTTGGTAAATTGATCCTCCAACCATGTTTCCGAAGAAACAACACTAGTTGATTTGTGTGAGATTCTGCAGTACGTAAAGATTGAGCTAGTACCAAGATATCGTCCAAATAAGGAAACACTGCAATACCCTATTCTCTGATTACAGAGAATAGGACACCCAGAACCTTTGAAAAGATTCTTGGAGCGGTTGCTAGGCCAAATGGAAGAGCAACAAATTGGTAATGCTTGTCTAGAAAAGAGAATCTCAGAAACTGAAAATGTTCTTGATGAATCGGAATATGAAGGTATGCATCCTGCAAGTCTATTGTAGACATATAATGTCCTCGCTGAACAAAAGGCAGAATAGTCTTTATAGTCACCATCTTGAAAGTTGGTACTCTAACATAACAGTTCAAAATTTTCATATCCAGAACTGGTCTGAATAAATTTTCCTTCTTTGGGACAAGGAATAGATTTGAATAAAACCCCAAACCAGAAGAGGAACTGGCATGATTACCCCTGAAGCTCCAGGTCTAAAACACACTTCAGGAAAGCCTGAGCTTTTACTGGATTTACTGGGATACGTGAGAGAAAAAAATCTTCTCACAGATCTTACTCTGAATCCTATTCGATACCCTTGAGAGACAATGCTCTGAATCCATTGATTTTGAACAGATTTTATCCAAATATCCTTGAAAAACCTTAATCTGCCCCCTACCAGCTGAACTGGAATGAGGGCCGCACCTTCATGCGGACTTAGGGGCTGACTTTGGTTTCCTAAAAGGCTTGGATTTATTCCAATTTGAGGAAGGTTTCCAATTGGAGGCAGATTCCTTGGAGGGAGGATAGAGTTTTTTGTTCCTTATTCTGACGAAAGGAACGAAAATGGTTAGAAGCCTTAGATTTACCCTTAGGTTTTTTATCCTGAGGCAGAAAAACTCCCTTTCCCCCAGTAACAGTTGAAATAATAGAATCCAACTGAGAACCAAATAAATTATTACCTTGGAAAGAAAGAGATAGTAATCTAGATTTAGATGTCATATCAGCATTCCAAGATTTAAGCCACAAAGCTCTTCTAGCTAATAAAGCTAAAGACATGGATCTAACATCACAAATAAAATGATTAGCATGTTGCAGTAAGCAAATAATGCTAGATATGTCAGAATCCAATTCTTGTTGCGCTAAATTCTCCAACCAGAAAGTTAATGCAGCCGCAACATCAGCCAAAGAAATTGCAGGTCTGAGAAGATGACCTGAATATAAATAGGCCTTCCTTAGATAAGATTCAAGTTTCCTATCTATCAGATTAGGGGTGTTTAGACTCGGGGTACATGTTAGGGTGTTAGGTGCAGATGTTCCCATAGAAATCAATGGGATATCGGGCAGCAGCGAACATGAGCTCTCGCTGCTGTCAGACTCCCATTGATTCCTATGGGATCCGCCGCCTCCATAGCGGCGGATTAAAAACCAGGTACGCTGGCCCGGAATAGTGGCGAGCGTACCTAGTAGGTATTTGATAACTACCAAAAGTAGTCAGATTGTGCCGAACTTGCGTTCAGAACATCTGTAGTGACGTAAGAATCGATCTGTGTCGGACTGAGTCTGGCGGATCGTAGGTTACGTCACTAAATTCTACTTTATCCGGGCTGTAGGGCTTGATAACTAAGGCAAATCAGCCTTGCCACAAATAGGATGCGGAATTCCAGCGTATTTGCGGTTGACGCCTTGATAACTAGAGGCCAAGGTCTGAGATGTAGGGGGGAGCAGTGCAGTTGAGGGCTTTGTATGTCAGAATGAGAATTTTGTGTTTGATCCTAGAGGCAAGAGGAAGCCATTGAAGGGATTGGCAGAGAGGTGCAGCAGATGAAGAGCGAAGTGTAAGGAAGATGAGTCTGGCAGAGGCATTCATTATGTATTGTAAAGGAGCTAGGCGGCAGGTGGGGAGACCACAGAGGACAGAGTTGCAGTAATCAAGGCGGGAAAGAATGAGAGAGTGGATTAAAATCTTAGTTGTGTCTTGTGTAAGGAAGTGTCTAATTTTGGAGATGTTTTTAAGGTGGAAGCTGCAGACTTTAGCCAAGGACTGAATGTGAGGAGTGAAATGTGACCCAGAGACATCGGGCGTGTGCGGTGTAGGGGTAATGATGGAGTTGTCGACAGTTATAGAGAGATTGGGGATGGAGAGTTTTGAGGAAGGGGGGGGAAATAAGGAGCTCAGTTTTGGAGAGATTTAGCTTGAGGTAGTGAGAGGTAGTAAGAGATGTGAGAAAGACAGTTAGTGACACGGGTTAGCAAGGAAGGAGATAGGTCTGGTGCAGAGAAGTAGATTTGGGTGTCATTGGCATACAAATGATATTGTAAACCGTGGGACTTTATTAGGGAACCTAGTGATGACATGTAGATTGAGAAGAGAAGGGGACCGAGGACAGAGCCTTGCGGTACTCTGACAGAAAGTGGTGACGGGGCAGAGGAGGCCCCAGAGAAGGCTACACTAAAGGTACGGTTTGACAGGTAGGAAGAGAGCCACGAGAGGGCTGTGTCACAGATGCCGAAGGATTGGAGGGTTTGTAGCAAGAGAGGGTGGTCAACAGTGTCAAAGGCTGCGGACAGATCAAGGAGGATAAGCAGAGAGAAGTGACCTTTTGATTTTGCTGTAAGTAGGTCATTGGTAACCTTAACAATTGCTGTCTCTGTGGAGTGATGGGGACGAAATCCAGATTGCAATGGGTCAAGGAGGGAGTTTATTGTAAGGAAATGGGATAGGCGTGCATAAGCTAGTTTTTCGAGAAGCTTTGATGCAAGAGGGAGGAGGGAAATAGGGTGGTAGTTGGATGGGGAGGTAGGATCAAGGGAAGGTTTTTTGAGGATAGGTGTGACCAGTGAATGTTTCAGCGATGAGGGAAATATACCGGTCCTGAGGGAGAGGTTGAAAGTGTGTGTGAGTATAGGGGTAAGGGTGGCAGAGAGGGAGTAGCTGTGAGGGGATAGGGTCAAGGGGACAGGTAGTGAGGTGAGAGCGCAGTATAAGTGCTGAAACTTCTTCCTCAGTAACAGGGGAGAATGAGCTAAGTTTAAGGTTATGTGGGTTGTGGTTGATTGAGAGCATTTGAGGGGGTGAGAGAGTGGAATTATGTTGAGAACTGATTTAATTTCTGATGGAGTCGATTTTGTTATTGAAGTGGTTGGCAAAGTCTTGAGCTGACAGAGAAGTTGTATTAGGAGGTGGGGGAGGGCGGAGAAGAGTATTGAAAGTGGAGAACAAACGTTTTGGGTTTGAAGAAAGATTAGAGATAAGAGTAGAGAAGTAGTGTTGCTTATGGAAATTAAGGGCAGAGTAGTAGGAGTTCAAGATAAATTTGTAATGTTGAAAATCAGCTGCATAGGTATTGTGTCAGAGGAGTATGCCAGGGCTAAGGATGAGTGTTTGATTTCCGAGCTATGATTAGAGGGGCGAGATTATCAAGGACGGATGTAAGGGTGGAATTATAGTGGCAGATAGATTGGTCAGGGCATGAAAAGGAGGAGAAGGATGAGAGGAGAGGTTTGAGGGAATTAGAAAGCTGTTGTTGATCTAATGACATAATGCTTCTGTGAAGTTTGGTGTGAGGAGCAGAAGGAGGGAGAGTTGTAGGGAGGGATGATATGTTGAAAGTAAGGAGATGGTGGTCAGAAAGAGGAAAGGGGGAGTTTGTGAAGTTTGAGAGGGTGCATTGATAGCTAAAGATCAAGTCAAGGGAGTGACCATCTTTGTGAGTGGTAGAATCAGTCCATTGTGACAAACCGAAAGAGGAAGTAAGTTGCAGAAGTTGTTTTGCAGAGGAGGCAGTGGGATTGTCAAGAGGGATGTTGAAGTCACCAAGAATGAGGGAAGGGGTGTCTGAGGAAAGGAAATAAGGTAGCCAGGCAGCCAAGTGATCTAGAAATTGAGTTGAGGAGCCAGGAGGACGGTATATGACTGCAACACGTATAGAACGAGGAGAGAATAAGCAAATCATGTGGGTTTCGAATGAGGAAAATGTGAGGGAAGAGATGGGATGTATTTGTTGAAAGGGAGGGATCAGGGAGGTGGGAGGTTGGAGGTTAAGGGGGGATCCCAAATTGCAAAAAAAATAAAATATTAATAATAATTAATTTAAAAAAAAATTGCCTTAAAACAGACTGTCTGCCAGTACCTAAATTGGTGGTGACCAGTGGGGAGCGTGAGGGATGTGAAGAGAGGTGTTTAGGAGGGATAAGGGAGGGATCAGGGGTGGAAAGTGTCAGCTGGGAGGGTAATATTTACACTTAAGATAAAATTAACCTTACAAGCTACCTGATTAACCCCTTCACTGCCGGGAATAATAGAAGTGTGGTGCTCAGCTGCAATTAGCAGCATTCTAATTACCAAAAAGCAAAGACAAGACCACGTATGTCTGTTATTTCTGAATAAAGGGGATCCCAGAGAAGTGTTTGCAATCATTTGTGGCATGATTGCACAATGTTATATAAATAATGTGAGAAACCCAAAGTTTGTTAAAAAGTTAATCTTTTTTTTTTCATATGATCACATTTGGCAGTGAAATGTTGCATGAAATATACCAAAATGGGCCTAGATCAATACTTTGGGTTGTCTACTTAAAAATATATATATAGTTTTGACAGGTAAAAGAAAAAAAAGGCTCTAGATAGCAAAAATGCTAAAAATTCTCCAGTATTTTGGGCAAGTTCTGCTTTGAAAGTCAAGGTAGTGAAGGGGTTAAACAGACATGAAACCCTTTTTTTATTATTTAGATGGAGCATACAGTTTGAAAACAACTTTCCAATTTACTTCTATTATCAAATTTGCTTCAGTCTCTTGGTATCCTTTATTGAAGGAGCAGTAATGCACTACTGGGAGCTAGCTGAACAAATAGATTAAGTCATGTATGTTCTGCCACCAATCAATGTTCAGATATCAGTAGTGCATTGATGCTCCCAAGCTTACATAGATATGCAACAGAATGAAGCAAATTATATAAAAGAGGTAAATTAGAAAGTTGTTTAAAATGATATGTTCTGTCTGATATACATCATTTTGGGTTTCATGTCCCTTTAACGCTAAATATATATATATATATATGTGTGTGTGTGTGTATATACACTGCTATACATATACACTGTGAACTTGTTCATATGCTCAGTAGGAGCTTGTGCCCCAGAAAGTGTGCATATACAAAGACTGAGCAAATGTTGATAATGGAAGCAAATTAGAAAGTCTCTTAAAATTATGAAAGTTTAAATTTGACTTTTTTTTTATTTTGACTTTAGTGTCCCTTTAAGCAAGGAGGCAAACATGTTCAATTCTTATGAATACATTTGTGGTTTGTTTCATCTAGAACTATAGTAAGTATAAAAAATAAGACACTTTTATTGTGGAATATATGCTGTGCCTTTCTATATTTTCCTTTCAAATGAGATTGTACTTGAAAAGAATTTGGAAGAGGGAACACTTTATTTGATGAGCTCAGTACTACTGGGTTGTTTGTGAGTCTATGAAGCTATTTTCCCTATTTCTGTGATATACCATTGGGATGTGTTTTTGTTTCCTTCTCTGTTTACATACAGCTCCCCTGGGATCTTGATTGTGGCACCTTTGGATTGTGTTCCAGTGGCTTTTTATCCCTAACTGGTGAACTGTATATTTTTACAAACATTCTAACACATATATAATCTCCTAATGCTTTCTACAGTATCAGGAAAGATTCAGTACAACTATTTTCAGGAGAACAAAGTACTGCTAGCACATACAAGTGGTAGGTTTACAAACTGAGACATTTCACTGCGGATGGATATCTCTCAGAAATTAGTGCTTGTTTGTATTTGTCAAATAGCCAACCAGCGACCGCTTGATGCCAGATTCCAGATGATGCCTATTATGGTAAAAAAAAAGAAATATGCCATACACTTTTTTTTAAGTACAGACTGTAATGAAAGTGCTTTGAAACTAGGTATGAATTTCTGTAAATTGTTTAAAAAGATGAGTCTTAAAGGAAAAGCAAAGAAAAGACTGTAGATTAGCCTTGATGCAGGAAGGTTTGCTACAACAGATTATTTGTATTCCAGCAAATGGGAAACTTTCACCCCCTCTGGGCTTCATCTTCTATTACACAAGATTTTTGTTTTGTTATTCTCAGTCCTGACGCCACCACTCACACAGGCTTTGAGTCAGAATGCCAAGTCTGAGCCCTTCTAGCAAACACATTATGAAACTTTTGCCAGCAGAAATCTCTTAAACACCAGAACAAAGACCTGTCATGACACAAAAATATTGAGCTGGCCTCACACACTGACTTACAGTCTGTCTTTCACACTAGCCAAATAATTCTTGTTTTACTTAGACAAATATGACATGTTTGAGTATATATAATTAATGCTACAATATAACTTAGTAGCAGAGGAAACTGATGAGAGGTTATAGCTTATGGCTCAAATGTTGGGGGCATTACTGAATAGATCTTCAATAAATAATTGTGATATACTCATGTGCATTTCGATTTTTACTACCATGTCTCTTTAAAGGGACAATAAACACCTTGTCATTTAAAGATTTTTCTGCAGTCTAGCTATAAATTAACACTGTGGGTGAGTTTGAAAATATTTTAAATTCAATTAAACCTTGTTTGCTGCAAAGGACAACTCCACACACCACTTGCCTTATTTTGAGGAGTCAAGGCAGACTTGTTACTAGAGTAGACAAGACTAGCCATCGTCATTATGTTAGCAATTTCATCATTGCTTTGCAGGTCCTTATCTGATCGTAGTTGTCAGAATTGGAAATCTTAAAGAATTAAACAATAAAAGTATATATATATATATTACAAAGTTGTTCTACTACACATTATCAAATATTTTACATGAAAATCTCAGTGTTTACTGTCCCTTTAAAGGGATATGAAAACCACATTTTTTCTTTCATGATTCAGAAAGAGCATGTGATTTTAAACAACACTCACCTAGATTACGAGTTTTGCGTTCATGTTTTAACGCTGAAAAAATGGCCATTTCAGTGTTAAAACAGCACCGCAGCCATTATAAGTGTTGTCGGTATAGCTGTACCGCAAGCCTTTTAGCCTGTACCTGTAATGCTCGTGGGATACCCCTCTATCAGACTGAACTCGGCCAGTAGTCTTGTTATCCCGGCGTCAAGCCGGAATGATAGGGAATATCCCATAGCAGAGAAAGTTAGTAATATGAGGAGAGTGGCACTCACCACAGGTAGGACAGTACCTAGTGGCAACGGCAGAACAGGGCAAGGCAAATCACTGGAATGGTCAGACAGGCAGGATTCGGCAACAGTAAAGCAGTCGAAGGACAAACCACTAGAATAGTCAGGCAGGCAGGGTTTGGCAACGGTAAAGCAGTCCAAATGCAAACCGCTAGAGTGGTCAGACAGACAGGGTTCGGCAACAAAGAGGCAATCCAGAATAACAGGGGTTAAGAAGCAGAGTAGTAAGATAGACAGGGTTCAGTAGCAATATATCAGTTCAGCAATTTAGGGGTTAAACAGATAGAATAGTCAGACAGGCAGAGTTCAGCAGCATCGTATTGATCCAGCAGTTCAGGGGTATAGCAGGCAGAGTAGTCAGACAGGCAGGGTTCATACACAGCAAGGCAATACAAAAAACGATCTATCACTCCCAGGGGTACACGAAGTAACACCTATACTTGGGCAGTGATAGATCGTGAGGAAGGAATTTAAATAGGCACAGGATTCCACCCAGGCGTCAGGACTGGAGAGGAGCGTGCGGCAATGACGTCAGCGCTGCATGCCTTCGGACCCTACACAGCCCCTGGCAACGAGCAGGGAAGGAGAGGCCATGCCCCTAGCAATGGCTAAAGTGGCATGGCGTGACATAGCCCCCTTCTCAAGAGTTCCCTCCAGGAACCAGAGTTGGGTTCAAAGGATGAGCAGCATGGAATCTGGAGACCAAAGATGGAGCATGCACATCACGGGCAGGGACCCAGGAATGATCTGCCACAGAGTAACCCTTCCAATATATCAGATACTGAAGTTGTCTGCGCCTGTATCTGGAGTCCAGGATCTTAGCCACCTCATATTCAGGTTCACCATAGAGCAGGAGCGGAGGAGGTGGAGCTTGGAGCCAGGTATATCTATTTTTGATGTAAGGCTTAAGTAGTGAAATGTGGAAGACTGGGTGTACGCGCAGAGTTTTGGGCAAGGCTACTTTGTAGGCAACAGGAGACAGTCTTTTCAAGACCTTGTAAGGGCCGATAATCCTAGGTCACAATTTGTGACAGGGTTGACGTAAACGAATATGTTGAGTAGAGATCCAAACACGTTCACCCACTGGGATGGTACGTACAGAAGCTCTATGACGATCAGCAAAGTTCTTATATCTGGAGACAGCTGAACGTAGCTGAGAGCGAATACTTTGCCAATGAGTGGTTAGTCTAGTGACGTGTCAGTCTGCAGCAGGAACCCCAGTGAACTGAGCAGAAAGAGGGAAGACACAAAGTTGATACCCTGCTGCGGCTTGAAATGGATAACATCGAAGAGAAGAGTGCCAATGAGTATTTCTTGCCAGCTCTGATAGGGGTAAAAATTCAGACCAGTTGGTAAGGCGAGCATTGACAAAGGCTCTGAGGTAGGCTTCAAGATCCTTGTTTACCCTCTCAGTTAGTCCATTGGTCTGAGGATGGTAGCCAGAAGACAAAGAAACAGTGGTTCCGATCAACTTGCAGAATGCTCTCCAAAAAGTAGAGATGAACTGTGAACCTCTGTCGGAAACTATATTAACAGGAATGCCATGAAGTCGTACAAAGGCAGTTTGGTTAGGGGTACAAAATGAGCCAGGCTAGAAAAGCGATCCACCACAACCCAGATAACTGTATGGTGGTCAGAAGGAGGAAGGTCCACTATGAAGTCCATTGTTAGGTGTGTCCATGGTTGTTTGGGAATGGACAATGGTTGGAGCAAGCTAGGAGGCAAGTATTGGGGCATTTTGTTGGCAGTAAAAAGAATAAAGTCCCAACTAATCCTTTGGAAGAGGTTTGCCCCACTAAGGTTTTAACCGGACAATTTGCTTATACAGATACCCTCAGGAATACTTCAAAGTCTTTAAGGGGCCTCAATAATCAAATAGACAGAGTTTATCTGAATAGTAGTATTGAATAAACTAGTGCCTGCCGGTGTGCTCAGCATATAACAAACAGTTCTTAAATTTTGAGAGTACGCTCTATAACTCATATGTATAGCCTCTAATTAGGTCTTCATTAGCTTTAACGCTGACTTGAATAAGTAGACATACAGGTATCCCAAATATGCTCAACAATAATACAGGTTGTTCAAATAGAGTTTCTCACCAGCTGTAGGTATCCTGCTCTTCCAGGCTACTGCCTGTCCACCAGCGCGGAACGAGCGCACCTCTAGCCGGACTTCTCCTTCGGTAGTGTGTCCTGTATCAAGTAACGTCCTGTTAGCCAATAGGAACAAGGTGGTGACGTATCCAACGTGTCACTTACGCCACTCCGCCAATGGTAATCCGGTTAGTTGACGTTTCCCACCTGTCATCCGTCGGCAGCCAATCAATGCGCGTTGAGGGAATCCAATGACCATCCAGGGGTCGGCCTCAACTTGCGATGTCCGTTACCAAACAAACAGGGAGCAATCAATGGTACTTGCCGTAATGAGTCAAATGCATGTAGTGAGGCTTCACTGTACACACGCAGGCATAGGTATTACAAGCGGCCCCTATATGAAAAATTGAAGAGGGTAACCATTTACTTCCTCCTCACTGAGGGTAACTCCGGTGGGCTTGGCAGATGGTGCTGGCTTGTGGTAAAAAATATACAATTGGAAAAAAGCAGAAAAGCATGCCAGGCACCAAAAATAAATAAAAATCTTATTTTATTGGTATTCCATTAAAAATAGTGTTACAACAAGAGAAATGTGGGGGGACCCCCAGACAAAACAGACTAACGCGTTTCGGCTAGGAGAGCCGTACTCATAGTCCATAAAACTACTAAGAATGCACTGATTTAAATACCCAGTGCTCTATTTCTATTGGTTGGCCATCTAATTGAAATTTAAAGGTACAGTGCCCCAAACATCTAAAGCACCTCAATGTATAGTTAACATAGCTTATATTTAAATACTTTGGTAATTTCATTAAATGGCCAAATGGGGGTGAGAGATATTTAATAACTTATATATATGATAAATGACATAATATTATCACAGGACCGGCTCAACTATAAATGTGTATAAGGAGTACATGTAGCAATGCATAATTCAAGGTTATAGCCAAATTAGAATTAATTAGTCTAAAAAGAGGAAATATTGTTGTATAGTTCTTCTGTTCCAATATACACATTAGTAGGTACGGGGTATATTACCATATTCAACTTATAACGGTGAAAAAGTGACGAAAAGTTGCAATGAGCCCATGACTAGAGGCGCTGATCAAATACTCATAACCCTAGATGGTGTAAAAATGATAGTAATGGTATAGACCATTTGGGTACATAGTGACCCTACCCAGTTCTATAATATATCATTTAGAGGGGAGTAACATCAAGCAAGTCCAATAGAAAGTGTAAATGAGCCTATGACTAGAGGACAGGTTATCTATCTAAAATAAATAACTTCAATTAAGTACACATAAATTAACCTCTGAAAAGCCTTAGGACCTATAGACTAGATCCCTAAAGTAAAAGTAGTTGACTTCAATATATATAGTAATGAGCCTATGACAAGAAGCCAGTATGAAAAGCTAGATATGGTTAATTAGTTGTACTTATTAGTGAGACTGGTATCTATTGCCAAGGTCCCTATGTACTAGATTTGTCTTAGTGTTTATAATGAGCCTATGACTAGAGGATAATTTGAGGACTTGATGAAATTAGTTAAATATATATAGTCAGGTAGAACTAATACCTATTTACTTGGTCCCTACAGGCTAGAATAATATATGTTTACAGAGGGAAACCAAAATGCTATATGATTTGCTAGGCTGTGAGTAAGTTTGGGGCCCATGGGTAAAATGTGGGACTGAATTAGTCCCTCACTTCCAATAATTAATGAAATCGTATTCTGAGTTTAGGCCCCAGGGTCTCTTAGTTTGGAGCCTAAATATCCAATACATCTCTTGCCTTGACAGGACGTCAAAGCGGTTGCCTCCTCTCTTCTGATGTTGTACCTTTTCAATAATCATCCATTTGAGGGAGTGACAATCTTTGTCGTGCTTTTGTACAAAGTGAGTTACCAATGTAGTACTACTCTTACCTATTCTGATCGTGGACAAATGTTCGCGTATCCTGGAGCGGACGTCCCTAGTGGTCAAACCTACATATTGCAGATTGCACAATGTGCACCACAGAAGATAGATGCAATACGTAGATCTGCAGTTGACACAAGAGGAAATGTCAAAGGTTTCCCCAGTCACTGCTGTAGTGAATGAGGTACCAACCTGTACGTGCTCACATGCCTTGCATTGTGAGTATCCGCACCTGTATGTTCCTCTATGGGTTAACCAGGAGGAAGCAGCTCCCATCTCCGGTCTAGATCTTTTTAATTGAGAAGGGGACACTAGGTTACCTATAGATTTATTAAGTAACAAAGTTTTGGAAGTGGCGCCAATCAAGGCTCTCTGACTATTGGGAATATAAAAAATGTAGCTTACTAAGACTTTGGTATATAAATGAAGACTTCGGTATATAAATAAAGCAAATTGCTACAGCTATAAGTTAACACAATATAAAATACAATTTATTGATATAATGGAAAGTCGCAATCATACAAGAAATAAAAGAAATAAAATAAAACTTCAATCTGTCACTTTATAAGGACACCGGTGTCTAAATATAAAACTTCATTAATAAAATGCATTGGAATGTACAGTTGACCAGATCAATAAAAAGTACAATTGACTAGATCAATAACAATAACCAAATCAATCCTTAGAGTTAGGTAATCCTTAAAGTTAGGTAGAAAAGGTTGAGCTGCAGGCAACCAGTTTATAACTATAATGCACGCTGAAAGTTCCTTTCAATCAAAACAGCATCAGGTTGCTCTCAAACATGCAGGTAAAAAGTTCAGTGTTAGATGTAGTTTTCAAATTTAGCGGTTATTTAGACAGCTGTTTTTATTTAGCTGTTTTTATTTCTCTTTCACTCTGCCTCTTCAGCACGCCCTCCTCACAATTCACTCCTACCCGGAATTCCGGTGTGGGTTTTTAGCAAGCTACGGCTGGCAGTTGTGTCTCTTTAAGAATTAGGTTGTATTGCTGTTTGCTTTATTTAAGTGTGCACACTTACAGTTTTCCGGTCTTCACTCCTACCGTCTGCTCAGCGGTGAATTGTAATGTTTCCTCTTGCGCTGGCTTGACGGTCCTGGGAGCCTCACAGTCTCTGTGTCTTCTCCAAATGTACTAGGATGCTGGTGTGGTCTCGTTTCAACGCGTTTCAGCTCACCAGGGAGCCTTTGTCAAGAATACCTTCCACCAGCTGTGTTGCCTTATTTATACTCTTTTCTTTTGTTAACCCTTTCTTGGTATTTAGTTGTTGCTTCATCCTACTGTTTGTATTTTAATATTTATATAAAATAAGAAGTCCATCTCTTGTCATTTCCCTGTTCAATGGTCAAAAGATTTCACTACGCAATCATTAAAAATTTTTTATATATATATATATATATATGTATTGAAATTTCACAGATTGTATCTAAGCGCTGTTAGAGGGAAACATTGGTTATACTGTAAAAACAAACTTGTCGCCTAGCAATTCACTTTATAACATATCCGAATCTTATCGAGCAGTTGAAAAAAATTTTTCGTAAAAAAAAGATTATATAGGGGTTTAAAGTTAATTCACATTTTGTAAAACTCATTAGAAAATTATTATTCAAAGAGTGGCCATATTCGAACCTGGAACCTAGTGCTTCGAAATCCAATACCTTAACCATTTGGCTATGGATAATTATTATAACATTGTTTGGTATAGGGGAATCATATATTAATCCAGTCATCACTTAATGAAAAAACTTTAAGCTCAATTTAACTGGATTCGAACTCCTGGTTTTATACTATCTCAGACGGACACCTTAACCACTAAGCTAATTGAATAGTTGATATAGCAGTCTTATTAATAAATGGTTTCATTTCGATAAGTTTAAACAATTATTAGTCACTACTCTCTATAAATGTTTAATATCTCTAGCGGTTCATAGGTTAGAGACTAATAGCTAGACTTGAACAGCTTCGATTATACAATGAAGTTTTAATATTTATTTTCTGAAATATGACTATGTATTTTAGTCAAAATTCTGATCAGAGTCAAACTCAGGATCTTTAAGCTTCAGAGACCACATACTTAACCATTAAGCTAGGGCCACTTATTCTTAGTTGTTTATATGAAAAGAAGACTCTAATCTCTTATTTTAATCCTTACCATGTAGAGAGTTATTTTTTAATTTTTATTACTCTGGCTAAGTTAATACCACTAGTTTATGGTTCTTTTGGGACAGTTGTCTCTCCTTACTAAATATTAGCTTGTATGGTTAGGTCTCGTGGCTTTTTTTTTTTTTTTTTTTTTTTTTATATAAAAAGGAATCTAGTATTGTAGAAGTTATTTAAATCTTATAAACCCTCACACAATCAAGTGTTACTTAGCTAATCTGTATATTCTATGTGGATGATAACTATAGAACAGTCAGGTTATATATTAATACTCAACAAAGCATAATCAAGTTAAATGAAAGAGTTTATGTCCATTTCGCTGTTTAGACCTTTAGGGTGTAATGTCCCAAAGTTGTAAATTAATTCAGCTTCCTGTTTAAATAATTTCTTTGTAAGATTCCCTCTCCTTCCATCCAACGTTACTTTTTTAATTCCCCAAAATTTGAGGGCTCCTGTATTACCCCTATGGACCTCTTTAAAATGTTTATATAAGACTGTATCTATAGATTTATTCCTTCTATAGGAAAACCTGCACCCTCTTTTAGCCGTTTCTGTGAGAGCATCATCAGCCACTAGTAGTTTAAAGTGGTTGCGGATAATACCACAAATCTGTGTGTACTGGGCTGAGTAATCTGTCACAAAAGTTAATGTGTTGTCTGTACTTTTTTTTGGAGTGGGTTTATCCCTTAAAAGGGTTTCCCGTGGCATATTATTTACTTCATTTCTGGCTCTTTTAATGATTTTTTTACTGTATCCTCTTTGTTGCAGGCGTTTTTCCAAATCATCTGCATGAGTGGCATAGGTTTGGGGTAAAGTACAGTTGCGTTTAATACGCACAAATTGGCCCTTTGCTACAGAGTACGGCATGTGTTTCGGATGGCAGCTTCTTGCGTGTAATAGGCTATTCCCTGAGATAGGCTTCCTATACACTTGTGAGGAAACCTTGCCCAAAGAGCAGCCCCTCAACTCAAGGTCCAGATAATGTACCTGGTCTTTGTGGAACTCAAATGTGAATTTTAGGTTCACTTCGTTTTGTCCTAAGTATTCCACAAATTCACATGCTTGCTCCATGTTTCCCCTCCATATAAATAGAAGGTCATCTATGTAACGGATGTACAATCTAATTTTCGGTCTGAAGGGGTTACCAGCTGCATAGACGTGGCACCGCTCCCACCAACCCATAAATAGGTTGGCGTAAGTGGGAGCAAACTTTGCTCCCATAGCGGTCCCACGTCTCTGCAGGTAGAACTCCCCCTCAAACTGAAAATAGTTGTGAGTCAACAGGAAGTGGGTTACATCCACTACAAAGGTAATGAACGAGTCGCTGTGGGTCGTTTTCTCTTTCAGGAAATATGTCACTGCTTTTATGCCCCATTCATGGGGTATTGTGGAGTAAAGAGAAACGACATCCACAGAGAGCCATCCAAAATCTCGTTCCCAAGGTACGTTTTCAACCAAATTCAAAACATGTTTAGAGTCCCTGGCATAGCTGGGGAGTGACTTGACCAGAGGCTGAAGGACTCCATCTAGCCACTCCGAGAGATGTTCCAGCATAGACCCTATACCATTCACTATGGGTCTACCTTGAACATTTTCTAATGACTTATGCACCTTTGGAAAGTGATGGAACAGTGGGATGACCGGATGTTCCACAAAAAGATATTTAAAGGTTTTCTCATCTAAAAGTCCATCCTCCACTGCTCCATCCAATAGGTGCATAAGCTCTCTCTGGAATCTATTGGTAGGGTCCTGACTTAGATGTTGATAGTTTTCCACATCTTCAAGCTGTCTTAGGGCTTCTTTGATGTAATCTGATCTATTAAGGAGGACCACTGAGCCCCCCTTGTCCGCCTGTTTTATCACCACTTCCGTATTTTGTTCCAAAGATTTAAGGGCTTTTCTTTCATTAAATGACAAATTTCTCATAGGACTAGTCTGGGACAAGGATAGATATCTCAAATCTGATTCTACCCTCTTATAGAAAGTCTCGATTATGTTGCCCCTACTCTGGATGGGGTAGAAGGTAGAGGGGTTTTTATATCTTTTGACCCTGTCTGGGTTTGCCTCCTCCAATCTTGGCAATCCCTCTCTCCCCAACTCCTCCAGAGTAATGAGATCACATGTCTCGAGAAAGTCAAGTTCCTGGCAAATATCTCTTTGAAATGTGCCCACAGTGTTTGCTGCTTCCTGGTCTGTGTTTGCACCTGAAAAGTGTTTACGTAAAGTTAGATTACGAATAAATCTATTTAAATCCAGCATTGTTTTAAACAAGTTGAAATTAACTGTTGGTACAAAACCCAGACCAAGAGACAGCACCCTCTCCTCATGGTTAGTAAGAATGTGGTTAGATAAATTTATGACGGTATGTACTTGGACGGGGCTCTAGTCTGGCGTGATGGATACCTCCCTTGTTGGGGTCCCTGTATGGAAAAACGCCTGCAACAAAGAGGATACAGTAAAAAAATCATTAAAAGAGCCAGAAATGAAGTAAATAATATGCCACGGGAAACCCTTTTAAGGGATAAACCCACTCCAAAAAAAAGTACAGACAACACATTAACTTTTGTGACAGATTACTCAGCCCAGTACACACAGATTTGTGGTATTATCCGCAACCACTTTAAACTATTAGTGGCTGATGATGCTCTCACAGAAACGGCTAAAAGAGGGTGTAGGTTTTCCTATAGAAGGAATAAATCTATAGGTAACCTAGTGTCCCCTTCTCAATTAAAAAGATCTAGACCGGAGATGGGAGCTGCTTCCTCCTGGTTAACCCATAGAGGAACATACAGGTGCGGATACTCACAATGCAAGGCATGTGAGCACGTACAGGTTGGTACCTCATTCACTTCAGCAGTGACTGGGGAAACCTTTGACATTTCCTCTTGTGTCAACTGCAGATCTACGTATTGCATCTATCTTCTGTGGTGCACATTGTGCAATCTGCAATATGTAGGTTTGACCACTAGGGACGTCCGCTCCAGGATACGCGAACATTTGTCCACGATCAGAATAGGTAAGAGTAGTACTACATTGGTAACTCACTTTGTACAATAGCACGACAAAGATTGTCACTCCCTCAAATGGATGATTATTGAAAAGGTACAACATCAGAAGAGAGGAGGCAACCGCTTTGACGTCCTGTCAAGGCAAGAGATGTATTGGATATTTAGGCTCCAAACTAAGAGACCCTGGGGCCTAAACTCAGAATACGATTTCATTAATTATTGGAAGTGAGGGACTAATTCAGTCCCACATTTTACCCATGGGCCCCAAACTTACTCACAGCCTAGCAAATCATATAGCATTTTGGTTTCCCTCTGTAAACATATATTATTCTAGCCTGTAGGGACCAAGTAAATAGGTATTAGTTCTACCTGACTATATATATTTAACTAATTTCATCAAGTCCTCATTACTATATATATTGAAGTCAACTACTTTTACTTTAGGGATCTAGTCTATAGGTCCTAAGGCTTTTCAGAGGTTAATTTATGTGTACTTAATTGAAGTTATTTATTTTAGATAGATAACCTGTCCTCTAGTCATAGGCTCATTTACACTTTCTATTGGACTTGCTTGATGTTACTCCCCTCTAAATGATATATTATAGAACTGGGTAGGGTCACTATATACCCAAATGGTCTATACCATTACTATCATTTTTACACCATCTAGGGTTATGAGTATTTGATCAGCGCCTCTAGTCATGGGCTCATTGCAACTTTTCGTCACTTTTTCACCGTTATAAGTTGAATATGGTAATATACCCCGTACCTACTAATGTGTATATTGGAACAGAAGAACTATACAACAATATTTCCTCTTTTTAGACTAATTAATTCTAATTTGGCTATAACCTTGAATTATGCATTGCTACATGTACTCCTTATACACATTTATAGTTGAGCCGGTCCTGTGATAATATTATGTCATTTATCATATATATAAGTTATTAAATATCTCTCACCCCCATTTGGCCATTTAATGAAATTACCAAAGTATTTAAATATAAGCTATGTTAACTATACATTGAGGTGCTTTAGATGTTTGGGGCACTGTACCTTTAAATTTCAATTAGATGGCCAACCAATAGAAATAGAGCACTGGGTATTTAAATCAGTGCATTCTTAGTAGTTTTATGGACTATGAGTACGGCTCTCCTAGCCGAAACGCGTTAGTCTGTTTTGTCTGGGGGTCCCCCCACATTTCTCTTGTTGTAACACTATTTTTAATGGAATACCAATAAAATAAGATTTTTATTTATTTTTGGTGCCTGGCATGCTTTTCTGCTTTTTTCCGATCATTTTGTTGGCAGCACAAGTTATCCTGAGTGTCAGATTTCATAGTAGGCCACCATACATGTTGGGAAAGACGCTTGAAAGTCGAACCAGGATGTCCTGAGAATTTGCTATCATTGAGCCCAGGCTAGCACAGGGGTGCGTAAGTTCAGAGGTACAAAGAGTACCTCCAGGAGGTTTACTAGACTGGGCACGTTGCAATCTTTGCAGAAGGGTGGTATTTAGTTGAGCAACCACACAGGAGGGGGGTATGATGTGTTCAATAGAAGATTCAGAGGAGTCACTTGAGTGAGGGAACTGACGGGAAAGGGCATCTGCCTTCTTGTTCTTGGTCCCAGGAAGATAAGAGACCACAAAGTTAAAATGAGAAAAGAACAAGGCCCATCTGGCCTGTCGAGGGTTGAGTCGATGAACAGTCTCTAGGTAAGTCAGATTCTTGTGGTCGGTGAGAATCTGAATGGGATTGGTAGTGCCCTTTAACCAATTATGCCATTCAGTCAAAGCCATCTTAATGGCTAGGAGATCATAATTACCCACATCGTAATTCCTCTCAGCAGGAATAAAGCGTTTAGAGAAAAAGGCTACAGGGTGTGACTTGGAAGTCAAAGGATTCCTTTGGGTTAAAACTGCTCCAGCCCCTATCTCGGAGGCATCAACCTCTAAAGTGAACTGTAGGTCAGAATCAGGATGGCGGAGCACAGGAGCTGAACAGAAGGCCTTGTTCAGACAAGAGAAGGCATTTATGGCTTTGGGAGGCCAATGTTTACAGTCTTTGTTCCATTTTGTCAATTCAGTGAGAGGAGCTACTATTTGAGAAAAGTTCTTTATAAACTTGCGTTAATAATTGGAAAATCCCAAGAATCTCTGTAATTCCTTCAAAGATGTAGGTTGAGGCCATTATAGAACTGCTGTGAGTTTAGTAGGATCCATGGCAAAACCCTTCTTCAAGATGCATAACCAAGGAATGGGATCTGAACTTGATCAAACTCACATTTTTCTAGCTTGGCTACCAAAGAATTGTCTCTTAGACGTAGAAGGACCTGTCTCCGATGTCTATGATGCTCCTCTAAAGTGGAAGAGAAAACAAGGATGTCATCCAGATAGACAATGACAGTGCGGTTGAGGAGGTCACGGAAGACATTGTTGACAAATGCCTGGAAGACTGCAGTGGGGTTACACAGCCCAAAGGGCATTGCAAGGTATTCGTAATGCCCAGATCTTGTGTTGAAGGCGGTCTTCTATTCGTGGCCTGGAAAGATACGAATCAGATTGTATGCCCCAAGTATGTCCAACTTGGTCAAAAAGCAAGCATCCTGGAGTGAGTCATACAGTTCAGTGATCAATGGAATGGGATAGCTATTCTTGATGGTTATATTGTTCAAGGCCCTGTAGTCAATGCAGGGTCTGAGCCCACTATCCTTCTTACTAACGAAAAAGAAGCCTGCCCCAGCAGGAGAGGAAGAACGGCAAATGAAACCTTTAGCTAGGTTCTCTTATATGTACTCCTCCATGGATTTGGTTTCAGTCTTGGAGAGTGGATACGTCCTGCCTTAAGGAAAGGGGGCTCCGGGAAAGAGGTCAATCTTGCAGTCAGTCATAAGGACAGTGGGGTGGCAGCACATCGGCTGTTTTTTTCTCAAACACATCTGCAAAGTCTGCATATACCGAAGGAAGGTTTGAAGGAGTTTGGATGCTGGCTATGGGAATGCGGAGCAGAGGAGTGACTTTAGCAAGGCAGGAGTGGAAACAGGAGGTAGCCCAGGAGGCCAGTTGTCCTTCAGCCCAGTCGAACTGTGGATTGTGTAACCGAAGCCAAGGAAGACCAAGGATGACAGGCTGTGCTGGGGAATGAATGACCTCAAACTGCAGCTGTTCGGTATGAAGGACACCCACAGTCAGGGTCAGGGGTGCTGACTCAAAATGGATTAACCCTAAACCAAGGGGGGTGCCATCCAGAGTAGTTATTTTGAGACAATATCTTTTCTGCAGAAGAGGCAAGCCAGCTTGAATCATGAAACAGTGTTCCAGGAAGTTTCAAGCTGCTTGAGTGTGGACAGTATTCTGAAGGAAGGTAAGGATAACATGTACCAGAAGCTATGAATACGGCTTCTTGGGAGTTCCAGTTCCGGTGGGAGGAGCCAAGCACTGCTCGTGGTAACTGAGCGTGCATGCTGAGGGCTCGTATCTAACTTCTCCCTGCCATATGCCCGTTGTTGGAGTGGGACTGCTTCCTAGGGCAACTGCACCTAGTCAGAGGTGCTAGTGGCGGAATCGTGGAACAAGCAAAGAGGCTCAGTTGCAAGAGCCTGAATCCGGAAACATGAGCAAGGTGTAAGAGTCGATTTCTTAAGACTGCCCAATTTGACCTGCCATACAGAGAGGGGCGACGGCATCAGAGCCCAAGAGTTGCAGAGGAGGGCGCAGGAGATCGGAAGTGTACAGAGTGGGGTGGCGATCCCAGAGGCCGAGAGTTGCGGAGGAGGTCGTGGGAGGCCAGAGTAACTTCAAAAGGTCAGGAGACTGAGCTGAAGTTCCGAGCCGGAGGCACTACCCTGCTGCAGGAGCCGCAAGCCGCAAAACGTACGGAGGGTTGGCGGCAGTTACAGCATAGCAGGTTGGCCAGCAGGTGATCGATTGCCACACTTCAGGTGGCGGCCTTAGTTTGACACAGGAGCCGCAAGCAGCAAACCGCAAGCCGCACGAAGTTGGGGCGGTACTTACCGCACTGCAGGTTGCCTAGCGGGTGGTTGATTGCCACACTTCAGGTGGAGGATGAGTGCTAGCACAGTAGAGCACAGCAGAGAATGAAAGGTACTTTGTAGAATATAACACAAAGAAGTCCTGGTACATAAGGAAATCAAGATTGCAACTGGGAAGATTTAAAGGAACTGAGCAAGTATCTTAGAATTGATTAAGATATTTTAATCTAATTGTTGCCCGTGTTTCCATATTTTTCTTTTCTCCTTCTGCGCTAACTAAAAGTGTTGTTAACCACATAGTGAATTATACTCTGCCCTATATAAAACAACGGCTTATAAAGGAACTCTCTATACCTTATTAAAAAAGAAAAAAGGGAAAAAGAGCATAAGCAGAAAAAATTGAGGAACTTTCTTCAAGAAACTTTCTTTAAGTATTAAGGCAAGCATATTAACCTGTGTGTTGCTGATTTAAAACATCAGAGGACATAATAAGTGTATAATAAGTGCGTTGATAACGCGCATGGTCTAAGATAGGGCTTTGGTTGTTTGCACAGAACAAGTAAGGAAAACTATCCTGCCCTATAGAATTAATTGCTTGAATGTCTTTTTTACTTTTTGAATGCCATGCCATAAAAAGTTATTTACATTGATTGCTATGCTAGAAGAGGCCTGAAGGGGTCCGAAGGGCCTGCACATTATATAAAACTGAGTTAAAGAAATACATATATATCCTAGAAGGGTTTGCTATGAAATTTCCATAGTTTAGCAAATAAATTATTACGCCCTCTGGGAGCTGTAAATAATTTTCTATCAAGAGCTACATTACTGCAAAAAACAGTATCTCTTTATCTTGCCTACTTATAATCACTTGCTTAGCAAGGTAACTTTGGCTAATGCTTTTAGCTTAAATTATATCCAGCCACACTTTATCTTTTTAGGCCAAAAGATATAAGGTTATATAGCTCTGTTTAAGGACAGCGGGGAAAGGGGGGGCCTATTCTAATTTTAATTTTTGTTGATGCACGGAATATTGTTTTTGATTAATGTAAGGTTAATTCACGAGCTTACTTAGAAAAGACACGGTTTATAATAGTCACATATTTTTTTTTTTTTATTTTTTTTTTATTTTTTACACACACACACAGATCACCTCTGGTAGCTTTGTTTAATTCAATTTTTTACACGTATGGGTGTGTACCATTACCCAGTACTAAATAGCTCACAATACTATCTTATCTTCACCTACACTAAATAGGGGGAACATAAAAGAACCTCAGGTATATAAGTTTCATGGTCCACAGTACATGGATAAATACATCACTCACAATAAACACCACTCCCCGGCCATGCCCGCCAAACAAAAAGATAAAAGATTAAGAACATCTGAAACACATCTAGATAGTACCTTAGAACTTACAACACATAAAAATGACACTCAGCCCTTGGTAGCTCAAATGTCCGAATTTTTTTTGCCACAATTCGAAATGCTCAAAAACCAAATGGCAAGTATAATGGTAGAATTAAAACAATTCTCTAGCCGTCTTACTGAAGTGGAGGATAGAGTGTCCAGTAATGAAGACATATTATATAAACAAGAAAAAAGCATAGCAGATAATAGCAAAATATTGACTACATTACAAGACAAAATACATGAATTAGAAGATCGTTCAAGACGAAATAATTTAAAAATCATTGGCCTCTCAGAGAATGATGATTATTTAGACCTAATAACCTTTGCTAGCTCTACACTACCACTAGCTCTGGGTATTTCCATTGATAAAGCCCCCATTGTAGTTGAAAGGGCACACCGATTAGGCACAAATAGAAACAACATGAAAGAAAATTGCAGCAGACCTGTTTTGATAAAGTATCTAAGTTATCAAGATAAGAGTAATATCCTAAGAGCCTATAGGAAACTAGGGAATCTTTCTTTGGGTCAAGTAAAAATTTTGATGTTCCAAGATTATTCTAGTGAAACCTCAATGAAAAGAAAAGAGCTTGCCCCATATTGCTCTAGACTAATCAATGCAGGGCTCAAGGCCAGATTAATGTATCCCGCCAGAATAACCCTGGAGGAACCAGGAGGAAATATCATTATAAATAATATAACTGAAGCTAGAGAAATTTGTAAAAATCGACAAATATCTTGAGCATAATAAAGGTTTTTTTTTTTTTTGGTAACTTATCTTAGACCTTTTAGGCAAATGTTTCCGAGTTCGAAAATGTTTTTAATACTTAGGGAGTTTTTTTTTTTTTCTCTTCTTTTTTTTTTTTTTCTTTTTCTTTCTTTTTTTTTTCTCCTCTTCCTTTTTCTTCTTTTTTCTCCTCTGTCTCTCTTTCTCTCTTATTCTCCATTACCCCCCTCCTCCCCCAAACATACATAAATTTTAACCTGTGCACTAGAGGGGTACTAATATACTCAGATAAATAGGATGAGGATGATTAAGTTCGTTTCATGGAACATAGGCGGGATCACGTCACCCAAAAAGAGGAAGTTAGTGATTAAGCATCTTGCCAAACTGAATCCTGATATAGCATTAGTACAGGAAACACATCTCAAAAGTATTGAAGCTCAGAAACTTAAGTAAATGGGTTGGGCAAGTTATAGCATCAGACTGTGCCAGGAGGAAAAGAGGGGTTGCTTTTCTAATTAGTAAGGATCTGGAATATAGAATTCATGATATACAATTAGACGTTAATAATAGATGGATTATTCTTAATATAGAAATTTTTTATGTAAAATATGTACTGTGCAATGTCTATGGCCCTAACACCTCAGACCAATTGTTCTGGAACGATATAATTGCAAGATTAATTCTGCACGAACCACCTAATGTAATACTTGCGGGTGACTTCAATCTAACCCCAATACCTTTATTGGATAGATTCCCCTACAGGCAGAGGGGTAGACCAACACAGAATTCTAGATTGTTTTTTCAAATCTGTAAGGAATTAAAACTTCACGACATATGGCGTATTCACCATCCTGATGGTAAAAGCTTCACTTGTGAGTCACACGCATATAGATCCTTCTCCCGCATTGATTTTTTTTAAATTTCCAACGCCCTTTTAAGAGATGATGTGAGTGCAGAAATCGGTGAAATTACACTATTGGATTATGCTATATTAACTTTATTAGTAGGAACTAGAGGACGTCAGGGAACTAACGGAAATAATTTCTATTTTCCAAAGTATATGATAGATGATAGAGCATTCCAAATGTGGATAAAGAGCAAGTGGCGTGAATATTGTATAAATAATCAAGATTATGCGAATAAATATGAGGTGTTTTGGGAGGCAGCAAAGGCCTTCTTAAGAGGGGAGATCAAATTATACATGGTTAACAAAAAAAAAAAAGATTAGAGCTCGGGAAAACCAATTGACAAAAACGGTTTTGAGGCCATATCAAAATTATATAAACAATCCATTAAAAAAGTATTGGGACAAGTATCACAGTGCACGCCAAGAAAGAGACCTATTTGTGTCTTCAAAAATGATACAACAGGAAGCCAGAATGAACGCCATATATGGCGGACGATATGGGAGATCTATTAAATATTTGGCTAGGTTAGACAAAACTAGGAATCAGAAGAACGTGATCGGGAATATTAGCTGGGGAGGCCAGAACTACACTCAAGCGAGTGATATCAGTAAGGTCTTCCTAGACTATTACAAGAACATATATGCTGCTAAAGCTATAGATACAGAAGCGAGTAAGATGTTCTGGGATAAGATTAAGTGTCCACAGATTACCTCAGAGCAAGTTAAGTCAATAAACGCTCCCATATCGTTAGCCGAAGTTATAAAAGCAATTGAAGATTCCAAACTTGGGAAAGCGCCCGGGCCTGATCAAATACCGGCGGAGTTCTACAGATTGTTGAAGACAGATATAGCTCCCATATTGACTTGTTTATTCAATGTATATTTCATATATGGGAAAACAATGTCTCGATTCTTCTCCGCGTCGACCATAACCCTTATTCCAAAAAAATACTAAATCTTATCAGACCCCGGGTCATACAGACCTATCTCTCTGTTGAATACAGATTATAAATTACTAACTTCAATCATTACAAAACGTCTGAAGGAAATATTACATAAAATTATACATCAAGATCAGGCCGGTTTTATGTGTGACAGATCACCAACAAAAAACATTTGTAAAACATATATGTTAATAGAATATGTTTGGAATAAATTGCATAAGGAAAAACCAACACATCATGACGATCTTGCTATGGTTTTGGTCGACGCAGAGAAGGCATTCGATTCTATAATATGGGAACATTTGTATACTTCCCTTGAAAAGTTTGGCTTCTCAGGTAATTTGATTGAATTTATTAAAACTATATACAACTACCCCATTTCCTCGATACTGGTCAACAATACTCAATCATCGTTTTTTAAATTAGAGAAGGGAACGCGTCAGGGGTGCCCCCTATCACCCCTCCTATTTAATGTGGCCATTGAACCATTAGCAATTTATCTCAGACAAGAATTAGAGGGAATAAAGATCGGATCTCAGAAGTTTGTGCTGGCCCTATATGCCGACGATCTACTCCTCTATTTTCAACAAACACATAGAAATATTCCAATTGCGTTCAAGGCACTAGAGTTATTTAGCAGTATTTCTGGTTATAAAGTCAATACGCTCAAATCAGAGATTTTATGGATATACAAAAATATGGATAGCACGACACAATATAATCTAAGAGAGGTTACGCATATTAGATACTTAGGAATTATGTTACATAAAGATCCCAATTGTTGGTATAGACTTAATTTTACGCTCTTCTTTTCTCGGCTTAAAAGTAAGTTGCAAAGATGGGCATTACTCCCCATTTCTCTGTCAGCTAAAATAGCTATGATCAAATCTATTCTATTCCCTCAGATAATTTATATTATGAATAACTTACCGTTATTCATCAAGGCAAAAGATATTAAAATATTTAATCAATTATGTGCTAAATTTCTTTGGAGCAAGTCGCGGCATATGATAGCTATTAAAAAACTGTCACAACTGAGGGACCATGGGGGCTAGCTTTCCCGGACATTAAGCTATATAACATGGCCATCTTGGCACAGAATGCGGTGGATTGGCTTCTGTCTACCGAGGTACTAACTAACCTAACCTTGGAAGAGAGCTTAATATATCCGTTTGTATGCAAAGCAATTTTACATTGCACTTCTATAGAACTCCCAGACAACATAAAAAGGTTTATTAGTATGTACAACGTGGTTAAAGCATGGCAAATGACATGTAAATATCTTAAAATTAATTTTTATATTTCTCATTATCTCCCGATTAGAGGGAACCCCGAGTTTATAGCTGGATGCGAGTATAAGGTATTTAAAGAGTGGGAGTATAAAGGATTTGATAAGTTACTACAAGTCTTTGATCAAAGGTTTAACTTAAGAACCTTTGAGAGTATTGCTAGAGAATTTGATCTCCCCAAGAAGAGTTTTTTCGCATACCATCAAGTACGCCACTTTGCTAACAAGAAAGCCAAGTTAGGGAACTGGCAAGTAGGTTTTGAACAAATTGGAGACTACATCAATGTATATAAGCAAGGATAGCATTCAATATCATTGTTATATAAAATTTTATTGGCAAAGCAAGGACAATTAAATAGTGAACAATACATAGGTTATTGGGCAAAACATTTCTCAGAACTTAGTGGGGATCATAGTAAGAAGGGTATTAAATGGCTGATTAAAGCTCCCCTCCGTTCCTCTTGGCATGAATCTTTTTTATCTACAATATCACGCTATGTGGCGCCCTCTTTGTCATTTTTAATCTACAATATCACGCTATGCGGCGCCCTCTTTGTCATTTTTAATCTACAATATCACGCTATGTGGCGCCCTCTTTGTCATTTTTAATTTACAGACACCTTTCACCTGAAGTCCAGAGGAGCTTTGCCGCCAGCACATTTTGACTGTATCAAAAGACACAGCACCGTTTTCTTCATTTGGACTAATACGGTTTGTCCATAGACATTACTCACTCACACTTGTTATTATCAACACATCAACTTGTCAGCGCACCCCACTTACGGTTCCCTTAGGGGCCCCTTTTTTTGATTACTTAACAATGCTTATATTTCACTAAAAAGACTGGCAGTATGGTCTTCAGAAAATACTGGAACATGCTATAAATGTTCAATGCCCAGGGCAGATTTGATGCACTGTTTCTGGTTATGCCCAAAAATAAGACAATTTTGGCAGAAGGTCAACTTCTGGCTAAATAAATTTTGCTCTGAATATCTAGTTCTGGAACCTATAAAACATAATTTATGTAAGAACTTACCTGATAAATTCATTTCTTTCATATTAGCAAGAGTCCATGAGCTAGTGACGTATGGGATATACATTCCTACCAGGAGGAGCAAAGTCTCCCAAACCTCAAAATGCCTATAAATACACCCCTCACCACACCTACAAATCAGTTTAAAAAATAGCCAAGAAGTGGGGTGATAAGAAAAAAGTGCGAAAGCATAAAAAATAAGGAATTGGAATAATTGTGCTTAATACAAAAAAATCATAACCACCTCAAAAAAGGGTGGGCCTCATGGACTCTTGCTAATATGAAAGAAATGAATTTATCAGGTAAGTTCTTACATAAATTATGTTTTCTTTCATGTAATTAGCAAGAGTCCATGAGCTAGTGACGTATGGGATAATGAATACCCAAGATGTGGATCTTCCACGAAAGAGTCACTAGAGAGGGAGGGATAAAATAAAGACAGCCAATTCCGCTGAAAAATAATCCACACCCCAAACAAAGTTTAAATCTTATAATGAAAAAAACTGAAACTATAAGCAGAAGAATCAAACTGAAACAGCTGCCTGAACTACTTTTCTATCAAAGACTGCTTCAGAAGAAGAAAACACATCAAAATGGTAGAATTTAGTAAAAGTATGCAAAGAAGACCAAGTTGCTGCTTTGCAAATCTGATCAACCGAAGCTCCATTCCTAAATGCCCAGGAAGTAGAGACTGACCTAGTCGAATGAGCTGTAATCCTTTGAGGCGGAGTTCTACCCGACTCAACATAAGCATGATGAATCAAAGACTTTAACCAAGATGCCAAAGAAATGGCAGAAGCCTTCTGACCTTTCCTAGAACCAGAAAAGATAACAAATAGACTAGAAGTCTTTTGGAAATCTTTAGTAGTTTCAACATAATATTTCAAAGCTCTAACTACATCCAAAGAATGCAACGATCTTTCCTTGGAGTTCTTAGGATTAGGACACAATGAAGGAACCACAATTTCTCTACTAATGTTGTTAGAATTCACAACCTTAGGTAAAAATTTAAATGAAGTTCGCAACACCGTCTTATCCTGATGAAAAATCAGAAAAGGAGACTCACAAGAAAGAGCAGATAATTCAGAAACTCTTCTAGCAGAAGAGATGGCCAAAAGAAACAAAACTTTCCAAGAAAGTAATTTAATATCCAGCGAATGTATAGGTTCAAACGGAGGAGCTTGAAGAGCCCCCAGAACCAAATTCAAACTCCAAGGAGGAGAAATTGACTTAATGACAGGTTTTAAATGAACCAAAGCCTGTACAAAACAATGAATATCAGGAAGATTAGCAATCTTTCTGTGAAAAAGAACAGAAAGAGCAGAGATTTGTCCTTTCAAGGAACTTGCAGACAACCCTTTATCCAAACCATCCTGAAGAAACTGTAAAATTCTAGGAATTCTAAAAGAATGCCAAGAAAAATGATGAGAAGAACACCAAGAAATGTAAGTCTTCCAGACTCAATAATATATCTCTCTAGATACAGATTTACGAGCCTGTAACATAGTATTAATTACGGAATCAGAGAAACCTCTATGACTGAGAATCAAGCGTTCAATCTCAATACCTTCAAATTTAAGGATTTGAGATCCTGATGGAAAAAAGGACCTTGCGATAGAAGGTCTGGTCTTAACGGAAGAGTCCACGGTTGTCAAGTAGCCATCTGGACAAGATCCGCATACCAGAACAAACGAACGCTCCTTTAGAATCTTGGAAATCACTCTTGGAAGAAGAACTAGAGGCGGAAAGATATAGGCAGGATGATACTTCCAAGGAAGTGACAATGCATCCACTGCTTCCGCCTGAGGATCCCTGGATCTGGACAGATACCTGGGAAGCTTCTTGTTTAGATGAGAAGCCATCAGATCTATTTCTGGAAGTCCCCACATTTGAACAATCTGACGAAATACCTCTGGGTGAAGAGACCATTCGCCCGGATGTAATGTTTGGCGACTGAGATAATCCGCTTCCCAATTGTCTATACCTGGGATATGAACCGCAGAAATTAGACAGGAGCTGGATTCCACCCATACAAGTATTTGAGATACTTCTTTCATAGCCAGAGGACTGTGAGTCCCTCCTTGATGATTGACATATGCCACGGTTGTGACATTGTCCATCTGAAAACAAATGAACGACTCTCTCTTTAGAAGAGGCCACGACTGAAGAGCTCTGAAAATCGCACGGAGTTCCAAAATGTTGATTGGTAATCTCGCCTCCTGAGATTCCCAAACCCCTTGTGCTGTCAGAGACCCCCATACAGCTCCCCAACCTGTCAGACTTGCATCTGTTGAGATCACAGTCCAGGTCGGAAGAACAAAAAAAGCCCCCTGAACTTAATGAAGGTGGTCTGTCCACCACATCAGAGAGTGTCGAACAATCGGTTTTAAAGATATTAATTGTGATATCTTTGTATAATCCCTGCACCACTGGTTCAGCATACAGAGCTGAAGAGGTCGCATGTGAAAACGAGCAAAGGGGATCGCGTCCGATGCAGCAGTCATAAGACCTAGAATTTCAATGCATAAGGCTACCGAAGGGAATGGTTGAGACTGAAGGTTTCGACAAGCTGAAACCAATTTCAGACGTCTCTTGTCCGTCAGCGATAGAGTCATGGACACTGAATCTATCTGGAAACCTAAAAAGGTTACCCTTGTCTGAGGAATCAACAAACTCTTTGGTAAATTGATCCTCCAACCATGTTCTCGAAGAAACGATACAAGTCGATTCGTATGAGATTCTGCTAAATGTGAAGACTGAGCAAGTACCAAGATATCGTCCAAATAAGGAAATACCACAATACCCTGTTCTCTGATTACAGATAGAAGGGCACCGAGAACTTTTGTAAAAATCCTTGGAGCTGTTGCTAGGCCAAACGGCAGAGCCACAAACTGGTAATGCTTGTCTAGAAAAGAGAATCTCAGAAACTGATAGTGATCTGGATGAATTGGAATATGCAGATATGCATCCTGTAAATCTATTGTGGACATATAATGCCCTTGCTGAACAAAAGGCAGAATAGTCCTTATAGTTACCATTTTGAATGTTGGAATCCTTACATAACGATTCAATATTTTTAAATCCAGAACTGGTCTGAAGGAATTCTCCTTCTTTGGTACAATGAAGAGATTTGAGTAAAACCCCAGCCCCTGTTCCAAAACTGGAACTGGCACAATTACTCCAGCCAACTCTAGATCTGAAACACATTTCAGAAATGCTTGAGCCTTCACTGGATTTATTGGGACACGGGAAAGAAAAAATCTTTTTGCAGGAGGCCTTATCTTGAAGCCTATTCTGTACCCTTGTGAAACAATATTCTGAATCCAAAGATTGTGAATCGAATTGATCCACATTTCTTTGAAAAATCGTAATCTGCCCCCTACCAGCTGGGCTGGAATGAGCGCCGCACCTTCATGTGGACTTGGGAGCTGGCTTTGGCTTTCTAAAAGGCTTGGATTTATTCCAGACTGGAGATGGTTTCCAAACTGATACCGCTCCTGTAGGGGAAGGATCAGGTTTTTGTTCCTTATTGTAACGAAAGGAACGAAAACGATTAGCAGACCTAAATTTACCCTTAGATCTTTTATCCTGTGGTAAAAAAGTTCCTTTCCCCCCAGTAACAGTTGAAATAATAGAATCCAACTGTGAACCAAACAATTTATTACCCTGGAAAGAAAGGGAAAGCAAAGTTGACTTAGAAGACATATCAGCATTCCAAGTTTTAAGCCATAAAGCTCTTCTAGCTAAAATAGCTAAAGACATATACCTGACATCAACCCTAATGATATCAAAGATGGCATCACAAATAAAGTTATTAGCATGTTGAAGAAGATTAACAATGCTATGAGTATTATGATCTGTTACTTGTTGTGCTAAAGCTTCCAACCAGAAAGTTGAATCTGCAGCAACATCCGCCAAAGATATAGCAGGTCTAAGAAGATTACCTGAACATAAGTAAGCTTTTCTTAGAAAGGATTCAATTTTCCTATCTAAAGGATCCTTAAAGGAAGTACTATCTGCCGTAGGAATAGTAGTACGTTTAGCAAGAGTAGAGATAGCCCCATCAACCTTAGGGATTTTGTCCCAAAACTCTAATCTGTCAGATGGCACAGGATATAATTGCTTAAACCGTTTAGAAGGAGTAAATGAATTACCCAAATTATTCCATTTCCTGGAAATTACTTCAGAAATAGCATCAGGGACGGGAATAACCTCCGGAATAACTACAGGAGGTTTAAAAACCGTATTCAAACGTTTAGATTTAGTATCAAGAGGACCAGATTCCTCTATTTCTAATGCAATTAAGACTTCTTTAAGTAAAGAGCGAATAAATTCCATTTTAAATAAATATGAAGATTTATCAGTGTCAATATCTGAGACAGAATCCTCTGAACCAGAAAAATCCTCATCAGAAACAGACAAATCAGAATGATGACGGTCATTTAAAAATTCATCTGAAAAATGAGAAGTTTTAAAAGACCTTTACGTTTACTGGAAGGAGGAATAACAGACATAGCCTTCTTAATAGATTTAGAAACAAAATCTCTTATGTTAACAGGAACACCCTGAATATTAGATGTTGATGGAACAGCAACAGGTAATGGAACATTACTAAAGGAAATATTATCTGCATTAACAAGTTTGTCATGACATTCATTACAAACAACAGCCGGAGGAACAGTTACCACAAGTTTACAACAAATACACTTAACTTTGGTAGATCCAGCATCAGGCAGCAATTTTCCAGAAGTATCTTCTGATTCAGGGTCAATCTGAGACATCTTGCAATATGTAATAGAAAAAAACAACATATAAAGCAAAATTGATCAAATTCCTTAAATGACAGTTTCAGGAATGGGAAAAAATGCCAATGAACAAGCTTCTAGCAACCAGAAGCAAATAAACAATGAGACTTAAATAATGTGGAGACAATAATGACGCCCATATTTTTTAGCGCCAAAAAAACGCCCACATTATTTGCTTCTCTTTGCCTACTTACAATTCCTATTTACTGTGTGATGCCCAAAAGGTAATGGGCATGGATCTTGAGTTATTATGTAGGCATACATGTTATATATCTACTTTTTGCTTTTGTATACATGATTGGAAAAAAATTTTACCCTGCGTGGTGCACAATGTGAGCAAATGAGCTCTGTTATAGTTCTCTTGACACTGATGGAAAAATAAATAAACATGTTAAAAAAAAAAAAAGGATAGCATGTACCAGGATCCGAGAGGAGTGAGGGGATTTAGTAGAAATCATGCTTAGAGGTACTCCTGTGTTATCCCCTAAGCATTGGCTTTTCCCGGCCGAATGTCACAGTCCTTTAATTGGTGGGTGTTAGATCCACAATAAAAGCATAGTCTCAGTCTCCTTCTTCTCTGTCTTTCAGACTCTGAAGGTTTGAAGGAGAGATCCATGGGTTCCTCCACTGAGGTAACTGGAGCTGCTGAAGGGGTAGAGGATGCTGCCGGAACCGGAGGAACAGGGGGACAGGAAAGGAGGGCCCTCCTTGTTCTGTCTCTCTTGGCTTGTCTCTCCTGAAAGCGAGAGTCCAGACTGATACAAAGCGCTATAAGGTCATCCAAAAAAGAAAGAATATCACGATAAGTGAGTTCTTCTTTGATGCATTAATGCAGACCCCAACTAAAGGCTGCCTTGAGAGCACTGCCATCCCAAGTGGTTTCAAGTGCCAAGGTGTGAAACTCGATGGCAAACTGTGCCACAGTTCTATTGCCCTGGAGAAGATCCAGGAGAGAATATTCTGCAGCAGAGGTACGGCCAGAAGTCCCAAACACAGAAGATAAAGCAGAAATTAAATCATCAGCATCATGCAGGAGTGGAACATTCTGTTCCAAAAGAGGAGGCTAGGGCCTTGTCTTTCAGCAAGGAAATGATATAGGTGACCCTTGGCTGGTGAGACTGAAAGGTGTGAGCATCATTGCGGAAGTGCAGCCTGCATTGGTTAAGAAAACCCCTGCAATCCGTAGTACCTTCATACTTGTCAGGCAAAGGTATCCAGGGTATACTTCCAGAAGCAGAGGAAGAAGTCACAGTAATGGGAGTAGGGACTGGCGGTGAAACAACAGGAGCGGTATTCCTCAATGTAACTAGTAAGGAGAGTTGAGCGGTAATAGCCTGGAATCCATATTCTGCAACTGTGTGGTATGGGTTCCCAACATCTGTCCCTGAAGATAAACAGCCCGTTCCACCTCATCTGGCTCCATGGCCCAAGTATAATGTAATGCTCGTGGGATACCCCTCTATCGGATCGAACTCGGCCAGTAGTCTTGTTATCCTGGCATTGAGCCGGAATGATAGAGAATATCGCAGAGCAAAGGTAAAGGTAAAGCAGTCCAAGGGCACACCACTAGAGTGGTCAGGCAGGCAATCCAGAATAACAGGGGTTAACAAGCAGAGTAGTCAGACAGGCAGGGTTCAGTAGCAATATATCAGTCCAGCAATTTAGGGGTTAAACAGGTAGAGTAGTCAGACAGGCAGAGTTCAGCCGCAGCGTATTGATCCAGCAGTTTAGGGGTATAGCAGGCAGAGTAGTCAGACAGGCAGGGTTCATGCACAGCAAGGCAATACAAAAAAATGATCTATCACTCCCAGGAGTACACAAAGTAACACCTATACTTGGGCAGTGATAGATCGTGAGGAAGGAATTTAAAATAGGCGCAGGATTTGCGCCCAGGCGTCAGGACCGGAGAGGAGCGTGCAGCGATGACGTCAGTGTCGCACGCCTCCGGACCCGACACAGCCCCTGGCAACGAGCAGGGAAGGAGACGCTGTGCCCCTAGCAATGGCTAGAGTGGTGCGGCGTGACAGTACCGCAACGTCAGTCCCGCACTCATACAAATTATGTTTTTTTCATGGGACTTCCATAGCGCTGCCATTACAAGTTTTGTGGTGAGGCTAAAAAGCTTGCATTGCAGCCTATACCGACAAGAGCCGTTCTGCAATCTAAAAGCAGTAGTTATAAGTTTTAAGCTACAAAACTGTAACATAAAACTCATAACTAAAGTGTTACAAAGTGCACTAAACACCCATAAACTACCTATTAACCCCTAAACCGAGGATGTCCCGCTTTACAAATACTATATTAAATTTATTAACCCCTAATCTGCCACTCCCAACTACTAAAAATAATTATTAACCCCTATTCCGCCGCTCCCCGACATTGTCACTACTATAATAAAGTTATTAACCCCTAAACCGCCGCCCCCCGCATCGCAAACACTATTTATTTGTATGGGCATTGCCCTTAAAAGGGCATTTAGCTCTTTTGCTGCCCAAACCCTATCTAATCTAAAAAGAAAACCCACCCAAAAAACCCTTAACAAAAAAAAACCTATCACTTACCCCTAAAGATCCACTTACAGTTTTTGAAGTCCCGCTTGAACGATCTTCATCCAGGCGGTGAGAAGTCTTCATCCAGGTGGCCTCTTCTATCTTCATCCAGGCGGCAAAGTCCTCATCCAGGCGGGGAGAAGTCTTCATCCAAACGGCCTCTTCTATCTTCATCCAGGCGGCATCTTCTATCTTGATCCCGGCGGCGTGGAGTGGGTCCATCCTGAAGACATCTGGCGCAGAGCATCCTCTTCATACGGTTGCTGCTGTACACTGAATCTTCGATGCAAGGAACTGTTTCAAAATGGCGTCCCTTGCATTCCTATTGGCTGAAAAATTTGAATCAGCCAATAGGAATTAGAACTGCTAAAATCCTATTGGCTGTTCAAATCAGCCAATAGGATTTATGCAGCTCTCATTCTATTGGATGATGAATCATCCAATAGAATGAGAGCTGCCTAAAGGGACACTAAACCCAAATTTGTTCTTTTGTGATTCAGATAGAGCATGCAATTTTAAGCAACTTTCTGATTTAGTCCTATTATCATTTTTTTCATTCTCTTCTTATCTTTATTTAAAAAACTAGGCATCTAAGCTTTTTTTTTGGTTCAGAAACTCTGGACAGTACTTTTTTATTGGTGGGTGAATTTATCCACCAATCAGCAAGAACAACCCAGATTGTTTACCAAAAATGGGCCGGCATCTAAACTTACATTCTTGCATTTCAAATAAAGATACCAAGAAAATGAAGAAAATTTGATAATAGGAGTAAATTAGAAAGTTGCTTAAAATGTCTACCATATCGGCCATGGACAAACCATCACCTGTGCTGCTCTGCTTATTACTCTGGCACTGTAGGCTTGTCAGGATTATTAAAGTAGGCCTTTAACCTTAGTAACCTAAAAAAGCAAGTCAGGTCTACCATCAGAACAAAAGGATCAGGCTCCTCAGTGGGGCAAAACGATAACCCCTTGTTTAACACTGTGACCTCGTCATTCATAAGTATCCTAGAAGAAAGATTAACTACGTTTACCTCCTCCTCCGTGGTTGATTCGCTCTCGCTCGTATACTCACTCCTCTGCCCACCTCGGCCTCGCCTTGTCGGCGCCGCTTGCAGGAGCGGGGCCGGTGCCTGCCCCTAAAAAAGAAGAAGATGTGGAGGTAGCCATGGTATCTGGCTCTGTCGCTTTTTTAGGTTACTCAGGTTAAAGGCCTACTTTAATAATCCTGACAGGCCCACAGTACATGTCCAACAGGACTCTAACACTGATATGTTTGATATTAGTAATTTAGGATTACGTAACAAGAGTACCATCAATCCTTCAGGTGACAATCCAGCTGTGGAAACATATATTAAAACAATAGAAGCCGAGTTTAAAATCATGGCTAATAAACACAAACAGAGACATACAGGGAGTGCAGAATTATTAGGCAAATGAGTATTTTGACCACATCATCCTCTTTATGCATGTTGTCTTACTCCAAGCTGTATAGGCTCGAAAGCCTACTACCAATTAAGCATATTAGGTGATGCGCATCTCTGTAATGAGAAGGGGTGTGGTCTAATGACATCAACACTATATATCAGGTGTGCATAATTATTAGGCAACTTCCTTTCCTTTGGCAAAATGGGTCAAAAGAAGGACTTGACAGGCTCAGAAAAGTAAAAAATAGTGAGATATCTTGCAGAGGGATGCAGCACTCTTAAAATTGCAAAGCTTCTGAAGCGTGATCATCGAACAATCAAGCGTTTCATTCAAAATAGTCAACAGGGTCGCAAGAAGCGTGTGGAAAAACCAAGGCACAAAATAACTGCCCATGAACTGAGAAAAGTCAAGTGTGCAGCTGCCAAGATGCCACTTGCCACCAGTTTGGCCATATTTCAGAGCTGCAACATCACTGGAGTGCCCAAAAGCACAAGGTGTGCAATACTCAGAGACATGGCCAAGGTAAGAAAGGCTGAAAGACGACCACCACTGAACAAGACACACAAGCTGAAACGTCAAGACTGGGCCAAGAAATATCTCAGGACTGATTTTTCTAAGGTTTTATTGACTGATGAAATGAGAGTGAGTCTTGATGGGCCAGATGGATGGGCCGTGGCTGGATTGGTAAAGGGCAGAGAGCTCCAGTCCGACTCAGACGCCAGCAAGGTGGAGGTGGAGTACTGGTTTGGGCTGGTATCATCAAAGATGAGCTTGTGGGGCCTTTTCGGGTTGAGGATGGAGTCAAGCTCAACTCCCAGTCCTACTGCCAGTTTCTGGAAGACACCTTCTTCAAGCAGTGGTACAGGAAGAAGTCTGCATCCTTCAAGAAAAACATGATTTTCATGCAGGACAATGCTCCATCACACGCGTCCAAGTACTCCATAGCGTGGCTGGCAAGAAAGGGTATAAAAGAAGAAAATCTAATGACATGGCCTCCTTGTTCACCTGATCTGAACCCCATTGAGAACCTGTGGTCCATCATCAAATGTGAGATTTACAAGGAGGGAAAACAGTACACCTCTCTGAACAGTGTCTGGGAGGCTGTGGTTGCTGCTGCACGCAATGTTGATGGTGAACAGATCAAAACACTGACAGAATCCATGGATGGCAGGCTTTTGAGTGTCCTTGCAAAGAAAGGTGGCTATATTGGTCACTGATTTGTTTTTGTTTTGTTTTTGAATGTCAGAAATGTATATTTGTGAATGTTGAGATGTTATATTGGTTTCACTGGTAAAAATAAATAATTGAAATGGGTATATATTTGTTTTTTGTTAAGTTGCCTAATAATTATGCACAGTAATAGTCACCTGCACACACAGATATCCCCCTAAAATAGCTATAACTAAAAACAAACTAAAAACTACTTCCAAAACTATTCAGCTTTGATATTAATGAGTTTTTTGGGTTCATTGAGAACATGGTTGTTGTTCAATAATAAAATTAATCCTCAAAAATACAACTTGCCTAATAATTCTGCACTCCCTGTAGGCATCATAATCTGACTAAAAAGAATCTGAAGCACTCAAATCTATCCAAGATGATAATGACATAGCAATGAAGCTGGCCGACAAGGGCGGAGCCCTTGTAATTCTGGACTCTTGACAATTGGGAGACACCACTGTTTATGAGAAATTGGACAGTGACCCCTTAAGAAATATTGTTAAATTACTCAAGAAAGAAATTGATAGGGTTTACATTATGAGAGTATTAGTCAGAAATTAGCCCAATTTCTGTTAATTAAGAATCCCATTACCCCAGTTTTTTACGTGATGCCAATAATTCATAAGAGTCTAATTGACACCCCGGCCGCCCTATAGTGGCAGGTATAGGCTCACTGTTAAGTCCAACAGCCCAGTTCTTGGATAAAATCCTGTCACCCTTAGTCACTACTGGCAGATCCTATGTTAAAGATACAATGGATTTCATCTGTAAAATTAAACAATATGTGGGTTTGAAAGATGTTTTTTTATCCACTTGGGATGTGACATATCTGTATACAGTCATTCCCCATGATGTGGAGGTTGAGAGTTTGCAGAGTGCCTTATCCCAAAGTGGCCTGTATAGTGATATACAATGCGATTTTTTGGTCAGATTACTTGAGATGGTACTTACAAATAATTACTTCATGTATGACAATCAGTTCTTTTTGCAAAAAAAGGGGACGGCGATGGGGTCCTATGTGGCCCCATCTTACGCCTGTCTCACTATGAATTGGGTTGAAGAGAAATATGTATATACACATCCACTTTTTCAGCAATTTTGTATAGGGTGGGTCCGATGACCTGTTCATCCTGTGGCGGGGTACCCCTGAGGAACTCATCCAACTGAGAAATGAGATAGAAAAGGGATGTTCCATTCCTGAAATTCAGTATTAAAACAAGTATGGCTAATATTGAGTTCCTTGATAATATGGTATATAAAACTGAAGATAGACTGCACACTGGTTTGTACACTAAACCCACTGATTGCAACACTCTGTTGCATAGATCTAGCTTTCACCCTCCAAGGGTATTTAAGAGTGTCCCTAAATCCCAGCTCATACGAGTCAATAGAATTGTCAGTGACCCAGATAAGCGTAAGGAAAGATCAGGCCAAATGGTGGAGAAATTCATCAATAGAGGCTACAGCCCACATGAACTAAAGAATATTGAGACTAGTCCTACTTGTGATACTCACATTAAGACAGGATATAACCTAAATAGGATCTCATTTGTTAGCACATACAGCTCTATGAGCAACAGTACATATCAAATTATCAAGAAAAATTGGTTTATGCTGAAAGAAGCTTGTCCTGACATACAGGAATTTAAGCAATTCCCCAGAGCTGCTTACCGTAAAGGCAACACAATAGGCAAAAAACTGGTACATGCACACAAAAATGTTACTACTAAGGGAGGTCAACAAAAGTTTTTTGGCACCCCCAAGAATGGGACATACCCGTGCCTTGGATGTGCCCAGTGTAATAGTGTTATCAAGGGAGGAGAGATATCGCACCCCTACACAGGCAAAACATTTAAAATCCCAGGGTATTTTACATGTAATTCTACATATGTGGTGTATGCGCTTAAGTGCCCATGTGGCCTGTTATATATAGGCGAGACCACTCAGAAGTTCAAGGACCACTTCTGCAAGCACAAATCCAATATTTGCAATGAAAAACAATCACATCTTCCTGTCCCCTCCCATTTTTTTAGAAAAGGGCCATCAAGCCAATCAATTAAGATTCATGGTCATTGATCATGTTAGCAAAAGGCCAAGAGGGGGTGCAGATTGAGGGATTTATTGTACATAGAAGCCAAATGGATCTGGTTATTAGACACCATGACACCCAAAGGCCTTAATAGGGAGTTTGATTTAATACCCTTAATTTGATTTGTTTGCTCTATTTTTTAATTTATAGAGATTCCTAAAGTGCATGCCTTTAATTCTGTATTGCTTGTTTGTTTTTAAAGTTGTATATTTAAGGGCCTAATCCCCTTACTAGTCCCTATTGGGTTAACAATTAATTAAAAGTGTTTGTATGATGTCATATTTTATACACACGCCCAGTCAGCCTGGGGATTGGCCCTTCACTAATTGCCTTATGAATAAAGCTATGTTCACAACTCAGTGTATGTAAGCTTGAGAAAGGGGCAAGAAGCCTTGAAATGTTGCTCTATTAAAAGGTGTTTCCTTTCACCAGTGTGCTACCTTCTCTTTTTTATTTATACTACATCAGCTTTGGACCTTGGAGGGGGGTCTGTGAAGGTTTTAGCACCTATTACCTACATTTGCAGTCTTTGGTTATACTGGAGATGACCCTGGAGTGCGGATCCAGACATTGACTTTTCTTAAAGGTGGTGGGATTGTCATCCAGAATAGAGATGCATATGTTTATGAGGTGAATAGGCTTTAAAATGATGATAATACATATGTTAAATTAATAGATGATCCTACACTCTCATTTAATAAAAAAATTATTTTAATTGATTAGTGGAGCAAAAGAAGATGAATTTAATTTTATTTTATTTACACACCATGTCCCAAAATACACATTTTTAATCACCACCCGAAACTACACAAAGATAGAGTAAACCCACCAGGGAGACCTATCGTTTTGAGAATTAATTCCATAACTAGCAATTTGTCGGCCTATATAGATTGGTTCTTACAGCTGATAGTGAAAAATGTCAAATCATACCTAAAAGATACTAGGGAAACCATACATCTTTTTGAAGGAATAAAATAGGATAAAGAATATAAGTGGATCACTTGTGATGTGGCGTCTTTGTACACCAGCATCCCTCATGATGCTGGTGTCAAAGCTATACAGGAATTCTGTTCCAAAAGTGATCTCCCCAAAAGTTACATTTTTGGTGGATAGTATTTATTTCATATTATATCATAAATATTTTGATTTTAACAAAACATTTTACTAACAGATACAAGGCACAGCGATGGGGACCACTATAGCCCCATCCTATGCCAACATATATATGGCATCGTTTGAGGATAAATATATTTGGGAGAATAACCCATTTTGTGAGAACATAATAGCATATCGACGTTATATAGATGATGTTATTATGATTTGGAAAGGGGACACGTCTTTGGCCGATAAATCAACAATAATACTTTTAATTTATCTTTTACGCATAAAATAGATAGCGATCAAATTGATTTTCTGGATCTCACTCTTTATTATAATACCACAACTGATAGAGTAGCAGTTAGGAATTTTAGGAAGCCCACTGACAGCAATGGCTTCCTCAGTGCCAAGAGTAGTTATCTTTCTAGCTGGAAGTCCAATATACCCTATGGATTGTTGCAGCGTATTTGTAGGAACTGCACTACTGAGGAAGATTTTACAAAAGAGGCTGATATTTTGGAGAAAAAGTTTTTAAAAAAGAGTTTCAATCAGTATCTGGTAAAAAGGGCAAGGGACAAAACAATTAATACATCGAGAGAGGCTTTGCTACATGCACATACCAATGTAAAAAGACATGAGGATATTAAGTTTATTACTACGTATAGTGTAGGAGCCCAAAAACTTAAATAAGTGCTATACAAACATTGGGATATTCTTAAATTGGATCCCATTTTAGATAGGAATCTCCCAGATTAACAGTCCTAATAAAAGTTACGTTTTAAGTTTTTTAAAATCCAGTGAGTGCCCATTCTTGTGAAGTCTGTATGGTATTCTATGTAGCACCATGGTTGTTGCTGATGGTATCAGTGAGTGCATGGACATTGGACTGTGTATGTGAATATATATATATATATATATATATATATGTATATTTATACATATTTATACATAGAGTATATATATAAAGAGTATTTACAGAACGACTTTTTAATCAAGAACTTTTAGAATATTTTTTACAAGACTCTAAGGGTCAATTTGGACCTGGATTTTATACTTGGGCTCTGTCATTACCTCATATGTGATTGAGGTGGATTCTTGTAAGAAGCATAACATACTAGTGTTTTCACTTTTTATAAAGTAAAAATAAAGTTACGGTGTAGCACTATATGTCTTTTCTGCTTTTATTACATGTGACACGTAATACGTGATTCAAAGAGTATTCTACTATCTTCAAGAAGCAGAGAAGTGTGGATTCCTAAGATCCGACGCGGGCTTTCCTCTTAACTGTGCGGCACTTACCTCATATGATTGGGGGTAAGGAGTGTAAGTAGAAACCCTGACGGGGTCTTTTGTTATTCCTCACTAATTTAGGATATCATTTAAGGACGCTTTGATTATATTATATATGGACTAAACAAAATAAATCTTTAAATTTGTGTTTAAGACTGCTGATATACAGGATCTACTTCTGTATCTACAGGGAGACTTTTGCCAACCAATTTATATATGTGTATATATGTGTTACTGAATTGTTATTTTACAATTTTTTGTGCTAATTGCACATTACAGAGAACATCAGTATTCTCCCTTTTAGCGCCCTCCACACTTTCTTTCCTTCTGTTAATTTAGTATCAAGTATATTGTTGAGGGGCAATATACACCATACTCTTTAGGCAGTGGCTGCTTGCGGAAATACAGTGTGTTCTCTGGTTTGTTCTTTTTTTCAATCCTATGAATAAACACAAAAATCTATTAATCAGCCAGGAAGAAACAACAACATTGGAAAATATAAATCTTTCCAATCCAAAACAATACTAGAAAAATTGGAAAAAATAAGTCAAACAAATATTAAACTGGCATGATAGCAACAACTTAGAACAATATTTTAAATACAATATTATACCAAAAGGACTAAGTCTAACAAAAAACCCCATCATGGACAATACAGAGGTTGAATTATTAATGGAATGGGATTCAGCCCTGGAGGAATGCTCCATTAAACTTATTAATATTCTTATTAAATATAGAAACAAAAAAGTAAAAATCTTAGGCGACCAAATAAATTAAACTACTTCAGGGGTGATGTTTACTATCAAGAGTTAGACAGGGAGAACAAGAACAAATTAGACAGATTTGACAAAATAACCGAAACAAAGAAATTAAACAAGTTTTTAAGAGATTTTTAAGAGGTCTAAACCAATGAACCAGAGGACATGTGGGAAGAGATCCCAGATACACCAGCACCAGATACTAGCAATATAAACTGGTTACAGGTTAATTCACCAGAACATTATTTAAATGCTAGATATAGAGAATTGTATAGATCAACTAAAAATGCATCTATAAACAACACTGGGACTAACTATGGTTATAATAACAGGGGACCATTCCCAAATAACAAAGAAAGAAGACAAGAAAAATCCATAAACTGGGTTCCCAGACAGTGGAGAGACAACCAATATGACTCCCACCAGAGAAGATATGGTGGTGATAATTATGGGAGAATACATACCAATCAATATTACCAAAGAAGAAATGATAATAGGGATACAGATTGGAGGAGACCTCATAATAGCTACTGGAACCTCAATGGAGAACGAGAGATCAAAAGAGACCAAACGAAAACGGAGAGGATATAGGGGAGGAAAGAAATGCAGAAATAAAAAGAATAAGATCTGTTCAAATTTTGGAAACAAAGATGTAAACATGAAAGTTAAAATATTCAACCTTTCTAGTAGAATATTATCTCAAAAAGAGGAGGAGGTTCTGGGGAAAGGTTTGTCATTTGCTCCAACTAGGGGACCTAATTAATTTCAACTATTCATAGATCTGAATAAATTTATAAGAAAGTTAACACTAAACAGACATTTTGAAAAGACGAAAAGGAACAATACAAAAGAAATTACAAGAGAAAATAACTCCTCAACAGGAAATGTAGAGTTGGTAGAAGAAGACTTGGAATCTCCTAACATTTTAGAGGATCTAGAAGATCAGATTAGTGGACAAGAGGCAACAGAAATGGATGAAATTAAAGATAATATTCTACCCCCCCCCCCTCCATACCTCACTAAAACCACCATCTACCTACTTTCCTGTCCACTCCAAGGGCAATTTAATCCCTGTCTTTGGAAGTTTGGTACAGGAGGATTTTGATGAAATGTGTAAAAACTACAAAATTAAAAATGGCAATATAGGTAAGAGAGATAAACAAATTATAAAGACTCTGGAAGAAGCCCAAAATATAATAATTTGTGAGGCAGACAAAGGAGGAAGTATCGTGATCCAGGATAGAAAAGATTACTTACTGGAAGCCACAAATTTACTACAACACACTACAACATACAAGAAATTAAAAGGTGATCCAACTCCAAAGTTTGTTCAAGAATACAAAGATTTATTGGATGATGCGAAGGAAGTTCGTGTTTTAAATGAAGAGGAAGAAGCTATTCTGAAAAACAATACCCCAAAAATTGCAACTTTTTACCACCTCCCTAAGATACATAAGAACATTAAAAAGCCCCCAGGGAGACCTATTGTTTCCAGCATTAATTCACTAACATCTAAGTTTTCGGAATACATAGACACGTACCTCCAGCCACTTGTACCTAAATTAGATTCATACCTAAGGGATACCCCAGATATAATCGAGAAATGTACAAAACTGGATTGGAAAACAGATTCGATCTGGGTTACCTTGGACGTAAGTCCCCTTTATACAAATATTCCACATAGTAAAGGAATTTTAGGAATTGAATATTGGCTAAGATAAATAACTAATCTAGCAGAAGCCCAATTTATTACAGAGGCAATTAAATTTATTCTTGAAAATAATTACTTCTTATTTGAAGAGGAATTCTATCTTCAACTAAATGGTACGGCTATGGTGACATGCTTTGCCCCCAGCTATGCCAATTTATACATGGGCTGGTGGGAGGAACTATACATCTGGAACAATAACCCATTTTTTTATTATATTATTTTATATGGAAGGGAGCTGAATCAGATTTAAATAATTTTATTGACTCTGAATCACAATGATTTCAACTTAACTTTCACTGGAAAAAAGAGTCGAACAGAAATAGAGTTCCTGGATGTGATATTTTTTCAAGAAAACGACATTATACCGACAAAATTATTCAAGAAAGACACAGACAGCAACGGATATGTACACGCTAAAAGCAACCATCACAAACAATGGATATCCAATTTGATCAATTCCAGCGTGTAAGAAGGAATTGTTCGAAACTTTCAGACTTTGACAAAGAAGCCTATGAATTAAAAAGAAAATTGTGGCAAGAGGATATAATCCTAGAAAAGTAAATTTAGCATTAAATAAAGCAAGAACCATGGATAGAAGAGACCTACTGAAGACAGGGGGGAAACCAAAACGTAATAACAAAAGAGGAAAGCTAGACACAGGTACAAATAATGTTAACTTTGTGACAACATACAACGAGGGAGCAAAATAAATAAAACAAATCCTAAAGAAGCACTGGCATCTCCTAAAAAAAGATGATCTTTTAAAAGAGGTAAAAATTAAAGAGCCTATGATTATATTTTGTAAAAACAAAAATCTAAAAAACATTCTAGCCCCAAGTCAATTAAAATCTAAGAAGAAATCTGGCACTAATTGGCTTGGAAAAACGTCAACAGGTTTCTTTAAATGTAACAGATTAAATTGTCTTTCTTGCCTGCATCATTACAATAAGAATAAACCAACTAGGGAAATAATCTCTCATTTTACAAATAAGAAATATGAGATTAACATCTCCTGTAACTGTAAAACAGACCATGTGGACTATCTTCTACAATGTGGTTGTGGACTCCAATATGTTGGACGCACAACAAGGCCATATAAGAAGAGATTGGCTGAATACATTACTAACATCGAAAATTGGGTTAAGTCTAATAATTTGTCAGCACATTACAGGGAACACCATAATAAAAAACCCCTCTTGCCTAAAAGGAACCATTTTGGAATATATTCCAAGAAACAAAAGAGGGGGTAATAGAGAATTCCACTTACGAAAAAAGGAGACATACTGAATACACACTATGCACACCCTAATCCCCTCTGGTCTTAACAAAGACATAGATTTAGCTGCATTTTTTATATAGTCTGTATAAGGGACACTCCATCTCTTTAGAGGTAGCGTCCTTTCTGGTGTAAGGTAGAATAACAAGATCATGAACTATACTACACTTCTTTTACAAATAAATCAAATACACATACATACTGTACAAAGAATACTGGATTGGGTAATAAGATTATGAATAACACTACTCCTTTTTTCCATGTCTCTTCTTAGTGATGTGTACTTCATTTATTTATATATATATTTTCTGTATTTGGTTAATTTTAAATGGTATAGAACACCTGAAGCAATTAATTTAGGACAATTGTAGACAAATGTCAGTCCTATGGAAGCACGACCATATAAAAGACCTTTGGTTTTTAATATATTATGCACAAAAAAACCTTTTTTACAATTTATTATTTTAGATTATTAAATAAATTATAAAAGTTTTTAAGAAAATATGATCTTGCGTCAATAATATATGTAAAAATGTTAGCATTCATTAGCCATATTATGTATATTACAAACTCCTTGAAGTGTGATGCATCTATAACTATGTAAACAATGGAATGTAATTGTTAGATCCAATAACATTATTCACATTGTTGATCTGTCAAAAACATATGTCTTCCGGTTTTCACGTCATTAAGACACGTGACTGGAACGTTAGCCAATCAGATACTAGCAATCAGGGAGGTGTGCCGCTGCATCGCTTTAAAGCTGTTAACATTACCGTTCTGTTTTTATTCCTCTGATGAAGAAGGGACCAGTGGTTCAGTGCCTTCGAAATGCGTAAGGAGTATTTATAGAACGGCTTTTTAATCAAGTACAAAAAAAGTGCATTAAAATGTGCATTAAAATCTTTTCAATAAACTCTGCCTGAAAATTGAAGTCGTATTCTGTGTATCTCATCCCTGTGTGAGATTCACTATTCTACTCTCAGGTCTATTTCTGATTGTGGTAGTTACTCTGCCGTTATTTTATTTGCCTCTAATTTCTTCAGCATCAGAGGAGCTCCCTACAGCTAAGTTTTGTACAATCACTATTCCAGCTCTGGCTGTCACCTACTTCATTTCACAGCCGCTGTGGTCAAGTCTGGGAACCTGTCACGGGATACTCCGCTGCTCCAAGAGCAGCTGTACCGGATTTCCTTTCCTGGTTGCCGGAAGTTACACGCTGCCTGTGACTCGGAACAAAGGTAACGCTCTCTCTCTTTTTCAGGAGAACTAGCCGCAACTATTCAGAACTTTCACAAGGTAATCCTTATTTCGAAATATTACCAACGAGACTTGACAATGTGTTATTTGAATTAAGACTTGCAGCATTTGTCACTTCCTTTTGCTTTTGAACTGAATCACTCAACTAACCAGTGTTAAGTGTATATCGCCTTGATTACAATCCTACATTGTACATATTTGGTGTGTGTGTGTGTGTGTGTGTGAAGACCGGGACTTTCCTATTTAATCTCCGGCTTAAACATTGTGTTTAGAATCACTCCATTTTTCTCTGACCTCTATCTCTGCATTATTAAGGGATTCAACTCCATTTTTTATCCTATCTATGCAGTATATATTCATAACTAGTAACTGGCTCACTGTATCTTAATCCAAGTAACTCTGCTAATGTCATCTGGGTATGAATACCATAGAGCAACAGACTTAAATTAAAACAAAAATAAAGTCAGACTCTTAATTTCTCAAGAGAGTCATAACATAATTTTCAGGCCATAAAAGAGAATTCTACCTTGATTTCTTTAAGGACATGGATCCAAATGAAATAAAAAAAATAATTTACTAATGTCTATCAGAAATTAGATTATTTGGCCCGTGGCTTGACAGAAGTACAAGCTGAAAATACTGCTTTGAGAGCTTTAATGAAAGACTGTATGACTCCTAAACTACATGATGTTCCAGAACCTCACATACAGTTGCCTATACCTTTTTCAGGCAAACGCTCTGAATTCCGGGACTTTAGGAATGCTTGTAATCTTCTGTTTACTCTAAAACCACGCACTTATCATACAGAGAGAATTAAGGTTTGCACAACCATCTCCTATTTACTAGGGGAACCCAGATCCTGGGCTAATAGGTTTTTTGAGACTAATAATCCCATATTGGACTCGCTACAAGATTTTTTTCTAGCTATGTCCAACCTATATGAGGACTCCAATACTCAAATCAACAACGAGACCAGGTTACATGCCCTAAAACAGGAAAAAAGAACCGTGGAGGAGTATACAACAGACTTCCAAATGTGGGCATCTGGTTCCCAATGGAACAAAATAAGTCTGAGGAACCAATTCCGCTTAGGTCTTTCAGAATCCTTGAAGGATGAGCTCTCACGTCTGGAGATCCCTGACAGTCTCCCAGCTTTAATCAAGTTGAGTACCACTTTAGATAGGAGAATAAGACTGAAAAGGTAACCTATGACACCACACCAAGACACACATACACTCCTTCCCCTAGCCAGGAAAGAACTCCCACATATGCTACCCCGATGGAGATCGGCACGTTTAAGGGACCTCTGACACAGGAAGAAAAGACAAGAAGAAGACTGGCAAATCTTTGTCTCTATTCTGCCCACAAGGAACACTTGCCCATTGGCTAAACAAAAGAAGGGGAAGACCAATATTATTGATCATATATATAATGTAACTAAAGCTACTCAGCTCACAGTGCCTCTCTCTTTACAGTGGGATCAGCAACTCATCCAGACTAAAGCACTGATAGACTCAGGGGCATCTGGGATTTACATTGATGCTACTTTTGTTGTAAATAATAAAATTCCCACTGTGTGTAAGCATAACCCCATTTTTGTTAAAGGACCAGTCAATACAGTAGATTTGCATAACCAACAAATGCATGATAAGAAGACAATGCAATAGCACTTAGTCTGAACTTCAAATGAGTAGTAGATTTTTATTAAATAAATTGCACTCCCCCTGTATCATGTGACAGCCATCACCCAATCACAAATGCATATACATATATGCTGTGAATTCTTGCACATGCTCAGTAGGAGCTGGTGACTCAAAAAGTGTAAATATTAAAAGACTGTGCGCATTTTGTTAATGGAAGTAAATTGGAAAGTTGTTTAAAATTGCATGCTGTATTTGAATCATGAAGTCTAATTTTGACTTGAGTGTCCCTTTAAGGGACCAATAACACATCACACAATACCATTACTTATCACCACAGTAAATGGACACACAGAATACATCTCTTTTGACATTATACCAGTAGCAATGCACGCTATTATCTTGGGTTATTCCTGGCTAGTTACGCACAATCCTTTCATAGACTGGACACTTAATAAAGTTACTCTTAAATCGGACTATTGTCTCAATACCTGTTATCCCCACTGTTCCATATCAAGTGTTGAGGTTGGGGTACCAAAGGCATACCAGGATTTGGTAGATGTTTTTGATATGAAGGAAGCTGAGTGTCTTCCACCTCAGTCACAAAAGGAACTCACATATCTATGGTCATATTTTGATGAGAATCTAAAAAAAGGCTTCATTTCACATTCTACATCACTGGCAGCTGCCGGCATATTTTTGTTAAAAACAAAGATGAAACACTGAGGTCAATAATAGACTATAGAGCCCTCAATGCTATTACCGTCAAAAACCGGTACCCTTTACCTCTGATTCCAGAGTTACTTGAACGCCTCACAAATGCCACCATTTATACAAAATTAGATTTGAAAGGAGCCTACAATTTGATCTGAATCAAGAAGGGGGATAAATGGAAGACTGCTTTTAGAACTAGATATGGTCTTTTCCAATACAACGTAATGCCTTTTGGCTTATGTAACGCCCCGGCGACCATCCAACATTTCATTAATTAAATATTTTGTGATCTTACTGATGTATGTGTCATCAAATACCTTGATGATATTTTAATCTATTCCATGTCAGAATTTCCTTTTGGTCCTGCCCCCTTCTCCTTTAAAAGCTTCCCCTCAGCTGCAGACAAGTGCTTAGTAATTTGTTTTGTTAGTCTAACTGAGAGCTGAGCCGCAGCAGGATTGTTGTTTCTGCTTTTGTAGCACACAGATTTCTACAGCACTTGCCTTCCTAGGATCTTATTCTCCCTATTGGGGTTATTGGTTCTACCTTTCTACAACCTCCAAGAAGTTACATTCACTTGGAACTGTTATACTTTGTAATTACTGTGAGCATACATTCCTCAGCCATTCCGGATTTATCTACAAAATCCACAACAGCAGTTTCTCAACAGAGTGAAGCCTGTTTGCCTTCCACCCTCCTACTTTACAATTGCTCTATCCAGGGTTGCTACTCTGAACAAGTATCGCTCCTCAAACTCACTGTTTGCCGCAACCAGAGATTCCAGACGGACACATACAGGGGGTCACATGACCGCGGCTCTCCACAGCTGTTCAGGCGATCAGCTGTTTTGCCGCACGGACTGAATCTGAGCTGAATTGTTACAGTGTGTGTTCTGAAGTAACGCTCCTCCCGCATCACACATCTGGAGTTGAGACAGAGCTGACTGACATTGTAACTTTGTATCTTCTTTTGCCTGCCTGTTGTATACAGCTTTATTCTTTCCCCAAACAACTGAACACCCTATTCTTAAAGGGCCAAGCCCTCAGGCAATTCAGTCAGAAGTGTACTCACCTTCAGTATCGCACACCATCCATGTTTTAAAGGGACACCTCCCTAAATTCTAAATACTCACCAATTTCTTGGATTATTCAGCTACTCCTCTATTAGCCTTTTATTAGCTCTCTGATTACTACTCAGTTGATAATAGCACAGTAGTATACTCACAGGAACTTATCCAATAAAATCACTCACTGCCTATTACTATATTTCCAGCAAATCCAGGGAATACAGTGGCCACAGTGATACAAACCTCATCATAAGGTCTACAGTTGCGTTCCATTCCAATTGAATCTCTACATTCCAAGACTCTTCATGAACATGCGAAACATGTTTGTTGGGTTCTCACTAGATTAAGAGAACATAAACTCTTTGCTAAATTTGAGAAATGTAGTTTTCATGTAAATCACATCAAATTTCTTGGTTACATTATATCCCCCAACAAGATTCAAATGGATGCCGATAAAATTACCACAATTATAGACTGGCCCAGACCTACCTCTGTTAGAACACTCCAGAGGTTTCTGAGGATGGTTAGTGTCTTGGTTAGTGTCTCTCTTTCTCAGGAAAATTAGCTGCAACTATTCAGAACTTTCACAAGGTAATCGATTATTTCGAAATATTACCAACTATACTTGACAATGTGTTATTTGAATTAAGACTCGCAACATTTGTCACTTCCTTTTGCTTCTGAACTGAATCACTCAACTAACCAGTGTTAAGTGTATATCGCCTTGATTACGATCCTACATTGTACATATTTGGTTTGTATGTGTGTGTGTGAAGACCGGGACTTTCCTACTTAACCTCCGGCTTAAACATTGTGTTTAGAATCACTCCATTTTTCTCTGACCTCTATCTCTGCATTATTAAGGGATTCAACTCCATTTTTTATCCTATCTATGCAGTATATATTCATAATTAGTACCTGGCTCACTGTATCTTAATCCAAGTAACTCTGCTAATGTTATCTGAGTATGAATACCATAGAGCAACATACTTAAATTAAAACAAAAATAAAGTCAGACTCTTAATTTCTCAAGAGAGTCATAACAATGGTAGACAAACATAACGAGGGAATTTATGCATGAGTGCATTAATAACTTTTGATAGGTGACGAGAAAAGGCTGATTAAATGATCCCAATAATGACACTGGACATGGCCTGAAAGGATCTTGTGGCAATAAAGTGCAAGACAGCCAAGAACTTCAGGAGTCCAGGAATGGCCATTGACCGTGGGGTCATTGGCTTAATAAAATCTGCAATTTCAGCATACAAACTCAAAATTGATTGATGATCCAGACGGAAACTTTGAACAACCTATCTATCGGAAAGGCCATCTAAAGCAACCCATTGATGGAATACACGCTGTACCCGCATTCTCCTTCTTCTCAAAGCTGCTGCTTCTCTATTCTGCCTCTCTATTTTTCAAAGCTGCTGCTTTTCTATTCTGCCTTCTCCCCCTGATTTGCATCAGATGAATAATATACAATTGCAGAAGTGTCTACATGGCTAACATGATCCACAGTGAGTAACAATTTTAGTCTATTGACCTTCTTTTATATCACTTGTAGGCGTATATCTTATAGCTCCAATTGTTTATGATTCTGCTTGCCACCTAAATGCTGGCAAGGGATAATTCATGAGGTTGATGCCGAAAAAAGTATCTAGTGAAGAAATAGATAGTTTCAAACTATTGATTATTGCAAGATTTATGTTGATTTATGCACACGGTAATTAAAGTGGAAAGGCTGACGAACACCTCATTTAGTACATGGAGCCCATTGATTTAAAGTCCCTGCAGCACTGGAACACCAAATAATTATATATATATATATATATATATATATATATATATATATATACTAGTCTTAAAGCCTGTGTACATGGGCCAAAATGTTTAAGGCCAGGTAGGTTCTGTAACGTAGCGGTCTCATCCACTCCCGCCCCCCTCCAGCAAGGTGCCGCACACCCACCTCCCTTCTAACCCTTGCAGCGCTGGTCGTCATGGCCTTTCTCAACATTTTTTTTTTTCTGTAGCATAGTGGTCCCACCCGCTCCTTCCCCTCTCCTGCGCCCCTCCAGCGAGGTGCCGCCCAATACGCTAGTCATCACGACCTTTGTCTTCCGCCTCCCTCCTAACCCTCCCAGAACTGATCATCATGGCCTTTATCTTCTGCCTCCCTCCTAACCCTCCCAGCGCTGGTTTGTCTTTGTCTTGTGAAGTCTTGCGCATTGTTTCGTGCGCAGTCTGACACGTGCAGTTGACGGTCACTGATCTTTACGGCCAGGTATGTTTGTCTCAGGCTGCAGTCTCTAGTGCACATGACAGAGTCGGACAAACATACCTGGCCATTTATAATGTAGGATATATATATGTGTCAAAAAAGGCTTGCACTCTCTCATTAAACACTTAATCAAACAGTGTTTAATGTGATGTTTCGGGGATAACTCTCCCCTTCCTCAGACAAAGTAATACTGTGAGAAATCAACAATTTATACAATAAAATCCCATAGTGACCAAACCCCCTCAGGGAAAAACCACCAAGTGGTTGCTATAACAACACAATAAAACATATACAATAATGTCATATAAGTGAAAGAATGCAGATCAGTGAAATAAGGGGACAAAAAGACACCATATGTACACTAATAACAGTGTGGATACCAGTGTTACTACTAATAGCAATTCATAGTCATATTAGACACTTTTATAGTGATAACCGACAAATTAATATATATATATATATATATATATATACATATATATATATATATAAACCATTGGATTATATTAGCGTGAGTTAGACAAGTGATACTCACTGCTCCATTATCACTGTGTTGCTGTATATTTATATGATCAGCTGCTTTGTAAGTGTGCCAAACGTATATGTGCCAGGGTTACTCAGTGCAGTGTTCATGCAGCAGTGATAATGACAGTTTGAATCACCTAATTGAAAAGGATCATTTCATTCTCATGAAACGCTATCTAGTACTACTGCAATAGCATGTTTGTAAGCTGCCATGGCCTCAGAAGTAAGGAGCAATGTGTTGCCAGTAGGTGATGGCATGCCACAAGATATGATCATCAGTGTGGTTCCTGTATGTAATTGGCCACTACGTGTTATGGGGGCGTGCCCCATGACATAATCATAACGTGATGTAAATACCCACAGTGTAATCATAGGGAGTAGCGTAGCTGGCAACATAGTGTCAGTATTTTACTCAAAATATCAAAATGTTATACAGTGTGCTATGTAGCGAAATGTGAATGTTTTTACTGACCTTCACAGTGTAGAACACCTACGATCACAGACAACATCATTGATATAGTTAATACATTTAAACATTAGCATAAAAAACTTCCACAATAAGCATCAATGAAAATCAGAAAAGTAAATCAAGGGAAGCGGAGCTTGCCATCAGCGTGAGCGGTCACATGTAGTAAGAGCTCCGCTGTTTAAAAATAAATCTCATAAAGGGTCAAAACATCACTTAAGGTGCCCTCCAGACCTCGCATACTCCTGACAGAGCAGTCTACAGGTTACGACTGATCGCAGATCACAGTTTCTCAGTCCGGGAAATTGGGGCCTATAGTTTGAGGTGTGGTGAGCCTTTTCTAGGCGCCTTGGTAAGCAGCTATCATCTGTGCTATGCTGGCCACTAGTGACACCCACCTGTACACTTACTGCATCTGACCCACTATCTGGCACTCCGGAGGGGCAATAACAACCACCGGAGATTCACTTTATCATACACCATCTTGAAGGGGCCCTTCTTAATGTGAGACTGCTGCATAGGCTGGGAGAACAAACAGTCTGGTGAAATTATATCCGGAGGTACAGCACAGCACATTCCATCGCCTGCTGGAGCTCTGGTAAGCTGGATGAATCATATGTACATTAATGTAAGGAAGTCATAGAAAGATGGCTATTTAATCTGTTTTGGCCATGAGCGGCCAGGGGACACCAGAGAGACTTTGATGTGTAAGAGTGAATTTTAGGCACCACTCTGCAAGGAGAGATGTCACCAAAATTTATTGCACTGATTTACACCAACTATAGGCAACACAGACTTTAAAAAAAAAGTGGCAGACCACTTCAGGGCTAAAACCTCTACAGATAGCCAAATGGAAAGCCAGGATGCCCATACTCCTTCTGATACCAGGGCCATCCCTTTGGCTCAGGATTCCCATTCCCAAATGGAGATAGCGGAAGCTATGGCCACGGACATCGTATCTACCCTGTAACTTAGACTCAATACCCTTCAAGAGTCGTTAACCAAAGCTATCAAGGGATCAGAGCTTGAACTGAGGAAGGATATAAACGCAATCAGCGAGAGAATATAAACACTTGAGAGAAAGCAAGAGGACCTTGCCATTGAACAAGTGAATCTTAGCAACTACTCCCATGCCTTAGGATATGATTGACTCCTTGGAAGCTAAGATGGTCGACATGGAGGACCGGTCACGCAGGAATAATCTTAGGTTAGGGGTATTCCTGAGGATGTGGCCCTGTCATTATGTGAACAACTTAAAACACCTTTGTACCCGAATGAAGCTTTAATCGACAGAGTACACAGACTACCTAAAGGGAGAAATGTACCTTCTGAGAAGCCTAGAGATGTTATTGCTAGATTCCACTTCTTTACATACAAGGAGCAGATCCTAAAAGCCATGTTTCTCAATCCAGCCCTCCCAAATAAGTTTGCTAATGTTCAGATCTTCCCTGATTTGTCCCAATTTACCATACAAAAGAGAGGCACATTCCGGGAGATAACAAAGCACCTCAGATAGATTGACCATCTCTTCATAGCGGACACCCCCTCCAGGGGCCAGCAACTACTAAAGGACTGGGCGGCTGACAAAAATACCTTGATACGGCGGGCAACCTTCAACCCACCAGAGGAGGCACGTCCAGGTTCTTCTCCTTCGACTCTGTGGACTTCGGCTTTGGAGTGGAGGCCGCTACCACAGAGACTTTCCTCAATCAAGCGACACAATTCTGAACTTGGTCCTGCCAGGAAAGGTTCGACGGAAAGAAGCTCGTCTCCTGAAGAGGGCTGAGTACCCATCCTTTTTTATTGCAGACACCACTGTTATCCTTTATTGGGGAGTCACCCCTGGCTCTGTAAAGCATAGCCCCGCTCCGCTAAGAGGGGGTTATGTGGTCTTGGACTGTAAATCTCTCTTAAGGTTCATGACTTGTTATAAATGTTTTGTTGTTATATTTACTAACTGAAGTGTTCCTACATAGGTTGCGTTATAGGTTTAACTAGACAGTTTCAATCATTGACCCCACTGACACTGGGGATATACTGACATTATTTAAAAAGGTTAACCCTTGTACTATTCCAGCCCACACTTTGCAAGCTCAGGCCATTTTTGAGTTAAAGTAACTCAAGGGTAGTAAGAAGGTCTCTATACATAGTTGAATCTCCCTCTTGGATGCCCAAAAGGTAAGGTTTATGGTCCCATAATGTCACTACTCACTATTGGGGAGCCACCCCGGCTCTGTACAGCATAGACCCGCTCCACTAAGAGGGGATTTTGTGGGCTTAGACTATAAAGCTACCTTAGGGTCCAGGACTTTTTACAAATGTTTTATGCCCTATTTACTCATTGAAGTGTTACTACAGAGTTTACGTTCTATGCTTAGCTACACAGGTTCAACCGTTGGCCCCACTGACACTGGGTTTATACTGACATTATTTAAACGGTTAACCCTTGTAATTTCCCAGCCCACACTTTGCAATCTATGGGCATTCTTGGGCTAAAGTAGCTTAAGGGTAGTAAGGTGGACTTGATACATAGTATAATCTCCCTCTTAGAAGTCCAGAATGCAGGGTTTGAGCTCCCATATTGTCAATTTCCATATGCGTGCCCGTCAGGTATGTCTTTGCACACCAACTTCTAGATTTGAGATTACATAGCAACATACAGAATATCACCATGTGGGGGCTTAATTTAATGGCTAGGCAAACACATTAATAACACGAAGACAGAACACATGTTTGCCATTTAAGGCCTGCAAGCTGATTCATTAAAGGGACAGTCAACCATAGAATTGTTATTGTTTTAAAAGATAGATAATCCTTTTATTACTCATTCCCCAGTTTTGCATAACCAACACAGTTATATTAATGTACTTTTTACCTCTTGTGATTACCTTCTATCTAGGAACCTTCTTCCAGCCCCCTGATCACATGACTGTGACTGTTTATTATCTATTGTCTTAAATTTAGCATTGTATTGTGCTAGATCTTAAATAACTTTCTGTGCCTGAACACAGTGTTATCTATATAGCCCACGTGTACTTTCTGTCTCTTTGTGTTGAAAAGAGATTTAAAAAGCATGTGATAAGAGGCAGCCCTCAAAGGCTTAGAAATTAGCATATGAGCCTACCTATGTTTAGTTTAAACTAAGAATACCAAGAGAAAAAAGCAAATTTGATGATAAAAGTAAATTGGAAAGTCAATTAAAATTAAAAGTCCTATCTGAATAATGAAAGTTTAATTTATACTTGACTGTCCCTTTAAGTGCTAGGATCTGCCTGGAATTAAGGTGATAAGTAATCATGTTACCCAACCCAAACACTTACAGCTTAAGCATTTTGTTAGGTGGATTTAATTCCACTGGCACGATTTATGTATCCCTTAAGAATAAAAAATAATACTTGGGGATCCTGGGCTTCAGGGTGCATAGTATATTTTAATTAAGGGTTTTGATCTTGATACGAAAGAAAGCTCCACTCCGCGGTGAGGGGGCATCGTGGACTGGGAATATAGATCTGCTTCTTGTGGGTCTTTATATGGTTCACAGCTCAGTAGTCAGACTTAAAACCTGTATTGTTTTCTAAAGCTATACTGTTTGTATATTGTTGAACAGTTTCACATGCTTACCCTACAATTTCTGGGGTCTTACTGGTAATAGTACTAATTAGACATTGTTGACTTAAGGCTGCCATGTTTCTAGGATATGCTGTTATATTGTGCTCTTTGTTCTTTAATAGGTTTGCCGACTTCGACCCGTCTTTGGATAACCATTTTAGGTCTTAATTTTTCCCACATCTGACTTTTTGACATTGACCCTATCCCCTCTCTAGGACAATACCTCGTAGGCCCCATATGCATACATATTCAGAACTAGACCCTGACTAAAGGACGGAACAATGCCCTTTCGCCTAGATTTAGAGTTCTGCGGCCAAAGGGGTGCGTTAGCTACGCTGGCTTTTTTCTGGCCGCACCTTTTAAATACCGCTGGTATTTAGAGTTCACAGAATGGCTGCGTTAGGCTCCAAAAAAGGAGCGTATAGCATATTTACCGCAACTTCAACTCTCGATACCAGCGGTGCTTACGGACGCGGCCAGCTTCAAAAACGTGCTCGTGCACGATTCCCCCATAGAAAACAATGGGGCTGTTTGAGCTGAAAAAAAACCTAACACCTGCAAAAAAGCCGCGTTCAGCTCCTAACGCAGCCCCATTGTTTGCTATGGGGAAACACTTCCTACGTCTGCACCTAACACTCTAACATGTACCGCGAGTCTAAACACCCCTAACCTTACACTTATTAACCCCTATTCTGCCGCCCCCGCTATCGCTGACCCCTGCATATTTTTTTTAACCCCTAATCTGCCGCTCCGTAAACCGCCGCTACTTACATTATCCCTATGTACCCCTAATCTGCTGCCCCTAACACCGCCGACCCCTATATTATATTTATTAACCCCTAATCTGCCCCCCACAACGTCGCCTCCACCTGCCTACACTTATTAACCCCTAATCTGCCGAGCGGACCGCACCGCTATTATAATAAAGTTATTAACCCCTAATCCGCCTCACTCCCGCCTCAATAACCCTATAATAAATAGTATTAACCCCTAATCTGCCCTCCCTAACATCGCCGACACCTAACTTCAAACATTAACCCCTAATCTGCCGACTGGAGCTCACCGCTATTCTAATAAATGTATTAACCCCTAAAGCTAAGTCTAACACTAACACCCCCCTAAGTTAAATATAATTTAAATCTAACGAAATAAATTAACTCTTATTAAATAAATTATTCCTATTTAAAGCTAAATACTTACCTGTAAAATAAATCCTAATATAGCTACAATATAAATTATAATTATATTATAGCTATTTTAGGATTTATATTTATTTTACAGGTAACTTTGTATTTATTTTAACCAGGTACAATAGCTATTAAATAGTTAAGAACTATTTAATAGCTAAAATAGTTAAAATAATTACAAATTTACCTGTAAAATAAATCCTAACCTAAGTTACAATTAAACCTAACACTACACTATCAATAAATAAATTAAATAAAATACCTACAATTACCTACAATTAAACCTAACACTACACTATCAATAAATGAATTAAATACAATACCTACAAATAACTACAATTAAATAAACTAACTAAAGTACAAAAAATAAAAAAGAACTAAGTTACAAAAAATAAAAAATATTTACAAACATTAGAAAAATATTACAACAATTTTAAACTAATTACACCTACACTAAGCCCCCTAATAAAATAACAAAGCCTCCCAAAATAAAAAATGCCCTACCCTATTCTAAATTACAAAAGTTCAAAGCTCTTTTACCTTACCAGCCCTGAACAGGGCCCTTTGCGGGGCATGCCCCAAAGAATTCAGCTCTTTTGCCTGTAAAAAACACATACAATACCCCCCCCCAACATTACAACCCACCACCCACATACCCCTAATCTAACCCAAACCCCCCTTAAATAAACCTAACACTAAGCCCCTGAAGATCTTCCTACCTTATCTTCACCTCACCGGGTATCACTGATCGGTCCTGGCTCCAAAATCTTCATCCAACCCAAGCGGGGGCTGGCGATCCATAATCCTGCGGCTGAAGAGGTCCAGAAGAGGCTCCAAAGTCTTCATCCTATCCGGGAAGAAGAGGCGATCCAGACCGGCAACCATCTTGATCCAAGCGGCATCTTCTATCTTCATCCGATGAGGAACGGCTCCATCGTGAAGACCTCCAGCGCGGACCAATCTTCTTCCGACGACGTCCAACTGAAGAATGACGGTTCCTTTAAGGGACGTCATCCAAGATGGCGTCCCTCGAATTCCGATTGGCTGATAGGATTCTATCAGCCAATCGGAATTAAGGTAGGAAAATTCTGATTGGCTGATGGAATCAGCCAATCAGAATCAAGTTCAATCCGATTGGCTGATCCGATCAGCCAATCAGATTGAGCTTGCATTAAATTGGCTGATCGGAACAGCCAATAGAATGCAAGCTCAATCTGATTGGCTGATTGGTTCAGCCACTCGGATTGAACTTGATTCTGAGTGGCTGATTCCATCAGCCAATCAGAATTTTCCTACCTTAATTCCGATTGGCTGATAGAATCCTATCAGCCAATCGGAATTTGAGGGACGCCATCTTGGATGACGTCCCTTAAAGGAACCGTCATTCTTCAGTTGGACGTCGTCGGAAGAAGATTGGTCCGCGCTGGAGGTCTTCACGATGGAGCCGTTCCTCATCGGATGAAGATAGAAGATGCCGCTTGGATCAAGATGGTTGCCGGTCTGGATCGCCTCTTCTTCCCGGATAGGATGAAGACTTTGGAGCCTGTTCTGGACCTCTTCAGCCGCAGGATTATGGATCGCCAGCCCCCGCTTGGGTTGGATGAAGATTTTGGAGCCAGGACCGATCGGTGATACCCGGTGAGGTGAAGATAAGGTAGGAAGATCTTCAGGGGCTTAGTGTTAGGTTTATTTAAGGGGGGTTTGGGTTAGATTAGGGGTATGTGGGTGGTGGGTTGTAATGTTGGGGGGGGGTATTGTATGTGTTTTTTTTACAGGCAAAAGAGCTGAATTTCTTGGGGCATGCTCCGCAAAGGGCCCTGTTCAGGGCTGGTAAGGTAAAAGAGCTTTGAACTTTTGTAGAATTTAGAATAGGGTAGGGCATTTTTTTATTTTGGGGGGCTTTGTAATTTCATTAGGGGGCTTAGAGTAGGTGTAATTAGTTTAAAATTGTTGTAATATTTTTCTAATGTTTGTAAATATTTTTTTATTTTTTGTAACTTAGTTCTTTTTTATTTTTTGTACTTTAGTTAGTTTATTTAATTGTAGTTATTTGTAGGTATTGTATTTAATTAATGTATTGATAGTGTAGTGTTAGGTTTAATTGTAGATAATTGTAGGTATGTTATTTCATTTATTTATTGATAGTGTAGTGTTAGGTTTAATTGTAACTTAGGTTAGGATTTATTTAACAGGTAATTTTGTAATTATTTTAACTATTTTAGCTATTAAATAGTTCTTAACTATTTAATAGCTATTGTACCTGGTTAAAATAAATACAAAGTTACCTGTAAAATAAATATAAATCCTAAAATAGCTATAATATAATTATAATTTATATTGTAGCTATATTAGGGTTTATTTTACAGGTAAGTATTTAGCTTTAAATAGGAATAATTTATTTAATAAGAGTTAATTTATTTCGTTAGATTTAAATTATATTTAACTTAGGGGGGTGTTAGGGTTAGATTTAGCTTTAGGGGTTAAGCCATTTATTACAGTAGCGGCGAGATTTGGTCAGCAGATTAGGGGTTAATAATTGAAGTTAGGTGTTGGCGATGTTAGGGAGGGCAGATTAGGGGTTAATACTATTTATTATAGGGTTATTGAGGCGGGAGTGAGGCGGATTAGGGGTTAATAACTTTATTATAGTAGCGGTGCGGTCCGCTCGGCAGATTAGGGGTTAATAAGTGTAGGCAGGTGGAGGCGACGTTGAGGGGGGCAGATTAGGGGTTAATAAATATAATATAGGGGTCGGCGGTGTTAGGGGCAGCAGATTAGGGGTACATAGGGATAATGTAGGTAGCAGCGGTTTACGGAGCGGCAGATTAGGGGTTAATTATTGTAGGTAGCTGGCGGCGACGTTGTGGGGGGCAGGTTAGGGGTTAATAAATATAATATAGGGGTTGGCGGTGTTAGGGGCAGCAGATTAGGGGTATATAAGTATAACGTAGGTGGCGGTCGGCAGATTAGGGGTTAAAAAAATTTAATCGAGTGGCGGCGATGTGGGGGGACCTCGGTTTAGGGGTACATAGGTAGTTTTTGGGTGTTAGTGTACTTTAGAGCACAGTAGTTAAGAGCTTTATAAATCGGCGTTAGCCCATAAAGCTCTTAACTACTGACTTTTTTCTGCGGCTGGAGTTTTGATTTCTAACGCTCACTTCAGCCACGACTCTAAATACCGGCGTTAGAAAGATCCCATTGAAAAGATAGGATACGCAAATGACATAAGGGGATCTGCGGTATGGAAAAGTCGCGGCTGGAAAGTGAGTGTTAGACCCTTTAATGACTGGCTCCAAATACCAGAGGGCGGTAAAAACCAGCGTTAGGAGCCTCTAACGCTGGTTTTGACGGCTACCGCCCAACTCTGAATCTAGGCTTTAGAGAGTAGATTCACTCTGTACCTACCCAGAGACTTTACACTTACCTACTGCTGACCCTTAATGTTTGCTACCCCACATTACTGGTTGCTGGATAAGGGTGCCCTGTGCTCATAATCTACAGTTAAATCGTACACTTAAGCTCTACTTTTACTTAAGGTCCCCTGGCTGCGAGGCCAAGTCACAATATTCCTTGCTTTTGTGAAACTATAAAGAGAGCTAAGGTCTTAGTTTGATAAATTGAAGCAAGGTAACAGATTTCTTGACCACTCTCTATTCACCATATTTTCTCTCCCCCCCCCCTAAAAATACGGTTTACTTAGTAAACAACTGAACTTAGATTCACTAAACCTTTTCCATTTGCTCCAGATTACTAACGTGCGCTATTGACCTCTTAGAATTGATAGAGCGCTAGGTCATACTTATTAGGAGGCTAGGGCTCTAGACCTCCCACTCCCCCCCCTTTTTTTTGTTCTCTCCTACCCCTTCGTGTTGCCCTTGTTCCGCCTTTCCCTTGTCCTTATCCAGGATCTCTACAGTCACTAATTTATACAACCCCGGAAACTGTAATGGATACCCTAAAGTTTACAACACTCAATACCAAGGGGCTAAACTCCCCTACCAAACGAAGCCTACTACATAATTATCTTAAATCCCTACATACAGATGTAGCCCTTATTCAAGAAACCCACTGGCTGACTGACAACACTCCCTAACTTAAATTCCCACATTTCCCTGTAGTCTATAGTTCCTCATTCCAGGAGAGGAGTAGAGGAGTCTCTATACTATTAAGTAGGCAGTTGGCGTTTCATTTAATACACCAGGAGGTAGACTCAGAGGGACGCTTTTTAATTTTAGTTTGCAAGATAAATGACCACCTCTACACCCTTGTAAATATTTATGCCCCAAACCAGGGTCAGATGGCATTCCTTCGGAAAGCTTTTAATTTAATAGACTGCATAAAACAGGGAACTGTTGTGATTGGAGGTGACTTCAATTTAGTCTTAGATCCCCAGATGGATAAAAAACTCCCCACTGGCAAAAAAATGGATGCTTTTTCCTCGGCTACAGCCCCTAAATTCAAGAACTTGATCTACCAACATTCTCTGTATGATGTGTGGAGGTCGTGCCATCCAGATACTAGAGATTTCTCATATTTCTCTCCACCCCACAGGTCCTATTCAAGACTAGACATGTTCTTTGTAGATTCTTGGAATAAAGTGTCCTCCACCAAAATATCTGTGTGTACCAGGTCAGACCCCGATGCGGTCACATTCTCTCTAGAGAGCGGAGTCCCTACATCGGAGAGACCAACTTGGAAACTCCCGACCTTTCTATGGGAGGCCCAACCTTTAAACAAGATATAGTACAGAAAATCAGTGAATTTCTTTTAAAGAATCTGACGGACCAGACTTCCCACCAGATCAGATGGGCCACCATGAAAGCCTTCTTGAGAGTTTACTGCATAAGCAGGATGGCTGCCTGGTGGAAAGCCAGGGGGGCCCCGCTGGGAAGGCTAGCCTGTGAGTTTAGATCTAAGGAAAGCTTATCCGTGGAGATCACTCGACTGCGGGGTCAAATTAGGGATCTTGAGATTCAGAGAACTCAGTCTGCCCTGACTAAGTTCAGAAGGCTTATGTATTATAAAAGCAACAAAGCGGACTCATTGTTGGCTTGGAAACTTCGAGACCGGACTGCGCAATCGCGTATTTCCTTCATTGATATTAACGGTAGGAGAGCAGTAGCTCCGAATGATATAGGCAAGGTCTTCTCGGATTTCTATGACAGACTGTATAATATTGCTTAACATGAGCAGCCCACTGAAGCTCCGATCCCCGAGATCGCTGATTTTCTGCATAAGCCAAGAGTAAGTTATTAGCCCCGATCACATTAAAGGAAATTTCTGAAGCAATAAAACTATTTCAAAATGATAAAGCCCCGGGACCAGATGGTTTCCCCAGTTCTTTCTATAAGAAACTAAACAATTACCTCTCACAAACTCTACACCAGGTGTTTAATGAAATTAAGTTGAAGGGCCATATTCTGAGGGAAAACCTAGAGGCGACTATCATAGCCATACCGAAGCCAGACAAGGGCCCGTCGCTTTGTGGCAACTACAGGCCAATCTCGTTAATTAACGTTGACACCAAACTTTATTCAAAACTGATTGCGGACAGATTAGCAAGTATACTGCCCTCTCTGATCAACATTGACCAGGTGGGGTTCACTAAGGGACGTCAGGGACCTGATAATATCAGGAGGCTTCTCTTGTTTTTTTGGGTGCTAAGGTAAGTGAGGTGCCTGTCGTGGCCCCTTGCTTTGGCGATGGAACCCTTTGCCTAGGCGATCTGCAAATCGTCATCCATAACGGTGGTGCCTTTTGGCAACCATGAGAAGTGAATCGTACTTTTCACAGATGATGTGACTCTTCTGCTGTCAGATCCAGTCAAATCTATAGAATCAGTACTTCAGTTAATAGACCAGTTTGGCAGATACAGCTACTATAACGTTAACCCTTCCAAGACTGAGGTATATCTTATTAATTCTGACCAAGTCCATTTCAGGGAGTTCCAGGAACGCTATAAATTTAACTGGTCCCGGGACTACTTGACACATCTAGGCATTAAATTGAGCAAACATAGTGAGAATACTATCAAACTTAACTTCGACATGCTTATTAGCGAGATTAAGTCTCTTACAACAAAGTGGGACTATAGAGAATTTTCATGGTTGGGTAGAATTGCGACCATCAAAATGTCTCTAATGCCTAAGGTCTTATATCTTTTCAGATGCCTGCCTTTGAATATACCACATAAAACCCTGCAAGCGATTCACCATCTATTTCAGAAATATGTGTGGAGTGGGAGGAGTCCGAGGGTAGCTCATGAGATCCTTCAGAGACATATCACAAAGGGGGGAGTATCCTTCCCTAACGTGTTTCTATATTATGAAGCGGCTAGATTGTCCCATATAACAAGTTGGGGTCAGAAGGATGATAGACCTGGTTGGTATAGACTTGAAGAGTTAGCTGTGCCGGGCGATCTAACCTTGGACCAGGTCATATGGGTTCCTAAACATAAATCCCTTGCCAAACTGGTGGACAATCCTATAGTACAACAAAACTTGGCTGTGTGGCATGACCTTAGACATCACAGAGAAATTGCACCTCATCCATCCCCAATTCAGCATCTGTTGTGGGGATTTCCAAATATTCATACAGACTATTGAATGAAACTCGGGATCACCCGAGTACAAGATTTTTATGCAAATAAAAGGCTATATACAGTATCACAAATTTCTCAACTGCAAGAAAATTGCCCACCCTGGCTAAACTTTGAGGCAGGTAGAATCATTAGTCTACTCAAATCATGGAAGTTCCCGAGGGCCGATCTGAGAGACCCTTCTAAATGGTAGGAGCGGTGGATTAGTGGAGGGGGAATGAAAAGGCCCCTTTCATTTCATTATAGGGCACTCTTGAATGAGCATTCTACAGGTGTCCCTTGGCACAGGAACTTGGAATCAAAATACCTGAAAGGGATATCTCTAGGGCACTCGTGCTCACTAAAAAAACATTACATTGCGTTACTGTTTTTGAAGTATGTATCAAAGTCCTATTGAAATGGCACAGGACACCAGTGAGACTCTCTAGAATGTTCAATTCAGTCTCCCCGCAATGCTGGAGACAGTGCGGCCAACATGGTACGGACACACACATTTTGTGGTCATGCTCAAAGCTAACGCCGATGTGGAGAGAGATAGAATCTCTTTTGCAATCGATTAATATAGACCTGTCGCTCTCTCCTCAGATTGCCTTATTTCACATGCTTGAGGAGCACCTACCTGTTCCCACAAAGAAAATGGTAATCTATGTGATGGCAGCAGCTAAACTATGCATAGCCAGAGCATGGAAACAAATTGAACCCCCTTCCATCAATGCAATCCGGGAGTTAATCAACCACTTTGCTATCATGGAGCGACACGTTCATAGACTCCAGGACTCCATGGACCTCTATTGGGCGGTCCGGAGTGACTGGATGCAGCTGTAGTCTGAAAATCCTCACCCACATGTTCCTCACCTCCTTCTGTATATGTGCCCCTACCCCTTCCCCTTTTTTGTTTTTGTCCTTCCCCTTATCTGGAGCCCAGTTCCTCATGTGATTTTATATTGACCTAGAAGATTTGAAATTCATAGCACTAAATAGTTAAGTGGTACACAGTCCGTAGTACTTACACTAAGACAACCTGAAGTAAACTTTATCTGGGACAGACAATTCCCTACCCAGTCTTTAAAAACAGACAAAAGGTTATTTGGGGTCTGAATACATTTTTGAAAACAGGAGAATGCTTAAGAGATGGTTGTTCCAATGTTCATGCATTTCATTTTTCTGGTACAGTTTCATATGGACTTTTTAGATGCGTTTCTGTAACACAAGCATTGTCCTCTGTTGATACATGTTGTAACCTTTTTGCCTTAATAAAATTAAAAAAAAAAAAAGTAAATCAAATTAGTGATAGCACATGATAAGCCACCTTGCATCATATGATTAATGTTGTCAGAAACATTATGTTTTCACCCTATAGGACAGTCTAGCAACCATATATATATGGCAGCCTAATAGCCTATACATAAATTAGATAGCATAGTTAGGACATTGTGACTGCATGTACATATTATAACCTAAACATACAGCTAACTCCTGATCATACAGGAGTGTGAGCATATATCATTGGGGGCAGAACATGTTAGTGAGGCTAGGCATATGGTGACTGACACATGTTTACTTAGCCTACAATGTGTCATAACTCAACTCATGCATATCTCTTATCAAACTAAAATGGCCTATGGCATATTTATAGGGCAAAAGAGTGTAGCTAAGGAACCACCTAAATACAAATAATCAGTTATTAGTTACTTTCGGCTAGATTTAGAGTTTTGTCGGTAAGGACCTGCGTAGCTAACGCTGGCTTTTTTCTGGCCGCACCTTTAAAATAACTCTGGTATTGAGAGTCCATATAATGTCAGCGTTAGGCTCCAAAAAAGGAGCGTAGAGCATATTTAACGCAACTGCAACTCTCGATACCAGAGTTGCTTACGGACGCAGCCAGCCTCAAAAACGTCCTCGTGCACGATTCCCCCATAGGAAACAATGGGGCTGTTTGAGCTGAAAAAAAAACCTAACACCTGCAAAAAAGCCGAATTCAGCTCCTAACGCAGCCCCATTGTTTGCTATGGGGAAACACTTCCTACGTCTGCACCTAACACTCTAACATGTACCCCGAGTCTAAACACCCCTAACCTTACACTTATTAACCCCTATTCTGCCGCCCCCGCTATCGCTGGCCCCTGTATATTATTTTTAACCCCTAATCTGCCGCTCCGTAAACCGCCGCTACTTACATTATCCCTATGTACCCCTAATCTGCTGCCCCTAACACTGCCGACCCCTATATTATATTTATTAACCCCTAATCTGCCCTCCACAACGTTGCCTCCACCTGCCTACACTTATTAACCCCTAATCTGCCGACCGGACCTGAGCGCTACTATAATAAAGTTATTAACCCCTAATCCGCCTCACTAACCCTATAATAAATAGTATTAACCCCTAATCTGCCCTCCCTAACATCGCCGACACCTAACTTCAATTATTAACCCCTAATCTGCCGACTGGAGCTCACCGCTATTCTAATAAATGTATTAACCCCTAAAGCGTAGTCTAACCCTAACACTAACACCCCCCTAAGTTAAATATAATTTTTATCTAACGAAATTAATTAACTCTTATTAAATAAATTATTCCTATTTAAAGCTGAATACTTACCTGTAAAATAAACCCTAATATAGCTACAATATAAATTATAATTATATTATAGCTATTTTAAGATTAATATTTATTTTACAGGTAACTTTGTAATTATTTTAACCAGGTACAATAGCTATTAAATAGTTAAGAACTATTTAATAGCTAAAATAGTTAAAATAATTACAAATATACCTGTAAAATAAATCCTAACCTAAATTACAATTAAACCTAACACTACACTATCAAGACTTAGCTTTAGGGGTTAATACATTTATTAGAATAGCGGTGAGCTCCAGTCGGCAGATTAGGGGTTAAAAATTGAAGTTATGTGTCGGCGATGTTAGGGAGGGCAGATTAGGGGTTAATACTATTTATTATAGGGTTAGTGAGGCGGATTAGGGGTTAATAACTTTATTATAGTAGCGCTCAGGTCCACAGTAGTTAAGAGCTTTATGAACCGGCGTTAGCCCAGAAAGCTCTTAACTACTGACTTTTTTCTGCGGCTGGAGTTTTGTCGTTAGAATTCTAACGCTCACTTCAGACACGACTCTAAATACCGGAGTTAGAAAAATCCCATTGAAAAGATAGGATACGCGGGGGAACTTCCGGGCGGCGGCCATGTTAGGTCGCATAACTGTGTGCTGCTCAAGCTTTTCTCTGCTAAACTCCAAAATCTGCCTTTTTACATCTCATCCTAAATAACTGCCTACAGGAATTGTGTTGTACATTGAGAGCCGCAACTTTTGATGCTAACATCTCTGAGAATCGCCATTGGCGCCAGTGCCCGGAGCCGTTGTAAGATCTAGGCCTTTTTATTATACCCCCCGGCGGGACGCCTGCAGTCCTGTCGTTAAGCTACACTAAATTTGCTTTATCTACATTGCATTGTTGTACCGCAAGATTTTCCTATACTTAGGATTGCAAGAGTCTACTAGATTTGCATCAACCTCAAACGCTCAATATGGAGGCTGCTAAACTCATTCTCGAAGACATACGCAGCATGCTAGCAACATATCTAATTGCCTTTGATGTGGCTTCGCAGGACCAGCATGGTGGCGGTGAGGAATGTGTCATAGAACAGCCTACCTTAACAGAAGTATCTGCCTTGTTTCAGGGGGGTGGTGGCGCTTCAGGGCCCGGGTGTCCACCACCCACCTGCACTGAATCCTGGTCAGCTCTTGAGAATGGTTTGGGGGAGCCGAAGACACGGAGCGGTGGAGTGGCGGCCGAGACTGTGAGTACTAATAAGGGACATTGCGCATCGCTGACAACCGCTGGCAGCTTTACACCTGTGGGCTGCTCCCCCTCCGTGCTGCCGAATGACACCACGCTGGTTAGCCCCATACACACCTTTGCTGGAGCCTCTCTCGAAATTAACAGCGGAGCATTTCCACCGCCGCTGATCTTTCTAGGACTTGTCCCTTCACAGGCTAGACACTGCTTAACTGTGACTCTAAACTTAGTGCCGAGTGTTGGGACAATGAGAGAACAGTTTATTGACCTGATATATGATGCCATTAACTATTGCACTTTTGCTGCACATCACATCTCCCATGAAAAATCCGGTATTGGGTAGATGCTGCCCCGCACTTGGACTAACACTGTATACCCAGATGGCTCTGGTACTGGGGACATGGTGATATCAATGACTTCTGCCAGGAGTTCAGTTAATATGTTTTAATCACATAATCAAGTTTTAACCGCTGGACGTTATGACTGTACTGAGTATGGGAGTCACCTGTTTATATTTGTTTAGCTTGTTTAATATACTCCTATAGCCTGGGTTAGGTCATCTTGCTTATCTTAGTTATTGAATTAACATGGTTTAAACTGTGAATGCTCCCAGAGGATCGTATACCTGTAGGCGTAATGACCACTAAGCTCATTTAATGTCAGTTTATCATATACCTTTTCTCACAGAGCTGATGTTATGTTGATGAAATCTGTTGCTATGTTTCTGCCAGCGGCCGAGGTGGAAACTATGGTTAACATTCTTGTAACTAGCCCTACGCTCTTCAGATACTACCTCACTACAGTATACACCTCTATTAGCTCATTGGTTCATGAGATTTTATGTACATAGTTAGGGAGCTTAAACCTACTTAAACTTGAGCTCTATATTCTCATACCAGTCCTGTTTATGAGGTGTCAAGTCCTTACCCTAACTAATTGGAGGTGTATATATATACACCTTGCAAAATTCTAGGATCCATTCCACACCCATACTTCCAATCCTATCCGAGAAGCTAAAACCTTATTGCACTTTGGCCTGAGTTATTTTAAAAGTCTTCGACCATATTTTTTCATGTCCCATACATTTATATACTTGCTTTCTTATGACAGTGTCGAGCAAAAAGCATATGAGCCTCTAATAATATACTCATTTGTAGTTTAGATATCTGCAAGTGAGGATGTGCATACTACTCTACTGTTGTGTAATCCATTTTTACCTGCTTATAATATATCATCTTATACTATTATTTGAGACCCAGAAACAAGCTCTTAAAACTGAAAAATTAGGTTCTTGTCTGGAGATCCAAAAGTGGTCTCCGTCACTATCAATAGCCTCCCATACCTTATTATACACACATGTTTGAGGTCCAAAAGAGGCCTCTTATGCCATTAGGGAGGTGCTCAAGAATATTAGGCATTCCATTTGTACACTATATTGTTAAAGTGTAATTCTGAACTATGTTATATATCTCTAGATTTGTGTCATATGAAGTTTATATGTTACTATGTGCTTGGTCTTATATTTCATGTATGCCTTGCTTTGAATCTCAATAAAAATAATTAAAAAAAAAAAAAGATAGGATACGCAATTGACGTAAGGGGATCTGCGGTATGGAAAAGTCGCGGCTGAAAAGTGAGCGTTAGACCCTTTTTTGACTGACTCCAAATACCGGAGGTAGCCTAAAACCAGCGTTAGTAGCCTCTAACGCTGGTTTTCACGGCTACCGCCAAACTCCAAATCTAGGCCTTTGTTTTTTACAGGAAACAGTGCCAGTGCAGTACAGTTTTAAGACCATTAGTCTGTAGGGTATTGAAGCAGAAAGTCCATCTAGCTTCCACCTGCAACAGGAGCCTATTCCTGTCCCTCCCCATGTTTAAGTGGGGGGGACATGGTCAATTAACACAAACCTCATATCAGATGTGTTGTGGCCAGCCTCCAGGAAGTCACCTTTCTTCTTATCGATGGCTGATCTTATCGCCTCATCCTGGTTCGTGCCTCGTCAGATGTTTTTTCAACATAAAATTTGCCCCACTGGGCAGCTCAACAAATAAACCACATACTTAGTGGTACAGGTCACAAAATGTCTGATCTTGTATTTTTTATACTTGTGCGGATGGGTGAAAGTTGAGCCAGGCAGCATGGAATTGCACGTTGTGCATCTGATACATCTAAAACTACCAGTTTTCTTATATTGTAACCAAGTAATGTTACCATAGCGATGTGTGGGATAACTCTTCATCAGTAAATCTCTCAAGCTTGTGTTCCTTTTGAAGATAACTCTTGGGGGTTTCCAATCTGTTAGAGGAAGGGTGGGATCACTCTGCACTATCTGCCAATGTTGGCACAAGCTTTGTCCCACTAGCCTTTAGCCTTGTGTCGGGACAGTATTTTGTTGTGAACGTCTTGCGTTTATCATCTGAATTTTTAATTACTGCTTTCTTATCTGTCGGACTGTCACACAGTTCCCTGGCTTGCTGGATAAATCTTGGTCAGTATCCCCTTTCCAGGAATTTTGTTGACATATGATCCAGTTGTTCTTTGGTCTTAAGGTCACTGTTATTTCTGACCACTCTTTGCAATTGTGCCTTAGGGATTGCCTTCAGTAGGGATTCTGGGTGGCAACTCGTGGCATGGAGAAAGGGGTTTCTGTTGGTAGGTTTTTGGTATAGAGTATTTCCAAATTTCTTATTACTCTTTATTATTCTTAGGTCTAGGAAGTCCTCAGACTCCTGATCATAGGGGATCTTGAATTTGACCGGACTGTTTGAGTTGTTCAAAGTTTCAAACCAACTGGTCAGCTCTTGTTCTGACCCTCTCCACAGGAATAAAAGAGGTTGTCAATATACCTGCGGTAAAATGCCACCTCAGGCTTGTGGTAGATGTTTATGACTGTGCATTCATAGTGTTTCACATACTCTTATTCCTGAATACTTGTGTTGTCCAAGCTTGATCATGATCTTAAAAAGTGATCCTTTAGTCGCAGCATTCGTTAGAATTTTTGACAGTCAATGTGTAATTCAAAATCATCAGCTTTCTTAGTTGGCACAAAACTGAGGCCTTTATTCAACAGTTTCTCCTCAGATTGTATTAGGGATCTTAAGGACCAGTCCCTCATCCTCCTAAATGGTCATCTTGGGGGTATGGGTGGTTTGCCCATGCCAACCGCTCCTCCATGGGTGTGGCTTCCTCCTCTTATTCTTTGTCCGGATCTGATAGTAACCCCATGAAAAAACTATTGTGTGATAGTTGAGGGGTTAGTATTGGAAGAATTAAAAGGACCACCCATGGCCTGTTGTCCCTTTGAGTCTGATCCTGTGCTGCTATTGACGGTTTGTAGTGAACTTTTTGTATACTGGCTTTGGCGTCTAAACCTTCTCTGGGCATATACTCTTCTGTTGTCACTGCCAGTTAGCCATCTGTATACCCTCTTTTCCTTGTGGTCATCACACAAAGTTAGCAGTTTGCTATTTTTAAATTGTATCAGCTCATTCTTATATTTCTTGATCTGTGTATTCGGCTTGTCTAGCTACTGGTCAGTGGTGTCGCTGGTCAATGAAATTAGTTTATTATCTTCAAATTCCTTAACTTCACTTTTAATTCTTTCAAGGAGTGTTAAGACTTCGTCAGTGACAAGCAGGATTAAATCAAGCGAGCACTTATTTAAAATGGTGCAACACTTTTTTGCAGAACTCGTTGGACTAACTTCCTCCTATGATAGTCCGAGAGGTACAGGCCGTGTAATTTTAAATCCACCTCCTTTTTCTTTAAAGCGACAGTCAAGTCCAAAAACACTTTCATGTTTCAAATAGGGCATGTAACTTTAAACAACTTTCCAATTTACTTTTATCACCAATTTTGCTTTGTTCTATTGGTATTCTTAGTTGAAAGCTAAACCTAGGAAGGCTCATATGATAATTTCTAAGCCCTTGAAGGCCGCCTCTTATCACATGCTTTTTTATTTGCTTTTCACAACAGGGAAGAGCTAGTTCATGTCAGCCATATAGATAACATTCAGCTAGATTACAAGTTGCGCGTTATGACTCAAATTGTAGCGTTATGACCCATAACGCATCAAATTCCATAACGCAGCCATTACAAATTTGAAAAACCTCCATAATGCAACAAAAATCCCGATCTACACACAAATCCATAACGCTATCCAAGACCAGTAGTTATTTATATATATCGCAACCAAAAACCTTCACTAATCACTTAAAAAATATTATACAAAGTACACTTACACTCATACAAACACTGTACAATAAATTAATTTTTAATAAAATATTTTTTTAAAAAAATTATAACGGATCAAAGATTAGAGATCTTGGGTGTTAGAAAAAAAATGCACACAAAGCCATTTTACATTGACTCACATAGACCTACATGAACATACACTCATTTAGCTATAGATCTCTACAAATATCATCACATACATACATAATTAGCTACATACAAACAATATACAGCAGATTAGGTACACAAAACATTTTTTAAATATTAAATTATCACAATTTCATGTACTGTTTCACACAATGACATGAGGTCACTCACTTAGCGCTCAACAGGAGTGTTGGAATTGTTTTTTTTTTTCTATTTCTCTCCTCTGTTGACTTCTATGGGGAATATGTGCTCGTGCACGCTATCGGCCTCTTTCCGTAATGCACGCAATAATTTTCTCTTTTTTAAACTGATAATACAGGTGGCCTACAGTTTGCGCTAATACATAAACTATTGCATAAGTCCCGAAATGACAAAAAGATCACAAAATATACTATTTGGCACTGTAGTTATGTGTTTTACATGTGTGAACATCAGTACAAGGTCAAAATCATTTAGGAAATTACATTACATCAAGTATAAATCATGATCAATTGTATCATCACAAAAAAAATCATTTAAAAAAATTAACACATATTTAGAGGGACATAAAACACTATATATTTCATGATTCAGAAAGAGTACGCAATTTTAAACAGTTTTCTCATTTACTTCTTTTATATCATTTGATGTATTCTCTTCATATCCTTTGATGAACAGCATATCTAGATAGGCTCAGTAGATGATGATTGGTGGCTGCACATAGATGCCTTGTGTGATTGCCTCCCCCATGTGCATTGCTATTTCTTCAACAAAGGGTATATAAAGAATGAAGCTATTTAGATCATAGAAGTACATTTGAATGTTGTTTAAAATTGTATTTCTGTCTGAATCATGAAAGATAAATTATGGCTTTAGTCTCCCTTTAAGATCAGGCTTTAAACATAATATACCATTAGGAATTTAATCTAATTCAAATATATCATTAGAAAATATTCTATTTGTCGCTTTTTTGGAAGGAACAACAATGCTATACTGCTTTATATAAATGAACATATGTGGGAGAGAATCCCTATACATACATACCTATATGTACATAACACACATCACACAACAACAAAACACATATTTATCTTTTTAATCATCACACAATAATAATGTTGCAAAGAAAGAAAAACAAAAGATTTGGAAAGTAAAAAGGCATGTAGCTAATATGACAACATCATTCTAAGCTTGAACTATAGGGATTCTATCATTAGGACTTTACTGCCCCTTTAATCAGTTTCTCACTCAATATTATATATACGTAGACGAGAGGTTTGTCATATCTTCAATATTATTGCGATTTCAATGGTACATGTAAAATATTGAAATCTCGACAATCACTTATATATATATATATATATAACATTATATATGTCAGCTGTTACTTTAGCATTTTGCAACAATATTGCAGCAACATTGCTCAATCAGATTATATGCCATGTCTATGCACACATTATAGGCAAGTATGCACTTGTTAGCATGGACTTGTGGTTTTTAATATAACCGCATTTACTAAGTATTTGTTACACATATGAACAAACATTATGCAGATACACTGTATACGTTATATTTTACACTTTAACACTTTCACATTACGATTTATTGGGAAAAAGCAAAATTTCCACAAACACAAAAAAAACCGCCCACTTTGTAAGCATTCGTGCCGCTCAGATACAATCAAGTGTATACAATCAGCAATCATTACAAACACGCTACCATTGGATATTTTGCACTATAAATCACCCAAACGCCGTGGCCAATACGTCCCTTATGACTGACATTGTATCATATCGCTTTTGTGTGTTTGAATATCTTGTTACTCATTTCGTGTTTGCTCTACTATTTGGCTTGTGCTGCTTGGCTCTGCAAATATGGACAACCCCCAGTTAGATTGTGTTGGTGCTGTTGGACAAGTTATGTACAACAGACTCAGGTGTGCCCAGTGCCTCAAAAAAGAGCATGTGGAACGCCTGAAGATTAGGGCTCCTCCTGTTCACAGGGTGAGGCTCACCTTGGATAACATGAGTGAAGCCAAGGTTTTTGACACGTATCGGCTCAATAGGCAGCAGCTATTGAACCTGTACAATGTACTAAGACCTTATCTGGAGCCACGCAGACGTATGCGCACTGTAATCCCTAGCATGTCCAAGATGCTTTGCTGTATACATGTCCTGGTGTCCGGAAGCTTTTAGTCCGCAGAGGGTTTCTTGTCAGGTATGTCTCAAGGCACCTTCTCTATGGTTTTTGAAAGGTTTCTGAATGCCATGAAAAAAATTGTATGGCTTTTGTAGGATTCCCTCAAAATGAGGACAATTGCAGACACCTCAAGAGGAAATTCTATCAAATAGCTGAAATGCCAAATGTTTTGGGAGCAATAGATTGCACCCATGTTGCTCTGCAGGCTCCAGCAGAAGAGGGTCCTTTCCAAAATCGCAAACACTTTCATAGTTTGAACGTGCAGTTCATTTTCTATGCATGGATCCAAATTATGAACGTGTTTGCGAATTTCGGGGGCGCCAGTCATGATGCCTGTATCCTCAGGCAGTCCTCACTCTGGCAACAGTTTTAGGACAAACAATTTCCCCACAGGTGGCATGTTGATGAGCACTTGTGCACAGCATGGTTAAGAAGTTAGACAATTGCCACTTTAATGTTTGCAAACAGTTGTGTTTGTGTAATGTGCAAAATGTGCAGGCATAGAATGTGGTTTAACCATTTACTTGTCTCTTTCAGCAAATGTCTAGGTTTAGCTCCAAACAGATATGTAGAAGGTCATAGCTAAAATGTGCAGATATAGAATGAGGTTTAACCATTTACTTCTCTCTTTTAGCAAATGTCTAGGTTTATATAAACAGATATGTAGCAGGTCATAGCTAAAATGTGCAGATACAAAATGAGGTTTAACCATTTACTTGTCTCTTTCAGCAAATGTCTAGGTTTATATAAACAGATATGTAGCAGGTCATAGCCTTGACACTACTTTAACAGTGTAGCTCTTTAAACATAACTGACATAGACGACAGTTTAGCAGTTTGCTAGCAGAGCTATTAAAGTTTATTACATATAGACACTTTAGCTAGGTTATGTAAAGGTTTAACCCTCATTTTAATTTCATGGAGTTTATGCGATTTTCGTATACACAAATGTATTGTATCATTTTCTTTTTCTTTCTTTAAATGTATTTCTTCATCTTATTATTTATCATATATTTATAATATTGACATTTTGTAATGTTAATTATTTATAGGTGATTCGGGTTACATGAGCTGGAATTGACTCATTACGCCTCTACATAACCCCCCGACGAGGCACAGGAGCGCTACAATTGGGCGCACAAGCGAACTAGGGCTGTAGTTGAATGGATGTTTGGGCTCCTTAAAATGTGCTTTCAATGTCTGGATTGGTCTGGAGGAACCCTTCAATAGAGCCCTAGGTAGGTGGCGAAGATAATTATAGCCTGCAGCGTGCTTCATAACATAGCTCAACAGGCAGGGATGCTACAGGATGTCCATCTGCCCCTAGCCCTCCAAAGAAATGAGGAGGACAACAAAGTCGTAGAGGGGCTATTCCGGGATGAGGGGGTCAATGTCAGAGACAACATCATTAACAACCACTTCAGAAGGTAAATACTATAAGTTATATAGGAGCATTGCGAAAATGTGACACTTTTAGTAAGATGAAAGTAGAATCGTGTGAACATGTTAGGATTGTTAAAGAAATTACTATATCAAAATCTAATATATATTTTATAATCATAGGTAAATTATACATCATATGTCTCTGGCACTGGGTTCTGTGATTACTTCGCCACCTGATTCTTAAAGACAACATCAGATGGTAAGAGTATACACAATGTATGGACCAATACTGGGGGGGGGGGGGGATTTTGGGCCACTGATCCATCATATGGGACACAATTAGTTTAAATGCATTATTCATTTTAGACATTATTAGATTTTAGATCATCTGGAAGGAATGAATGCCACAGATAGCAGATAAAGGGATACTCTGAAGCACATTGAATTGACAAAGTCATACATCAGAGGTTGAGTATGCACAATGCATGTGACTCAGCTTCACACTTGATTGTTATAACATAACACAAAAGAGGCTACATACGCTTATTAAGCTATTGCTAAGAAACATTTAGGAAATAGTGTTAGGGGAAGGGATGCAGAACTATGTACCACTTTATTAGATATTTTGATTTACACTTTATTTTCGATTAGGGAGATTTACTTCATCTACAGACTGAAAGTGAAGAATACCAATGTGATCATGTCTGTGGCATTGTCTTTCAACTTTGCTGACTTCTACAACATCTAAAGACTGCTTCACATTGTAAGTATACACAATATATGGACCAAGACTGGGGGGAGGGGATTTCTTGCCACTGATCCATCATATGGCACACAATTAGTTTACATGTATTATTCATTTTAGACATTATTAGATTTTAGATATTCTGAAAGGGATCAATGCCACAGATAGCAGATAAAGGGATACTATGAAGCACATCGAATTGACAAAGTCATACATCAGAGGTTAAGTATGCACAATGTATGTGACTCAGCTTCAAACTTGATTGTTATAACATAACACAAAAGAGGCTACATACGCTTATTAAAAGCTATTGCTAAGAAACATTTAGGAAATAGTTAGTGTTAGGGGGAGGGATGCAGAACTATATTTTATTAGATATTTGATTTACACTTTATTTTCTATTAGGGAGATGTACTTCATCTACAGACTGAAAGTGAAGAATACCTATGTGAGTGATTATGTTTGTGGCATTGTCTTTCAACTGTGCTGACTTCTACAACATCTAAAGACACCTTCACATGGTAAGTGTACACAATGTATGGAACAAGACTGGGGGAGGCAGGATACATCCTATGGGAAACACATGTTTCCTCTCATTTATTTTAGATGGTATTTAACAATCCTCTATTTTAAAAGTGATGAATGTGACACATAATGCAGATAAACTGAAATTTGGACTGCAATCAACTTTTAAAGATCATATATCAGGTTAGTTGGCACAATGCATGCTATTGAGAAGAATCATAGGAGGAATAATGGTGGAATTATTGATAAATACATTTAATGTGTCTAACAATTAGTTTTCACAATGTCCTATTTTATTAATATTTATTTCATATACATTCCCTGCTATAGTGGACTGTAAGGAGTGTATTTTACTGCTTCTTTTGTTAGAAATGCAAATCTCAGCTGCAGACCAATTGAGGGAAATATGATGTTTGTCCCACTATCTATATTTGTGACTACTATTAAGAAAGTGGCACAAAAGCACAGAACAGTGTCTTTACTTCAGGGGTAATAAGGGAGTAACTTGGTGAGAATTCTCATAAAAGATGGTAAACCCCAGATGAGGAAGAGGAAGCACTTTCTTATGGTTAGAAAGAGATGGAGAATAACTCTGTTGATAGTTTCTTACTAGAGAGTTTTACTACGTCTGTGCTTTGTGCTGAGCTGTTTGAGTGTGACAGGCAGGTTGTCTTGCAGCAGCGTAGCAGGGAGAGCTGCACAAGAGATTTCCTCCTAACAACCAAGATGACGTCAGAAACGTCAGCTGAGAGAGGCGTGCAGTGTTTCCCAATGCAAGTGGTGACAGGGAGAGAGGGCGTTGTCAGTATCGTGCAGAGTGGCAGGTGACGTCAGATCTGAATCCTCAGTGAACACAGCTGTGGCGGTAAAGTTATAAGTTTGTAATTCCGTAATTGAGTAAATGTAACAAAGTCACTTGCGAGCTTATAGCGGTTCAGCACTGCATGTTCAGGCTTGTTTCCCTGTGGCAGGATGGGAGAAGTGGGAAGCGGTAACGTTTGTAGTTTAACCACTCTGGCTAATAAACGTTTGTTGAATACAGTTCCAAAACATTCAAATGTCACAAGAGTAATCCTTTGGAGAAGGTGGTAGTAGAATTATAATTCAAAGTAGATATAGCTGGTACAAGGCTTAAAGTTCTCAGGTTATCCAGGAGCTGTGTAGCAGGGAAGTACTCTGGATAATTTCCCAAAATTAGTAAGCACTAGGAACAGGGTGTGCTGAGCATTTAAAGGATAAAGGGATGGAGTTACAGAGAGGAAGGCAGGTAAGGGGTGATTCCTGACAAGGACTCAGATTGTGACCGATCATACAGATAAAAAAATACATTTCATCTGAAAAATTTTCATAGGTGACATTTACGTATTTTATTTTTTGAAGGGACATAAAATATTACATTAATTATGTCCCTCATACAATTGAATAATTAATGAATATTTCCCCAAAATATGATATTAGACATTCATTTGTCTAATTTTAAATGTTAATATGTAAGTCAACTTTTGATTAGCCAATTTAAAGTGATTTATTTCAAATTATGTATATATAGATATCCAGTCTGAACCTGGCTTTAATATCAGAACAAACACTAAAGTTTATAGCATAGACAGAAGATGACTTTAGAATCATTATACTTACAGATCAAAATTGTAATAATGTGTTATGAAATAACATACTTGCTTTCATATTCTAATTATTTGTATTCTTTTTTCTTACAGATTTTCAAGTTTGCTGAATTCACAAAAGAATTTGTAGTTATTGTTAGTGTATTTTATTTTTAAAATAAATATCTTTACATACTATATATTTTTTTTATTTATTTAAATACATCTTTTAAAATCAGATTATATATATATATATATATATATATATATATATATATATATATATATATATATATATATATATATATAATCTATCCATCCAAGTAAGACACTAACAAACAGATCTTTCTAATATTAGAAGGACATGGAAAGAAAAGAATATTCCCATAACTGGTTGTTAAATGATCGATTTTACAAGCACATGCCTGCTATTATATATAATTTACTTTAAAATATCAACACAGCTCCAGCAGTGTTAAAGTCTTGCATTTTACCAAAGTGAAAGTGGAGTTAGATACAGCCATATAATGAATTTTGGTTGTGTTATTTAGAGATGTACAATTCAGAAAATGTTAATTAAGGGTTAATGGTGAGGCTATGCTGTATAATTTATAAGTTAAACTAATATCTGTACATATTATTATATGTTGTCTACATAACAACTTTAGTTATGTCACTTTTAAGAAATGTGTAGAATTAATTTGCTAGAATAAAGTGACAGTCTAGCTTAATTTTCTATTCTCATTCTAATATCTATCATTCAGGTTTTTAGAAAATTGTAAGATATTTTTAAAATAAATATAGCTTAGTTATTATGTTTTCTTTAGTTGCAAGATAACATAGGTAGATTAAATGATCTTTAAAGAAAACATTATAGCTAAGTTTATTTTCACATATAGACAGAAGTAGTTTTTTAAGCCATATTGATGAGAGTGTTCACTCCAGTGGAGTCACTTAAAGGGACAGTTAACTCATATTTTTCTCAAATTCAATTAGTTCACAATTATCCACTTTATCTGCTGGAGTATATTAAATTGTTTACAAGTATTTCCATTACCATTATTTTTGCATTTAAAATAGTTGATTTAGCCTGTGGTATCTCCACCTATTCAGAAAATCTTTGTCCGTAAGGCCAAGCTGTGTAAACACAGCCATCAGAAGAAAGTACACTCCCTGATATAAGATAAAGAGGCATGTATATGTACACAATGTGATAAAGTAATGAGATTAGATTATATCTACAAGCTCAAAACATTTTATTTGTTTGTTGCTTCGAAACACAAAATCAGCTAATTCATATACACAAATAAACCTTAAAAAGCAAATCTCATATATTTTATACTCTGCTGCTGACAAAAAAAGATTAATTGGAAACACATTAAGGGACAAAAATATTATAGTATGCTGTCCCTTTAAGAGTCTGTACTGATTCATTAACAAGCTACGTCAAAGGAGGGAGATAAGTGGCCAGTTTACATAGGCTTACATACAAGGTCCTCACACAGGTCAAATGTATATTCATATAACAGGGTTGAGTATGCCAAAATGTGGAATGGCTAATAAATAAATATCTATGTGGTGGAGACTGACCCTTTAAATGTATATAACCTTTGACGGTGTCTAGACTAATACAGAATACAGAATACAGAAAAAGTATGTGAACCCTTTGGAATGATATGGATTTCTGCACAAATTGGTCATAAAATGTGATCTGATCATCAAGTCACAACAATAGACAATCACAGTCTGCTTAAACTAATAACACACAAAGAATGAAATGTTGCCATGTTTTTATTGAACACACAATGTAAACATTTACAGTGCAGGTGGAAAAAGTATGTGAACCCCTAAACTAATGACATCTCCAAGAGCTAATTGGAGTGAGATTTCAGCCAACTGGAGTCCAATCAATGAGATGAGATTGGAGGTGTTGGTTACAGCTGCCCTGTCCTATAAAAAACACACACCAGTTCTGGGTTTGCTTTTCACAAGAAGCATTGCCTGATGTGAATGATGCCTCGCACAAAAGAGCTCTCAGAAGACCTACGATTAAGAATTGTTGACTTGCATAAAGCTGGAAAGGGTTATAAAAGTATCTCCAAAAGCCTTGCTGTTCATCAGTCCACGGTAAGACAAATTGTCTATAAATGGAGAAAGTTCAGCACTGCTGCTACTCTCCCTAGAAGTGGCCGTCCTGTAAAGATGACTGCAAGAGCACAGCGTAGAAGAAGAATCCTAGAGTGTCAGCTAAAGACTTACAAAAGTCACTGGCAAATGCTAACATCCCTGTTACCGAATCTACAATATGTAAAACACTAAAAAAGAATGGATTTCATGGGAGGATACCACAGAGGAAGCCACTGCTGTCCAAACAAAACATTGCTGCACGTTTACAGTTTGCACAAGAGCACCTGGATGTTCCACAGCAGTACTGGCAAAATATTCTGTGGACAGATGAAACCAAAGTTGAGTTGTTTGGAAGAAACACACCACACTATGTGTGGCAAAAAAGAGGCACAGCACACCAAAATAAAAACCTCATCCCAACTGTAAAGTATGGTGGTGGGGGCATCATGGTTTGGGGCTGCTTTGCTGCGTCAGGGCCTGGACGGATTGCTATCATCGAAGGAAAAATGAATTCCCAAGTTTATCAAGACATTTTGCAGGAGAACTTAAGGCCATCTGTCTACCAGCTGAAGCTCAACAGAAGATGGGTGTTGCAACAGGACAATGACCCAAAGCATAGAAGTAAATCAACAACAGAATGGCTTAAACAGAAGAAAATACACCTTCTGAAGTGGCCCAGTCAGAGTCACAATATTTATTTAAGAACAAAGGAATACATATAATATTAACATTCTGGATTCTAAGAATTTATAAACAGAGTTAAAAATACATTGAACTATGTTACACACACATCTATTGATCAATATTAAACTTTGAAATTTTCAATAAACATTTACTAATGTGACTGGATCATATTTACTTTCTGAATATTGAATAAAATATATTTCAACTGTCAAATGTAAACAAAATAGCTTAATATTTAACGGATGCCGTATATTATATATGCGTCACATACGCATTCCATTCTCATAAATTCTAAAGAAAATTCTACATGCCAAATGTAGTGATAGCACCCCTAGAAGGTATGTGTATGTAAGTTACAAAGATATGAATCCATGAAACATTAAGTAACGGCCAATCAAAGTTCATCACACAAACATGACTTGAGTCAGTATGGCCTTACAGACATGCTAACAAAATTACATTATTTTATCAAATCAGATGTACAGATAACATGTCCCATGTTGTATCTCATGTTTACTTCCACATATTAAAAGTCCATTACACGTAGCCATTTTTGTCAGTTCTCTAAAGCCTGTTTGGCAAGATGTATACTCCCAGGTTCACCAGAGACTAAAGTGCTGCACTGGTGTACGCGGTCGAGGAGTTTTATCCGCAGTATTATGGGGCTCAGAGGAGGTTGATGACTGGGCCAGTAAAAAAGCCATCTGAGCATCTGTCGCCATCTGTTAATAGGGTGGCAGACGTCCAGAGGACAGCATTGCAAATTTGCAGTAGATTCTGGGATATGAGGTTGCGTCTGCGAAATAAAGTCCGCCTCATGAAGGAGTGGACTCGTGCCCATCGGAGAGGTGAGGATCTGGGCCCACCCCCATGGAAACTTGTCCTCAGAGATCATGAGGAGACTTTATGCATGCTCCTTAGACTCTGATTCCCCTGCGCATTTGCAGCCCCAAAGTCCTCTACCCCCTCCCAGCCCCCAGCTGATGCCCATGAAACTCCCGACCCGGAGGCCAGTGCACCTCCAATCGGTGACATGGGAGAAAGTGGGACAGAGGCTGAACAAGGTAAACATCAGACTTTATATAATATTTTAATATTTGAGTATATATTTAAGCAATGTGTATACAGTCATATTTTAAGCATATCTCAAATTCACAACAGACGTTAACTAGGATGGTATACATATGAATTTAGATTCGTCAAACATCATATAGGAATAATGATATTTATTGCGCAATCACAATTATGCTTCAAAGAGATAAAACAGAAGTGCGCATCCGTGAACTCCCTATCCTCTGCCATTGTATCCATTGAATATCGATAACTACATAACTTGCAAATATTATTTAGCATCATTAAATATTTACAAACATTATATTTGAATATCGTAATACACACAAATAGTTAATATATTAAAAAAATATACTCATCACACTACTAGATCCAAATAAATTCATAATCACGGATGCACAATTACACTTTTAATTATTGCCCAATGTTTATTGATAAAATTATTGCGCAGAGATGTAAACATGAGTTTGCTGTTACAGTGGCATTACTTTAGACATGTTGGTCAAATGTAAACATTAATTTGTATAAATGTTAAAAAATACAGTATTATGAGTTTCAGGATTTTAAAAAAATGATCTATACCATAATTCTAAAGTTAAATAAATGACAGATAAATGTGTGACAATTGATATCAATGCAAGAATACATTAAATGACTCAAAGGGACAGTCAACAACATAAATTATTTATTAAAAACATACATGATCCATATATTTCTAAATAGTTTTATTTATAAAATAACATTTATTATTAAATAATTTTTAACTCTGTGATTAACTTGTATCTAAGCCATTGCAGACTGACCCCTTAATTATTTCTTTTGTACAGGCTTGCATTTAGCCAATCAGTGCAATCTCCCTTGTAAATCCATGGGCGTGGTCACAATGTTATCTGAATGGCACACCTTAACTTACGCCCTCTAGCTGTTGAAAAGTGCAAAATGCATTGAAATAATATTTCTATTTCAAGGATATTGATAATAGCACATGATCAGAATTTGTTTTAGCTTTCAACAAAGAATAATAAGAGATCAAACACAATTCAATGTTACAAGTGAACTTAACATTATGTCACAATTGCATTCCCTATGTAATTAATGAAGGTTTGATTCCGAATAAACTGTCCCTTTAACATAAGAGGCACACTTCAAATTATAATAAAATAACATGTAAGACTACCTAGGATTATGATAAAATCAGGATAGCAATATAAATACAAAAATATATTTAATCTAATTCCATTTGAAATAAAATATAGAAATCAAACTAAGGATTTGAATAAAAATATTGTATTATTTGATTCACTGTCAATTTAATACATGGGGTCATTGATTCAACCTTCTAGTTTGATAGTGCCTTGATAAATGGATCAAATAGTTTTTAAACATTAAATGAAATTGTAAATATCAATCATTGATAAACATATATACCATTTTCATAATAGTAATAGTAATAGATTTGTCCCAGTCTGGTATGTCTCATTATACTTCACTCTTGGCTTACAAATTTCTTCTTTTTCTTTAGTTGAATGTAATCTTAGGGGCTAGGCCATTTTGGATTCAGCACCTGGGTAGTGCTTGACAGTTGTTGGCTACATTTAGGGGGATATTTATCAAAGCCTCAACCTCAAATATGCCGGAATTCCGCAGCGTAATTGTTATGAGCTTGATCCAACCTAGTTATCAAAGCCTACAGACCAGCAAATGTTGAAATTTGTGACATAACATATGATCCGCCGGTCTCAATCTGATGCAGATCGATGCTTACGTCATTACAGATGTTCCGAATTTGGCTCTATTTGACACCTTTTCCCAGTTATCAAACTTTTAACAGATACGCTTGAGGCTATTCAGGCCCAGAGTACCTGGTTTTCAATCCGCCACCCTGGAGGCCGTGGATGCCATAGAAATCAATGGGAGTCTGAAAGCAGCGAAAGCTTATGTTCGATGCTGCCAGATATCCTACTGATTTATATGGTTGAAAACAAGTTACGTTTACACCTAACACCCTAACATGAACCCTGAGTCTAAACACCCCTAATCTGCCACCCCTGACATCGCCGCCACCTAAATAAAATGTATTAACCCCTATTCTGCCACTCCCCAACACCGTTGCCACTAAATAAACTTATTAACCCCTAAACCTCTGGCCTCCCACATCACCACCACTAACTAAACCTATTAGCCCCTAAACCGTCAGCCCACCACATCGCAAAAAACGAAATTAAGCTATTAACCTCTAAACTTAACAACCCCCTAACTTTAAATTAAAATTACAACATCCCTATCTTAAAATAAATTTAAACTTACCTGTAGAATTAAAATAAACTAATTTAAACTATTAATTAACCTACCCTAACTATTATCCTACAATTAAATTAAACTACCAATTAAATAAACAAAATTACATATTAAAGAAACCTAACCCTACTAAAATTATTTAAATATGCTATTAAACATTATAACAAATTACTAAATTACAGAAAAAAACAAACACTAAGTTACAAAAAACAAACACTAAATAATGAAAAATAAAAAAACACATTATATAAAAAAAAAAATACACCTAATCTAATAGCCCTATCAAAATAAAAAGCCCTCCCAAAATAAAATAAAAAAACCTAGCCTACAATAAACTACCAATGGCTCTTAAAAGGGCCTTTTCTGGGGCATTGCCACAAAGATATCTTTTACTTGTAAAAAAATATACAAACACCACCCCAACAGTAAAACCCACCACCCAACTAACCAATCCCCCAAATAAATAAAAAAAATATCTAAAATAACCTAAGCTACACATTGCCCTGAAAAGGGCATTTGTATGGGCATTGCCTTAAAAGTGCATTTAGCTCTTTTACATGCCCAGACCCTAATCTAAAAATAAAACCCACCCAAAAAAAACTTTAAGCCTAATACTAACCCCCTGACAATCCCCTTCTTAAAGTGCCGCTTGAAGGATCCACCTGGAGCCGGAGAAGTCATGTTCCAATCAGCCAATAGGCTTGAGCGCTAATCCTATTGGCTGATTGGAACAGCCAATAGGATTTTAGCAGCTCTAATCCTATTGGCTGATTGAAATAATTCAGCCAATAGTATTGCAAGGGACGCCTTCTTGGATGACATCACTTGCATTGAAGTTCCAGTTTACGGCGGCGACCGTATGAAGAGGATGCTCCATGCTGGATGTCTTCAGTATGGACCCGCTCCGCGCCAGATGGATGAAGATAGAAGATGCTGTCTGGATGAAAACTTCTTGCCGACTGGATGAGGACTTCTCCAGCTGGATGAAGATGGAAGAGGACGGCCGGATGAAGACTTCTTGCCGTCTGGATGATGACTTCTCCGGCTCCGGATGGATCCTTCAAGCGGGACTTCAAGAACTGTAAGTGGATTGTTGGGAGTTAGTGTTAGGCTTTTTTAAGGGTTTTTTGGGTGGGTTTTATTTTTAGATTAGGGTATGTATTGAGTACTTGTAAAGTGCGGCTAATCACCCATAAGGGTCTCAAGGCGCTGCTCATTTTATCGACCTCAGAAGGATGAAAGGCTGAGTGGACCTCGCCGGGGATCGAACCTGCAACCTTTGGGTTGCTAAAGAGCTCAGCTACAGTACCCTGGGCTTGTAAAAGAGCTAAATGCCCTTTTAAGGTCAATGCCCATACAAATGCCCTTTTCAGGGCAATGGGGAACTTAAGTTATTTTATTTGGGGGGTTGGTTGATTGGGTGGTGGGTTTTACTGTTGGGGGTGTTTATTTTTTTACAGGTAAAAGAGCTGATATCTTTGGGGCAATGCCCCACAAAAGGCCCTTTTTGAGGGCCATTGGTAGTTTATTGTAGGCTAGGTTTTTTTTATTTTGGGGGGCTTTTTTTATTTTGATAGGGCTATTAGATTAGGTGTATTTCTTTTTATTTTTGATAATGTGTTTTTTTTATTTTTTCGTAATTTTGTGGGGGGTTTTTTTGTAACTCTGTGCGCGTCTTTTTGCCGGCTTTTTTAATAAATAAGGAGAGCATATTGAGATACGCGGCCGCGATGTTAGCCGAGCGTAATTGGTGCCGGCGAATGCAACAAAGTTGAGGCTTTGATAAATATCCCCCTTAGACAAAAATCAGAAATTTGTTCACAGGTGCTGAATCTAAAAATACACATCTCATATGCTTAGATTCTTTATTCTTATGATAGCAAGAAAATTATATATTAATGATAATATCAGTAAATTATCTCTTAGATTTAAATCACATGCTCTATCTGATTCATTACATTAACATATGGAATAGAATATTCCTTTAGATGGACTGTCTCAAATATTAATATTGTATTTATATAAAGATACAATATATCTTTATTACCCATTACACTGTTTTGCTGAAACAATACTGTGATTTAAATAACATATTTCCCTCTAGGATTACCTTTATATATAAGAATATTCTAACAGCACCATGATGACATTGTTTTCAATATATCTTATGTCTTGCATTGTGATCAATATGTGTTATGTCATCAACAACATTACTGTACATTGCACAAAGTATATGTCCCACATGTATTATATTATAGTTGTCACTAGTTGTTATTCAAAGTGTTAATTCTCTGTCTGGATTTATTTTGAAACAGGGAAAAATCTATATTTTGAAATGTTTGATAGATGAATATGATAAGAATTGGATGTCTAATATTTGAACAAATAGTACCTCTGTGAAAGACATCATTTTCTTTTCACTCACCTTAATGAAGTAATAAATGTAATTTTCATATTAGTGGTCTAGTCTTCACATTTCGATAGATATTATTTTGACTTTTTTATTCAAAATATGTATTTTTAAAGCATATGTACAAATTGTGTTACATATTTTATATTTATATCATTAATAGTTGAAGTTACTTTGACAATCCCAGAGGGATCCGGCACCATTCCAGCCCTGCATGAGCAGGATGATGGTAAGTCCATTTACTCATTCATACATCATTAAAGGTATATTACACAAAGATTTTATGATCATGATTATGATAGAGCATTCAATTTGAATAAACCTTATAATGTACTCCTCTAATTATATATATTTATTTTAGTAGTTTAATATTAAGATCTCAAAGCTTCTTAGTCTACACTTTTGTGCTTCAGAACATGGGTAGCACATGTTGATTTTTGTATAAATTTAGACAACAATCATCAAGCGATACACACATGATAAGCATTAAATGTCCTGTGTACTATGCTTTTGTTCCTTTTTTACAAAATAGAGATAAGTACATTTAAATATTAAACCTATAACATTGTATATTTACTTAAAATTGCATGCTCCATATAAATAATGAAAATCATTAATTTTGTTCTGTATCTCTTTAATGCAACATTGATGTGTGTGTAACGCTTGTGGGATACTCCTCTATCAGACCGAACTCGGCCAGTAGTCTTGTTATCCTGGCATCGAGCCGGAATGATAAGGAATGTTCCAGAGCAGAGAAGGTTTGCAAGATGAGATAAGTGGCACTTACCACAGGCAGGACAGTCCTTGGCGGCAACAGAAAGGTAGTTCAAGAGTAAACCACTAGGATGGTCAGGCAGGCAGATATCAGCAACACTAAGGCAGTCCAGAAGTAAACCACTAGGATGGTCAGGCAGGCAGAGATTGGCAACAGTAAGGTAGTCCAGAAGTAAACCACTAGGATGGTCAGGCAGGCAGGGTTTGGCAACAGTAAATCAATCCAGCAGTTAAGGGTTAAACAGGCAGAGGGGTCAGACAAGCAAGGTTCAACAGCAGTATATCAATCCAGCAGTTTAAGGGTTAAACAGGCAGAGCGTTCAGACAGGCAAGGTTCAGCAACAATATAACAGGTCAGCAGTTAAGGGTTAAACAGGCAGAGAGGTCAGACAGACAAGGTTCAGCAACAATATAACAGTCCAGCATACAAATAAGCACAACCCAGGAGAACAGTAAGTAACACCTATACTTGGGCAGTGATAGTTATGACTGAGTTACTTACATAGGCGCAGGATTAGCACCACAGGAGAACCTAACCAGCTGCCGAGGGAGAAAGCATGCAGCAAAGACATCACCGCCCTAGGCAACGAGCATACAGGTCACGCCGCGTCAGTGTGTACTTGATCACCAGTAACACGTTTGAAATATTAGATTTTAACGTGTTCACAACATATTATGTTTTACAGATATGGATGTTATATGTGTGATGGAGGAGAATGTGGTTCCCTTGGTGTCTGATGGTACGTCATATATATATATATATATATATATATATATATATAACAACATACTGTATATATAACGTGTATTTTGTAGAAATTATATATTTGGATAAAAATAAAGTCTACACCTTAGTCCTTTTATAAATTATCACATTAAGTTTCAAATAAACTACTGCCCCCCTTTCTATATCATACAGCAAGAACATAGAAATTAAGAATTTGTTTTTTAGTTAGGTATAAATTGACATGAATGACATCATGGTGTCACATGTATATTACATCCAATACCACAATAATCATCTTATAATTGTACAGACTGTCATTACTATTCAACTGAGTGCCTAGATGCAGACCAGCTCATTATGTAATCATTGTTCTGAGCTTATCAGCCATATCTAAGTATACATAAAACATAATCATGTTGAAATTCATTGATTTAATTTCATGATGTATGATCTGTAAAGGGATTTTAATATGATTTATGTGTAGACTGTCCGTTTCACTAAGACAAACACTAATATTTCTCTAACTTAAAATGTTCAAGTCTGAATGTGTCTATTAATATAGGGTTGACATACATTTAATCCAAATGTAAAAAGATATATTCAAAAAACATACTATGAAAATGTAATGTTAGATAGCATTCTATTCTTAATAGTTATTAGGAAAGGTACTGTCTACTGTGAAAATGTTTAGAATAGTAATTGATTGAACCATCAAGGTTAAAAAAAAAAAAAATAACATTACCAAGGCAATCATCTTAATATATTTTCTCATCAGTGATTACCTTGTTTCAAAGCTTATGTGGAGTGGCCATTTATATTTGCTCATATGAAACAGTTCCATATTATCCAATTAGTGGACTCTCATAAATCAATCCACGGGCATAAGTCTAAAGTACTCTATGTTGTTCACATTTAATAATGCACTCTACATGTGATCCAATGACAAGTACGTCACATAACAGACAGACCTCTATGGCTTTTCAAGATCAAATGCATACATGTGTACTGATATATATTATCAAAATGAGAAGTAGAATATTGTAAAATCATAAAGATTAACACATAATAGGGACTTTGCAACATATGTTTTTTAATGTATGGATCAAACGTTCAAGAATAAGTACCAGTGAGCAAACATTAGAGTTTCAAGGATCAATTTCAAAAGATTCGAAATTAGACTTGCTTAAATACAATTAATACCTTTAAAGATAGTCATTATTGTGACTTTGTGTAATTTGTGAGCAAAATAAATAATTACATATTTCAAATGATGATGAATATTCATTTTAAATGTAAATAATATATTTTATATAATATTTGTATTGAAACAATTGTATAATATATATTATATATATATATTATTATTATTATTATATTTCAGATGGACCATCAACTTCTGGACATTACCCTATCACACCTTCCAAACCCACCCCCCCCTGCCACACCTCGCGTAATTTCGTCCTGCCCTTTCCAAAACTTCCTCGCCACTCTTTCCCTGTCTTTCCCATCCCACCTGCACAGGCACCAACTGCCCAAGCCCCACATTCCCCACCTGTGCATGACATTCCCCACCTGTGCATGCCCCAACTGAGCAGGCCACACCGTCCCCACCTGCCCAGGCTCCACATTCCCCACCTGTGCGTGCCCCACCTTGCCCCGTCCATCCTCACCGCCAAACCATTTACCCTGAACCTCACCTTCAGCTGCCTGGGTATCCTGTTCTCCTTCCCAGCCACAAATGTAAGTATCATTACAAATCAAAAATAGACCATACATTCTTAAAGGGACATTATACTGATCTAAATTTATTTTGAATCGAAAACTTTATTAATAAAACTTTTATTTCTGATATGAATGTAAATGTTTCATAGTTACATTCTTTTAAATTATCATCTACATTTATTTTTATAAAAATGATATTGCTTAGATGTTGGATATCAATTATGTAAATATGCATATTTATGTTTTATTTAATCACAGCCCCATTCCCTGTGGGCCATAAACCAAAGAAATAATGATTTGTCGATAGGGTTTTTATTTCATTTTATGTATTAATGGTTTATCTATGAAGAACATATTTAATGTGTAATTCTTCTTCTATATAGTATATTTTATTGTAATCATGATTTGTATTTATATTAGTACAATGTCCCTTTGCTATATTTTGATTCTGTTCTGTCATTTATATTAATTTTGAATTAATTCTTTTTTTTTAGGTTGTGACTCAGCATGGTTGAGGATAGAGGCTCTAGCTAGATTGGAGGGAACCATGCTGAGTTGCCATCAGTGGTTGGGAATAATGCAGGATTCCATGGTTCTGCAGCTGCGGCTTAATCACCTTAAACTTAATTGCATGATCCGTATGGAGGCAAGACTGCAAGCTGCAGCTGCAGAACCTCAGGCCAAGGAATGTAAGGAGGATGCCCCAGAAGGTGGAGAGACCGGAGATGTCCCAAGGGAGGATGAGTAGCTCCTCCGTCAATTTTTTTTTGGTGTTAATTTGTTGCCTGTTGGCTATGTTCTCAAATTGTTATTATTTTTTATGTTTGTGCCTGTTGCACTTTGTTTGCCCTAGTCAGATAGCTCCAAAGGGGCTGTGTTGGCCTTTGTTTGCCCTTGTCAACTTCCTGAAAGGACAGTGATGCACTATGTCACCTTGTCAGATGGCTCCAAAGGGGCTGTGTTGGCCTTTGTCAACTCCCTCCAAGGACTGTGATGCACTATGTCACCTTGTCAGATTGCTCCAAATTGGCTGTGTTGGCCTTTGTTTGCCCTTGTAAACTCCCTGAAAGAACTCTGATGCACTATGTCACCTTGTCAGATGGCTCCAAAAGGCCTGTGTTATCATTCTTACTTATTTGTCCTATTATATTATTTAATTATGATTTATGACCTTCATAAATCATATTTATCATAATAAAAACAATCTTTTAATTAATATTTTATATTTTTTATTTATTTATTAATGTCATTTCTAATAAAAGTGATTTTATGTTGATAATTCTTAAGTGATGCTGACAACAGTTATTTCTTTATGGATATGCATTTATAAGGTACTTTTTAATGTCTATTGTTGTTTTACTCAACATACACATATAATATATTTAAAACAGACTATAATCTGAATGTTGACAGCACATATATTCCAATTCACATGAAATCTTTGTTTGCCTATGTCAACTCCCTCCAAGAACTGTGATGCACTATATCACCTTGTCAGATGGCTCCAAAGGGGCTGTGTTGGCCTTTGTTTGCCCTTTTCAACTCCCTGAAAGGACTGTGATGCACTATGTCACCTTGTCAGATGGCTCCAAAGAGGCTGTGTTGGCCTTTGTTTGCCCTTGTAAACTCCCTGAAAGGACTCTGATGCACTATGTCACCTTGTCAGATGGCTCCAAAGGGGCTGTGTTATCATTCTTACTTATTTGTCCTATTATATTATTTAATTATGTTTTATGACCTTCATAAATCATATTTATCATAATATAAACAATCTTTTAATTAAAATGTTATATTTATTATTTATGTATTAATGTCATTTCTAATAAAAGTGATTTTATGTTGATAATTCTTAAGTGATGTTGACAACAGTTATTTCTTTATGGATATGCATTTATAAGGTACTTTTTAATATCTGTTTTTGTTTTACTCAACATACAGATATAATATATTTAAAACAGACTATAATGTGAATGTTGACAGCACATATATTTCAATTCACATGAAATCTTATTGTAGTAGTAGAACATAAAAAATCACTGTGTGTAATGCACACATATTTTAGAGGATTAATATCTTTCTCTGATGTTTTATTATATTTAATAATCAAATGATATATTGCTATAGGTAACATATAATGTATAAACAATACACATTTTCGTGATATATATAGTAGCATTATTTCTATGTTAAACCTTGATGCTTCATAAATATTTCCTAATCTTACTATTCTTATGAAATATTTATTTATTAACAATAACATTACATAGAACAAACACGCTTGCTTATAGCACATGCTAGTTTTTAAAATATAAAAACAATTGTTATTGACATGCAAAGGTCTAAATTCTGTATTTTAATTAGATCACGTTGTTCATCGATATTGGATGCACCATGTTGCATAAGACATCACATGCAAAGGTGTAATTTCTGTAATTTGATAGGATCACATTGTTCCGCAATATCAGATGCGCCATGTTACGTAAGACATCACATGCAAAGGTCTCAATTCCGTAATTTCTTTGGATCACGTTCTTTCGTGATATCGGATGCGCCATGTTGCGTAAGACGTCACATGCAAAGGTGTCAATTACATAATTTGATTGTATCACGTTGTTCCGTAATATTGGATGCTCCATTGTGGCGAATGAGAACACATGTTTAAAACCATGATTTTCTGAGTTTATAGATTGTGTCAATCTTTTACATTGTTGAAACATAGATGATAAAAGATCTAAAATATTTAGACTGATGGCTGTTTTGTGGAAAAAACACATTAAAGGGACAGTCTACACCAGAATTTTTATTGTATTAAAAGATAGATAATCCCTTTATTACCCATTCCCCAGTTTTGTATAACCAACACAGTTATAATAATATACTTTTAACCTCTGTGATTATCTTGTATCTAAGCCTCTGCAAACTGCCCCTTTTTTCAGTTCTTTTGACAGACTTGCAGTCTAGCCAATCAGTGCCTGCTCCCAGATAACTTCTCGTGCACGAGCACAGTGTTATCTATATGAAATACGTGAACTAACACCCTCTAGTGGTGAAAAACTGTTAAAATGCAATCTGAAAGAGGTGGGCTTCAAGGTCTAAGAAATTAGCATATGAACCTCCTAGGTTAAGCTTTCAACTAAGAATACCAAGAGAACAAAGCAAAATTGGTGATAAAAGTAAATTGGAAAATAGTTTAAAATTACATGCTCTATCTGAATCATGAAAGTTTATTTTGGCCTAGACTGTCCCTTTAAGTCAGTTTGTATATATTTTGAGGCAAGTGATAATTCATAAATGTTCTGCGATGAATATACTCCATCTTATTTAATATGTTTGTCAACAATATTTTCTCATTAACAAATAATTTATGTTGTGTTTAATGGTATACATTGTAATTTCCAAAACATGCGCATTTTTATTTGAAGTCATTTTTCAATATGCAGTCACCTATATCATATGATATATAAAGTACATTTTAATTGTGTTATGTCCTAATATGTATTATTTATTTAAATGTTCAATATTGTGTCAAGTATTGATTCAACATTGTTGTTATCCAAATAATATAGCACTGTGAGCATGAGATTCAAATGTAACTCTTAAAGGGACATGAAACCCTAAATGTATATTTCATTAGTTATGTAAAACATACAATTTTAAACAACTTTCCAATTTACTTCTATTTTCAAATTTGCTTCATTCTCTTGGTATAATGTGTTGAAGGAACATCAATACACTACTGGTTTCTAAGTGAACATATGGGTGAGGCAGTGACAATCGGTATATATATGCAGCCACCAATCAGCAGATAGAAGCTAGGTTCTTTGCTGCTCCTGAGCTTTCCTAGATAACCCTTTCAGCAAAGGATAACAAGATAATGAAGCAAAATAAATAATATACTTTAAAGGGACAGTCTAGGCCAAAAAAACTTTCATGATTCAGATAGAGCATGTAATTTTAAACAATTTTCCAATTTACTTTTATCACCAATTTTGCTTTGTTCTCTTGGTATTCTTAGTTGAAAGCTTAACCTAGGAGGTTCATATGCTAATTTATTAGACCTTGAAGGCCACCTCTTTTCTGAATGCATTTTAACAGTTTTTCACCACTAGAGGGTGTTAGTTCATGTATTTCATATAGATAACACTGTGCACGTGCACGTGAAGTTATCTGGGAGCAGGCACTGATTGGCTAAACTGCAAGTCTGTCAAAATAACTGAAATAAAGGGGCAGTTTGCAGAGGCTTAGATACAAGATAATCACAGAGGTTAAAAGTATATTAATATAACTGTGTTGGTTATGCAAAACTGGGGAATGGGTAATAAAGGGATTATCTATCTTTTAAAACAATACAAATTCTGGTGTAGACTGTCCTTTTAAGTAAAAGAGAATGTTGTTTAAAATGTTTTGCTCTGTCAAAATCATGAAAGAGAATTATCTGCTTTCATGCACCTTTAAATTAAATAGATTTCCAAAATAAGTAAAACACTTTGAGCTAGCTTTCCAAAAAAACACTTTATTTTAGGTATTCAATTATGTCAACACATCGAAAGAAATATGGCATACAGGCTTTTTTAAAAAAAAATACAATATTTGCTTTATTTAACAAGCACATGTAGATATACCAATAAGTCATAAAGATTAGTATGTTATCATATGTTCTTGTTTAAGCTATGTTGTTTGCATCAACACAGTGGTATACCATTATGTATAATTGTAATAGTTGTTGGTTTGTATTAGGAGAATACGTTTGGACATCAAATAACAAAAATAAATCCATCTAATCAACAAGGACAGAATGTGATGATGTTGTCTCAACACACTTGTTAAATACTCTGCAAACAATCTGCCTACATGGACCCGGTCCCATAGAAGCCTATTAAATACATACACCTAGATTACGAGTCTGGCGTTAGCCTTAAAAAGCAGTGTTGAGAGGTCCCAACGCTACTTTTTAATGCCCGCTGGTATTACGAGTCTGGCAGGTACAGGTGTACCGCTCACTTTTATTCCACGACTCGAGCTTACCGCAAATCCCGTTACGTAAATTGCGTATCCTATCTTTTCAATGAGACTTGCATAATGCCGGTATTACGAGTCTTGGAGAAAGTGAGCGGTAGACCCTCTCCTGTCAAGACTCCTACCGCATTTAAAAGTCAGTAGTAAAGAGTTTTATGGGCTAACGCCGTAACATAAAGCTCTTAACTAAAGTGCTAAAAAGTACACTAACACCCATAAACTACCTATTAACCCCTAAACTGAACCCCCCCCCCCACATCGCAAACACTTAAATACATTTTTTAACCCCTTAATCTGCCGACCGGACATCGCCGCCACTTTTATAAATATATTAACCCCTAAACCGCCACACTCCCGTCTCGCAATCACTAGTTACATTTTATTAACCCCTAATCTGCCGTCCCTTACATCGCCGACACCTACCTACATTTATTAAACCCTAATCTGCCGCCCCCAACGTCGCCGCTACTATATTAAATTTATTAACCCCTAAACCTAAGTCTAACCCTAAATCTAACCCCCCTAGCTTAAATATAATTTAACCCCTTGAGTGCTAACGACGGCTCTGAGTCGTCACAGAGTTTCCCACTCTGGTGCTAACGACGGCTCAGAGCCGTCGCTAGCACTCTCCCACATTGAGGGAGATCTGGGGACTCCCACCCGCTCCTACCCTGGCGATCGGACCTGCATAGTGACAGGCATCGCCGGGGCTTCACGTTTTGCGTTGTGACGTCACGCGCAATGACTTGATGACGTCACTGCGCAACTTTATTAACAGACAATACAAAGTATAGGGAAAGGGGGCATGCTGCTTAGACGCCTGTATTTCAGGCATCTAAGCAGCTACAGACCCCCAAGACCCATTATTGGAAAGGTAATCGCCTAACCTTTCCAATGTTGTAAGTCTTGGGGATCTGAAAAAAATATATCAAAGTTAAAAAAAAATTAGCACTCAAAGGGTTAAATAAAATGAAATACAATTACTACAATTAAATAAATGATTCCTATTTAAAACTAAATACTTACCTATAAAATAAACCCTAACGCCTAGATTTAGAGTTTTGCGGCCAAAGGGGTGCGTTAGCTACGCGTGTTTTATTTCCCCCGCACCTTTTAAACAACGCTGGTATTTAGAGTTGTCTGAATGGCTGCGTTAGGCTCCAAAAAGGGAGCGTAGAGCATAATTTACCGCCACTGCAACTCTAAATACCAGCGTTGCTTACGGACGCGGCCAGCTTCAAAAACGTGCTCGTGCACGATTCCCCCATAGGAAACAATGGGGCAGTTTGAGCTGAAAAAAAAACACCTGCAAAAAATCAGCGTTCAGCTCCTAACGCAGCCCCATTGTTTCCTATGGGGAAACACTTCCTAAGTCTGCACCTAACACCCTAACATGAACCCCGAGTCTAAACACCCCTAGCCTTACACTTATTAACCCCTAATCTGCAGCCCCCGCTATCGCTGACCCCTGCATATTATTTTTAACCCCTAATCTGCCGCTCCGTACACCGCCGCAACCTACGTTATCCCTATGTACCCCTAATCTGCTGCCCCTAACACCGCCGACCCCTATATTATATTTATTAACCCCTAATCTGCAGCCCCTAACGTCGCCGCCACCTACCTACAATTATTAACCCCTAATCTGCCGACCGGACCTCATCGCTACTCTAATAAATGTATTAACCCCTAAAGCTAACCCTAACCCTAACACCCCCCTAAGTTAAATATAATTTTATTCTAACAAAATAAAATAATTCTTATTACATAAATTAATCCTATTTAAAGCTAAATACTTACCTGTAAAATAAACCCTAATATAGCTACAATATAAATAATAATTATATTGTAGCTATTTTAGGATTAATATTTATTTTACAGGGAACTTTGTATTTATTTTAACTAGGTACAATAGCTATTAAATAGTTAATAGCTATTTAATAGCTACCTAGTTAAAATAATTACAAAATTATCTGTAAAATAAATCCTAACCTAAGTTACAATTAAACCTAACACTACACTATCAATAAATAAATTAAATAAACTACCTACAATTATCTACAATTAAATCAACTAAACTAAATTACAAAAAATAAAAAAAGATTACAAGAATTTTAAACTAATTACACCTACTCTAAGCCCCCTAAAAAAATAACAAAGACCCCCAAAATAAAAAAATGCCTTAACCTATTCTAAAATAAAAATTTAACAGCTCTTTTACCTTACCAGCCCTTAAAAGGGCCTTTTGCGGGGCATGCCCCAAAGAAAACATCTCTTTTGCATTTAAATAAACATACAATACCCCCCCCCCAACATTACAACCTACCACCCACATACCCCTAATCTAACCCAAACACCCCTTAAAAAACCTAACACTAAGCCCCTGAAGATCTTCCTACCTTGTCTTCACCACTCCGGGTATCACCGATCCATCCAGAACAGGGTCCGAAGTCTTCATCCTATCCGGCAAGAAGAGGAGATCCGGACCGGCAAACATCTTCATCCAAGCGACATCTTCTATCTTCTTCCATCCGGCGCGGAGCAGGACCATCTTGAAGCAGCCGACGCGGATCCATCCTCTTCTAACGACGTCCTAAGTCCGAATGAAGGTTCCTTTAAATTACGTCATCCAAGATGGCGTCCCTCGAATTCCAATTGGCTGATAGGATTCTATGAGCCAATCGGAATTAAGGTAGGGAAAATCTGATTGGCTGATTGAATCAGCCAATCAGATTCAAGTTCAATCGGATTGGCTGATCCAATCAGCCAATCAGATTGAGCTTGCATTCTATTGGCTGTTCCGATCAGCCAATAGAATGCGAGCTCAATCTGATTGGCAGATTAGGGGTTAATACTTGAAGTTAGGTGTCAGCGATGTTAGGGAGGGCAGATTAGGGGTTAATACTATTTATTATAGGGTTTTTGAGGCGGGAGTGAGGCGGATTAGGGGTTAATACATTTATTATAGTAGCGGTGAGGTCCGGTCGACAGATTAGGGGTTAATAATTGTAGGTAGGTAGCGGCGACGTAGGGGGGGCAGATTAGGGGGTAATAAATATTATGTAGGGGTCGGCGATGTTAGGGGCAGCAGATTAGGGGTACATAGGGATAATGTAGGTTGCGGCGGTGTGCGGTCGGCAGATTAGGGGTTAAAAAAATTAAATAGAGTGGCAGCGATGTGGGGGGCCTCGGTTTAGGGGTACATAGGTAGTTTATGGTTGTTAGAGCACAGTAGTTAAGAGCTTTATGAACCGGAGTCTTGTCGTTAGATTTCTAACGCTCACTTCAGCCAAGACTCTAAATACCAGCGTTAGAAAGATCCCATTGAAAAGATAGGATACGCAATTGACGTAAGGGGATCTGCAGTATGGAAAAGTCACGGCTGGAAAGTAAGCGTTAGACCCTTACCTACAAGACTCTAAATACCAGCGGTAGACCAAAACCAGCGTTAGGACCCCCTAACGCTGGTTTTGATGGCTAACGCAGAACTCTAAATCTAGGCGTAAGCTAGCTACAATATAACTAATAATTACATTGTAGCTAGCTTAGGGTTTATTTTTATTTTACAGGCAACTTTGTATTTATTTTAACTAGGTACAATAGTTATTAAATAGTTATTAACTATTTAATAACTACCTAGCTAAAATAAATACAAAAGTACCTGTAAAATAAATCCTAACCTAAATTACAATTACACCTAACACTACACTATAATTAAATCAAGTTACTAAATTACCTACAATTAACTACATTTAAATAAAATAAACGAAACTACGGAACCCCCCCCCCCCCCACTAAATTACAGAAAAAAATAAAATAATTACAAGAATTTTCAACTAATTACACCTAATCTAATCCCCCTAATAAAATAAAAAAGCCCCCCAAAATAAAAAAAGCCCTACCCTACACTAAATTACAAATAGCCCTTAATAGGGCTTTTTGCTGGGCATTGCCCCAAAGTAATCAGCTCTTTTACTTGTAAAAAAAAAATACAATACCCCCCCAACTTTAAAACCCACCACCCACACACCCAACCCTACTCTAAAACCCACCAAATCCCCCCTTAATAAAACCTAACACTAACCCCTTGAAGATCACCCTACCGTAAGATGTCTTTACCCAGCCGGGCACAAGTGGTCCTCCAGAGGGGCAGAAGTCTTTATCCGATCCGGGCAGAAGAGGACCTCCAGATGGGCAGAAGTCTTCATCCAGGCGGCATCTTCTATCTTTATCCATCGGAGCGGGTCCAGCCAACGCGGAGCATCCATCCAGACCGACGACTACACGACAAATGACGGTTCCTTTAAATGACGTCATCCAAGATGGCGTCCCTTGAATTCTGATTGGTTGATTGGATTCTATTTGCCAATAGGTTGATTGGATCCGCCAATAGGATTGAACTTCAATCCTATTGGCTGATTGCATCAGCCAATAGGATTTTAAATTGTATGTGTAATGTGACAGAGCAATGTGTAGTTCTCGCGATATTGAGTGTTAGATGAAAAATCTGTTTATTTTTCTGTTTCCATTGACCTCTATGGGGCAATTTTACATGACCGTGATTACACAAGTGAAATAAATGCGGTATTCGTGTTAACGCGATGCGTAACAACGTTCTTTTCAGACTTGTAATACCTACGTTATGAAGAGTGCACAATAAACATTACGCATGCGCTATTTGCTCACAGCCATAACGCAAAATTTATAATCTAGCCGATTATGATGACATCCATGGCTTGTGGCAGACACTGCACTAGTTGGCTAAAATGAAAGTGAATAGATAAGAAATAAAATGTCATGTGATCAGGGGGCTGTCAGAAGATGCTTAGATACAAGTTAATCACAGAGGTAAAAAGTATATTAATATAAAAGTGTTGGTTATGCAAAACTGGGGAATGGGTAATAAAGGGATTATCTATCTTTTGAAACAACAAAAATTCTGGTGTTGACTGTCCCTTTAATTTAAGGAGGGCCAGAAAGATAGAGCTTGCTGACTCAACATTCATAGGGGGGTAGTTATCAAGCCGTCTACTTTTCTGCCTTCGCCGACCCAATACGTCCGCCTAAGCTCGCCTACCTTCGCCGCCGCGGACCTTGAATACGTTCGCCTAAATTATCAAATAAAGCTGTCAAAAAGCCGCGGGGCGATGAGCAGCGGACTGTGACAGTTATCACTCATCCGATCTCGCTGCCCTTCGGCTTTTTCCCAGCTTTATTGCTAGCCTGTCACTAAGCACTCACACTAAACTACACTGTTCTACCCCCTATACCGGCGCCCCCGGAGCCCCCCGCAACTAAATAAAGTTACTAACCCCTAAACCGCCGCTCCTAGACCCCGCCGCAAGTCTTATAAATGTATGGAATCAGCCAATCAGATTCAAGTTCAATCCGATTGGATGATCCAATCAGCCAATCAGATTGAGCTCGCATTCTATTGGCTGATCGGAACAGCCAATAGAATGCGAGCTCAATCTGATTGGCTGATTCCATCAGCCAATCAGATTTTTCCTACCTTAATTCCGATTGGCTGATAGAATCCTATCAGCCAATCGGAATTGAGGGGACGCCATCTTGGATGACGTCCCTTAAAGGAGCCGTCATTCGTCGTAGTCCGTCGGTGAAGAAGGTGGTTCCGCGTCGGCGGAAGGAAGATTCAAGACCCGGCTTGGAAGATGACTTCGCCCGGATAGAAGACCTCTTCAGCGCCTCTTTGAAGATGACATCGGCCGGATCGAAGACTTCTTCAGCGCCGCCTGGATGATGACTTCATCGGATGGAAGATTTCTTCAGCGCCGCTTGGAGGATTAACTTCTTCCGCTCCGGATGTCCACTTCGGTTCCATCGCTGCTCGGCTGAGTGAAGACGACTCAAGGTAGGATGATCTTCAGGGGATTAGTGTTAGGTTTTTGTAAGGGGGGTTTGGGTTAGATTAGGGGTATGTGGGTGGTGGGTTTTAATGTTGGGGGGGGGTTGTATTTTTCTTTTACAGGCAAAAGAGCTGAACTTTTTGGGGCATGCCCCCACAAATGGCCCTTTTAAGGGCTGGTAAGGTAAAAGAGCTTTGAAATTTATGTAATTTAGAATAGGGTAGGGATTTTTTTTATTTTGGGGGGGTTTGTTATTTTATTAGGGGGCTTAGATTAGGTGTAAGTAGCTTAAAATTGTTGTAATATTTTTAACATGTTTGTAACTTAATTTTTTATTTTTTGTAACTTAGCTTTTTTTATTTTTTGTACTTTAGTTAGTTTATGTAATTGTATTTCATTGTAGTTATTTGTAGGTAGTTTATTTAGTTAATTTAATGATAGTGTAGTATTAGGTTTAATTGTAACTTAAGTTAGGATTTATTTTACAGGTAATTTTGTATTTCTTTTAGCTAGGTAGTTATTAAATAGTTAATAACTATTTAATAACTATTCTAACTAGCTAAAATAAATACAAAGTTACCTGTAAACTAAATATAAATCCTAAGATAGCTATAATATAAGTAATAATTACATTGTAGCTATCTTAGGGTTTATTTTACAGGTAAGTATTTATTTTTAAATAGGAATAATTTATTAAAGTATAGTGTAGTGTTAGGTGTAATTGTAACTTAGGTTAGGATTTATTTCACAGGTAAATTTCTCTTTATTTTAGCTAGGTAAGCTATTAAATAGTTAATAACTATTTAATAGTTATTGTACATGGTTAAAATAAATTGAAAGGTACCTGTAAAATAAATATAAATCCTAAGATAGCTAGAATATAATTATTATTTATATTGTAGCTATATTAGGGTTTATTTTAAAGGTAAGTATTTAGTTTTAAATAGGATTCATTTAGTTAATAGGAGTTAATTTATTTAGATTTATTTAATTAATATTTAAGTTAGGGGGCGTTAGGGTTAGGGTTAGACTTAGGTTTAGGGGTTAATGATTTTATTACAGTGGCGGCGGCGTAGTGGGGGGCAGGATAGGGGTTAATAAATTTATTATAGGTGGCGACGGTGTAGGGGGGGCAGATTAGGGGTTAATAAATTTATTATAGGTGGCAACGGTGTAGGGGGGGCAGGATAGGGGTTAATACATTTAATATAGGTTGCGGCGGGTTCAGGGAGCGGCGGTTTAGGGGTTAATACATTTATTATAGTTGCGGTGGGCTCCGGGAGTGGCGGTTTAGGGGTTTATATGTATAGAGTAGCTTGCGGTGGGCTCCGGGAGCGGCGGTTTAGGGGGTAATAACTTTATTTAGTTGCGGCGGTGTAGGGGGGTCAGATTAGTGGTGTTTAGACTCGGGGTACATGTTAGGGTGTTAGGTGTAGACAGCTCCCATAGAAATCAATGGGATGTCTGTCAGCAGCGAACTTGTACTTTCGCTATGGTCAGACTCCCATTGATTCCTATGGGATCCGCCGCCTCCAGGGGTGGCGGATTGAAAACCAGGTACGCTGGGCCGTAAAAGTGCCGAGCGTACCTGCTAGTTTTTTGATAGCTAGCAAAAGTAGTGAGAATGTGCCGCACTTGTGTGCGGAACATCTGGAGTGACGTAAGAATCGATCTGTGTCGGACTGAGTCCGGCGGATCGAAGCTTACGTCACAAAATTCTACTTTTGCCGGTTTCGAGCCTTTGATAACTAAGGCGAATCAGCCTCGCCACAAATACGCTGCGGAATTCCAGCGTATTTGAGGTTGACGGCTTGATAACTACCCCCCATAGTCTCATCCTCTGTAGCAAACAAAATTATAGCAGCATCATTGTCAGTAAATGTCAGTAATTATGTGTCCTTTATATCAGTATCAATCATGAGAGATGACAAAAAATACTTGAAAGTCCAATGTCCCAAATCAAGTGGTAGTGCAAGTAAGTGAGCTTAGTGAAGCTAGTGTCCAATAAAAGATTTCCCTTAGGAAGAGGTGTCACTGGTTGTGGGTGCAACAGCAAAATATAAGTAGATTCAGCTGAATATATATATATATATATATATATATATATATATATATAAGTGTTCCAGTAGGGATCCAGCACTCACACTAATATAACAACCACTGGGGTGCACTCAAAAGTATCATACACAAAGTTCACAAAGGAGGCACTCTCGTCTTCCAAGCTTAAACACAATGTTTAATAACTATCCAACAGCCTTGGGTGCAGCAAAAGCAAGTATAGACCAAAGTAGAAAAAGTGCACTCCAAAGGAATTTCATCAAAAGAGATATTCACTTTATTTGTGAACGTTTTCAGATCAATGAGATCCGTCCTCAGACAAAAAGTGTACAATATAGCTTACCCACTACCGAACTTATAACCCAGAGTGACAGCCGCTCGACACCATGTTCTCCCAGGTAGACACGCCCCAAACCCTGGTGTCATCATCCAGGGCAGCATGTGTCAAAAGTAAAAGCTAAACAGTGTGAAAATGAAATATCTACATCATGCAAATATGACCAAAACACAGGAATCTTCACTACATGTATGAAGCATAACATAAACTTAAACGATATTCGAATAATAAGATTGATGTGTCGTGTCCGATCCCTAAATGTGGTTGCTATAGCAACAAACGAACAAATGAACTAAATATGGTTACCAAGAGAAAGGGCACACCACATACAACCCATATGGACAAACATCAGATCAAAATGTTATCAAAAGGGGCTATGACCAGCATAAGCCGAACTCATAAGAGAGGCATATCACGGGAGCCATAGCAACCAGATGACACCAAAATCGAAAGCAGATAATTGAATACAAAATGACACAATAATAAAAAATAAAAATTAATATAAAAATAAAAAAAAATTAAGCATAATCAAAATAATAATAAAACTAAATAATGGAAAAATCATGAAAAAATCAACCACCACAGAAAGGCTAAACAATGAAAAGTGGATCTGAATAAAAACAATAGATCGTGGATCTCAAATAAGTCCATGGTATACTTTATAGGAAAGCCTGCCAATCAAGATGGGTGTCCCTTGGGTGTCAGTGTCTCGAGATGAAAAGTCAATTTTTCCTCTCTCTGTAATAATAATTTGTTGCAATCACCTCCTCTGCTCATAGGAGGAATATGATCAATGATCATGTACTTAAGATTGGTCACCTTAGGCTGGAATTCTTGAAAGTGCCATGCCACTGGTTGCTCAGATGATCCTTTGCTGATGGCCGTCTGGATGTCTAAACGGTGGTTCGCCATCCGGTTACAGAGATCATCTGAAGTCTTACTGATATAAAATAAACCACACGTGCAATGCAATAAGTACATGATACTCTTTCTCCTATGTGGGTGTAGAAGGAGGAGCCTCCACATATAATGCAGCCTAGGCAACAGAAAACTCCAGGCTTCTTGGTATCCAACCAGGTTGTCTTCTTATAACAATGTATGGAGTCAGTTTTGACCAGTATGTCACAAAGGGATCTGGCCATTTTGTACCCTATTCCTGGGGGTACCATGTTCAGTAAGGGGAGCGAACGGTCCGTATTGATAATGTCCCAGTGCTTGCTAATTGTGGCTGCTATTGCTGTATTGTCACTTGTATAGGTTGTGATGAATAGCATTCTGTTACTTTCAGTAGTTCTTGTAGTTTTGGGTTCATCAGTAAGTTGCGCACATTGAGCATTGAGGAGTTGTTTACGGTAATTTTGTGATTGAAAACGATCTACCATCTCTGAGAGTTGTATGTCTCTATTAGCATCCTCTGTGTTGTTTCTTAATAATAAGAGTTGGGACTTGGGTAAAGCTCTTAAGTGCCGGGGGATGGCAACACGCGAAATGTAAAAGTGCATTTCGATCCATTTTTTTTCGAAACAGAGTAGACTGTAACTTACCCCCCGCTTTTCTATAGCCGGACGTCAAGGAAATCAATCACTGATTTATTATATTGCATCTTGAATTTCAATGCTGGATTGGTAGAATTCTATAGGGGAAACCATGTTTCCAATTCATTCAGGGTCCCCGTCCAAATGAGAAATGTTGATGTGAAAAACATAATATGATCTACCTTGAAAAGATTTGTTTCAAATTCCTCAAAACAGGACATGAATAAGTTAGCATAAGATGGGGCCACATTGGACCCCATCACTGTCCCTGTTAACTGTAGGTAAAATTGATGTTCAAATCTGAAATAGTTTGTCGTTAGACAAACTTCCAGGAGATATAATAGGACATCAGAGGGTGGTCCCACATATGGGTATCTTGCCAGTTGGTGTGCGATGGCCTGTAGACCCTCACAGTGAGGGATAACTATGTAAAGACTAGTAACGTCTAGGGTAAAGAGAACATTCTCTTCTATTCCTTCCATTGATTCAAGTAATTCCAGCAATGTGGCAGAGTCTCTTAAGTAGGTGGGCATATGTAGGACCAGAGGCTGGAGAAATGAGTCCACAAAAGTGGCTAAAGGCTGTTGTAAATACCCAATAGTCAAAACTATGGGTCTTCACGGAGGATTATGTAATAGTTTGTGTATTTTAGGTAATGTATAAAATACTGGGATCCTGGGATGAATGACTGTCAAAAAAGCAAGGGTGTCCTTATCCAAAATGTCTTGTTCATAGGCCGTCAATAAATATCAGTCAATCTGTTTGAAGCTTGGTGTGTTCTATAGGTGCTCTAGTCAGGAAGCAGTGAGATTATTTCAATCCTATAATCATAATTTAAAAGAACCACTGCTCCACCTTTATCAGCTTCACGTATAATCACGGTTTTGTCATTTGAAAGTTTTTTTAAAGCTATCCACTCCTCGGTCGTGAAGTTATTGAACGTGTCATTGTTATGATGCTTGATAGATTTGTTCATTTCTTCCAATGTTAGTCTTGTGAATGTGTTGATACTAGCATTGTGGGATTGTGGAGTATAGGTGTATTTTTTTCGGAACTCTTTGTGCTCTAATTCACTATCCATTCATTTTTCTTTCAAAAAGAGTTGTCTTTGAAACTTTTTCGTGTCTATGAACAATTCAAAAGGATCAGTCCTACAAGTAGGAATAAAGGTAAGTCGCTTATTTAGTATCTATATTCTCGTTAGTCACATTTGAGGGATTAGTGGTGGTTTTTTTTCTTTGTACCCCCCTCACCTTGTGTTTGCTCTTTGCCTGTGGAGTTTTTTGAGCGTGTGATTACTCCAGCCACTTGTTCTGGGTGACTGCTGGTCTCAGGTGTATGTTCTTCTTCCGACCAAGAACCTGATCCTGAACTTTCCACTGTTGTCAGATCTTTAGGCTTTTGGTACCTAGGTCGTCTCCTGTGATATTGATGTTGTCTTTGTCGTTCCTGAGTGGAGAGTTGCCACAAGTATACTTGTTTATCGTGGTAATCTCCAATCACCACTTCTAATTTCTTATTCTTAAAGTCTATAAGGTCTGATTTTTTTTTTTATTTGGTCTTGTAATTGTTTGAGCCAATTTTCATTGGTATCTGCTTGTAGTTTTGGTAAGTTTGGCTATTCATATGCTGCAATCTCAATATGTATCTGAGTCAGTAGCCATCCCACTTCTTGGATCACTAAAAGAACTAAGTCCAAAGAACACTTGTTCTTTATGTTACACCACCTCTCACAAAATGCGGGATTATTCCTACCAATCGTGGGTACGTTTCTTATCCTGAACCCTCTTGGGATATATATCTTACGATGATATTCGGATAAGTATGTCCCATGCAAGATAAGATCTTTTTCTTTTTGTTTAAGTTTCAGCAAGTGTGTATAGATGTAGGATGATTTATCCGTAGTAGGACTGGTAACAAGTGTGTCAAATCTAATCAACTCTGTGTCTGCTTCCATGATTTGAAAAGTATTGGCCCCAGGGATAGATTCCCCTGTATCCGGTATATTGGAAATGGTCAAACCCTCTGTAGTGGTCATACTAAAGTATAAACTGTTATAGTTCTTGGTATAGGATTTTTAAATGATTACTTAAGTGATCAGGTGCAAAACACAGAGAAGAAAATAAACGTAAGAGAATTTGCACTCCAGATATCCGTATCCACAAGCCTTGGGTGCAGCAAAAGCAAGTATAGACCAAAGTAGAAAAAGCGCATTCCAAAGGAATTTCATCAAAAGAGATATTCACTTTATTTGTGAATGTTTTTGGATCAAATAGATCTGTCCTCAAATAAAAAGTGTAAAATATAACTTACCCACCACCGAACTTATAACCCAGAGTGACAGCTGTTAGACACCAAGTTCTCCCAGGTAGACACGTCCCAAACACTGGCGTCATCATCCAGGGCAGTGTGTGTCGACATAAAAGCTAAACAGTGTGAAAATGAAACATCTACATCATACAAATATGAATATGACCAAAACACAGGAATCTTCACTACATGTTAGAAGCATAACATAAACTTAAACAATATTCGAATAATAAGATTTATGTATCTTGTCCGATCCCTATACGCGGTTGCCATAGCAACAAACAAAACAAAAGAACCAAATATGGTTACCAAGAGAAAGGGCACAACACATACAATCCATATGGACAAACATCAGATCAAAAGGTAACCAAAAGGGGCTGTGACCAGCATAAGCCAAACTCATAAGAGAGGCATATCAAGGGTAGCCATAGCAACCAGACAATGCCAAAAATCAAAGGCGTTCCTACAAGCCACAAGAGTCAGCTTAGGCTAGAGACATAACCCTAAGGTAACCAGACCAGAACAAAAGTTGGAAAAAGCAGATAATTTAATACAAAATGACACAATAATAAAAAATCTAGATAAAAATTAAAATGAAGCATAATCAAAATAATAATAAAATGAAATAATGGAAAAATCATGAACAAATCAGCCACCACAGAAAGGCTAAACAATGTAAAGTGGATCCCAATAAAGACAATAGATCGTGGATCTCAAATAAGTCCATGGTATACTTTATAGGAAATATTTATAACTGACAACTAAAAATCTATGCGCTGGTGGTAGATAAAACTTCACATAAAAATCAGACACCCCAAGTCGTCTGACTAAGTTAGTAGTTGTAGATGTATTTTACTCATATGTGTGTGCCTGTGTAAAGGAACACTGGCTGAATATCTACCAAATAACAATGGTCTCTGGACTTAGTTTTGTATTTATGCTTTCTCAAGCTTATCTTGCTTATCAAGCTTGAAACGCGTTGCTTGGCTACAGACTGCTACGACGAAACAGCTGCTTGCACCGCATTGGATTACATGTTCTTTCTGCCTTCTTGTCAATCTCGCATTTGGTGGGCGTGCCCGGAACCGGACACGGAGTGACATAGGCGAACACCAGGAGATACACACTCTGAAATAGCGTCTTCAGAAACTTTAACATAATTAGTTTCTTATCTACATCTCATTTTAGATCTACTGGTATACCAACTATAACAACTTACTACATGGAACTTTGAAAATAAGGTACCTTATTAAAAAGGAAGTTAAAGAGATAAGTTTGTGCCTCATATAATAAAAAGACTGATAAGTGTTGAAGGCAAACAAACTTGCACGTTATACACCGTCATATGTTTGAAAGTGGTCTTTAATCATTTTACTCTTCTTGGTTATTATACATAAGGCTGATATCATATAGCCATATCAACTAGCCATTCATTGCTTATACTGTTTTTAGAGTTGTTTAAAGTAACAAAATTCTCTGCTGAATTTAGAGTCTTTTGCTGAAAGAATCCTATCGCACATTTGTATTAGTATTTAGAATTTTATACTTACAGGGCATTTTTATCCATTACACATATATTATACATACTTTATAGGAAAGCCTGCCAATCAAGATGGGAGTTCAGTCCCTTGGGCGTCAGTTTCTCGAGGAAAAGTCCATTTTGCCTCTCTCTGTAATAATAATTTGTTGCGATCACCTTCTCTGCTCATAGGAGGAATATGATCAATGATTGTGTACTTAAGATTGGTCACCTTGTGCTGGAATTCCTGAATGTGCCATGCCACCGGATGCTCCAATGATCTTTTTCTGATGGCCGTCCGGATGGCTGAATGGTGGTTTGCCATCCGGGTACGGAGATCATCTGAAGTCTTACCGACATAAAATAAACCACAGGTGCAATGCAATGAGTACACAATATAAGTGGTAGTGCATGTCAAGCAATATCGATGTTTGTAACTCTTTCTCCTATGTGGGTGTGTGAAGGACGAGCCAGTGATAAGGCATCCACATGTCTACTGAAGCCTAGGCAACGGAAAACTCCAGGTTTCTTGGTATCCAACCAGGTTGTCTTCTTATAACAATGTATGGGGTCAGTTTTGACCAGTATGTCACAAAGGGATCTGGCCCTTTAGTACCCTATTCGTGGGGGTACCATGTTCAGTAAGGGGAGTGAACGGTCCGTATTGATAATGTCCCAGTGCTTGCTAATTATGGCTGCTATTGCTGTTTTGTCGCTTGTATAGGTCGTGACGAATGTCATTCTGTTACTTTCAGTAGTTCTTGTAGTTTTGGGGTCATCAGTAAGCTGCACACTTGAGCATTGAGGAGTTGTTTAGGGTAATTTTGTGATTGAAAATGATCTACCATCTCTGAGAGTTGTATGTCTCTATTAGCGTCCTCTGTGTTGTTTCTTAATACACTTAAGAGTTGGGACTTGGGTAAAGCCCTTTTAAGTGCCGGGAGATGGCAACTCGTGAAATGTAAAAGTGCATTTCAATCCATTTCTTTTCAAAACAGAGTAGACTGTAACTTACCCCCGCTTTTGTATAGCCGGAAATCAATCACTGATTTGTTATATTGCATCTTGAATTTCAATGCTGGATTGGTAGAATTCAATAGGGTAACCATGTTTCCAATTCATTCAGGGTCCCCGTCCAAATAAGGAAGAGATCATCGATGTACCTCTTGAAAAACATAATATGATCTACATTGAAAAGATTCATTTCAAATTCCTCAAAACAGGACATGGATAAATTAGCATAAGATGGGGGCCACATTGGACCCCACTGCTGTCCCTGTTAACTGTAGGTAAAATTGATGTTCAAATCTGAAATAGTTTGTGGTTAGACAAACTTCCAGGAGATATAATAGGACATCAGAGGGTGGTCCCACATATGGGTATCTTGCCAGTTGGTGTGCGATGTCCTGTAGATCCTCACAGTGAGGGATAACTGTGTAAAGACTAGTAACATCTAGGGTAACTAGAAGAACATCCTCTCATATTCCTTCTATTGATGCAAGTAATTCCAGCAATGTGGCAGAGTCCCTTAAGTAGGTGGGCATATGTAGGATCAGAGGTTGGAGGAATGAGTCCACAAAAGTGGCTATAGGCTGTCCACTTAGGAGCGACAAAGACAACATCAATATCGCAGGAGACGACCTAGGTATCAAAAGCCTAAAGATCTGACAACAGTGAAAAGTTCAGGATCAGGTTTTGGGTTGGAAGGAGAACATACACCTGAGACCAGCAGTCACCCAGAACAAGTGGCAGGAGTAATCACACGCTCAAAAAACTCCACAGGCAAAGAGCAAAGACAAGGCAAGGGGGTACAAAGAAAAAACCACCACTAATCCCTCAAAAGTGACTAACGAGAAAATAGTAGTTAACTTAAGTGTCTACCCACTGAACGATTTGGAAACACAGATACTAAATAAGGGACTTACCTTTATTCCTACTTGTAAGACTGATCCTTTTGAATTGTTCATAGACACGAAAAGACTAAGACAACTCTTTTTGAAAGAAAAAATCATGGATAGTGGATTAGAGCACAAACAGTTTCGAAAAAATCCACCTATACTCCACAATCCCACAATGCTAGTATCAACACATTCACAAGACTAACATTGGAAGAAATGAACAAAGCATCATAGCATCAAGCATCATAGCAATAACACGTTCAATAACTTCACGACTGAGGAGTGGATAGCTTTAAAAAAAACTTCCAAATGACAAAACCGTGATTATACATGATGATTATAGGAATGAAATAATCTCACAGTTTACTGACACAAGCACCTAGAGAACACTGCCATGTGACCCCACACCAAGCTTCAAACAACAGATTGACCGATATTTATTAACGGCCTATGAACAAGAGATTTTGGATAAGGACACCCTTGCCTTTTTGACAGTCATTCATCCCAGGATCCCAGTATTTTATTGATTACCTAAAATAAGCAAACAATTACATAATCCTCCGGGAACACCCATAGTTTCGGCTATTGGGTCTTTACAACAGCCTATAGCCACTTTTGTGGACTCATTGCCCACCTACTTAAAGGGACAGTATACTGTAAAATAGTTTTTCTCTTAATGTGTTTACAATTGCTTTTTTACCAACTGCAGAGTAAAAAATTCATGAAAATTAGCTTTTTAAGGTTTATTTGTGTATATTAAAGCTCTGATTTTGTATGTTGAAGCCACAGCCTAATAAAATAGGTTGAGCTTGTAGGTATAATCAGATCTCATTACTGTATCACATTGTGCACATATACCTGCTTCTTTATCTTATATCTGTCCTTAAAACAATCACCAATACTTTGAGAGAACAATGGAAAATCAACATTTTATTACCTTATCTCTGCTTTATCACACTGGAGTGTAATTTCTTCTGCTGGCTGTGTTTACAAAGCTTATCTATAGCTGGTACGCGCGGCCACAAACTTTCACAATAGGTGGGGATACCACATGCTAAATTAAAAATTTCAAATGCCAATATAAGGGTAAAGGAGCTACTTGTAAACAATTTAATACACTCCAGCAGGTAAAGTGGATCATTGGGAACAAATTAAAGGGGAGAAAATTTTTGAGTAAACTGTCCCTTTAAGGGACTCTGCCACATTGCTGGAATTACTTGCATCAATGGAAGGAATAGGAGATGGTGTTCTTCTCATTACCCTAGACGTCACTAGTCTTTACACAGTTATATAATAAATAAACAGATATGAGTGAGTACACTTCTGTAATAGATTTAAACGCTGCTAACACCCTAAAATGACAATTGTTCCTCCAAACAAATGTCAAGGGTAAAAAGAAATTGATTAGACAAAATAGGGGAGCGCTAGGGAGCTGGTTGAAAATGTAGTGAGGACTGATATTAATATAGTAGTATTATAATGATGATAAATAATGTATATTTACTTTTCTAAGAAACAATATAATATCAAAAAATTATAAAAAAATATATTATATATATATATATATATATATACACAAAAATTTTAAAATATTTATCTAAAAATATTTAAAAATAAAAAATGCTATATTTGGGATAAGGTGTAAAAAAATGTATAATTAAATGTGAGAATAATTTTGTGATGAAAAATAATCAACAGTGTAAAACAATGTAAAACACATAAAATGATGATGAAAAATAGATAATGAAAAATGGACTAGTGGTCCTTTAAGTGTATTTACAAACAAAAAACTAACGTATCTTAGGTGTTCTCTAAAAATGGGTTATAAGGTGTAGATAATGGTGATAAGTGATGAGGTCAATTGACCAGTGGTAATGTGTACTTGTGTGTGCTAATGAAGCAATAAAATAGTGAGATAAAGTGGATATGTAATATTTTAATAACATAGTTAAAATGCTTTAGGCACAAAAAGTTATAATGATAACAATTGTTGCAAGGACATCAAAATCTAAAAAACATAAAAATCTAAAAAACATATATTACATCACATTAGATTGGCAGTTAGTGTCAAATGTTGCAATGAGTTGCAATATTTATAACAGTAAATGTAGCGATAAATCTAGCAATAATTTGCTGGTATAGCAATGTGAGCGCTATATTAGGTTATAACCAATGAGCTCAAGCTGCTACAAAGAATAATAAATAAAATGTCTTTTATAGTATTGTTCCGATTAAAGAAATTCTCTATCTCTCCTATTTATAAGTTCTTATTAATTGCACAAGAACAAAGTAATATCAGATATCTTAAGTTAAAATGGAGCGAGTTCTGTGTAAATCAAAGCGAGGTGGAATCTATGACGAGTTCTGTGACGAGAACTGCCCAAGCTATGTTGGGGGAATATTTCAGGGAGCAGCAAGTTAAGATGTTTTATCAAACCTTTATTACCCCTAAAATCATCTCATACTGGGTCAAAGAAGGGGCTATACCATCATGTATCAGGTGTAAATTTAGCTCGGCAGATATGATTCATCTTTTTTGGTCCTGCTTAATAATACAAAGATTCTGGGGTAAAATTTTGTTTTGGGCTTCAAAAATTTTGAATCAGTTCGTATATTTGAGCTGCGAGAATGTGTTTTTCTTAACAACCAAGGAGGAAATATCTTATTATTAAACACCGTTATTCTGTTGGATAGGAAAATAATTTTGAGTAACTGGCACTCTTCTAAAGAGCCTAAATTTTCAGAACTCAAAAGTAAAATATCACACCAAATGTTCTTAGAACAAATTAAAGTACAGATGAAAATGGAAACTAATATCAACTCTTTTTTCACACAATGGGGAAATACATTAAATCATTAGACATTAATACTCAGAAATTAGAAATTAAACTCCCTTTAAAAACTCAACTTTTATATTAGAAGCTAATTTCTCTTTCGTCCCCCCTTTTTTTTTTTTTCTTCCCTTTGTTTCTTTTCTCCCTTTTTTGTTTGGGTTTGCTTAAATAATATAAAACCCTCTAACAGTCTACTGTGGTGTCTTGCACAAAGCTCGCATCTATATATTTTATGTTATGTGAATTAATTGACATGGGTCACCTTAAGTTTTAGTATGAGGTTTATCAATGATTTACTATTGGTTAAATAAGGAACTGGCCGCTTGATAGTGCTTATGTAAAATGTACATTCTAAGACCTTGTCGAGTAATAAGGTTTTGTTCTGTATTTCTTGGTTCACAACCTGGATTTCCTTGCTTATTGGACAGCACCAATAAACAAATACTGTCCAGGTCTGAACCAAAAATTGGCTGGCTCCTTGGCTTAGTTGCCTTCTATTTCAAGTAAAGATGGCAAGACAACGGGGAGCAGTTGATGCTGGGAGTGGATTGGAGGGTTGCATGCTCTATCTGAATCATGAAAGAAGAAATGTGGGTTTAGTATCCCTTGAAGCCAGAGGTCCTAAACATTGTATAAAAGACCCTGTGTGCATGTGCATTTCTTGTAGACACCTGCCCATAGCCATCACACATGAGAAAAGCATACTGACTTTTTCATCAGTTGTGCAGTCAGGACAATAAAACCACTGAATTGTTAGACATTTAAAAAAAAAAACAACAGAATTTATGCTTACCTGATAAATGTCTTTCTCCAACGGTGTGTCCGGTCCACGGCGTCATCCTTACTTGTGGGAATATTCTCTTCCCCAACAGGAAATGGCAAAGAGCACAGCAAAAGCTGCCCATATAGCCCCTGCTCAGGCTCCGCCCCCCAGTCATTCGACCGACGGTTAGGAGAAAAAAAGGAGAAACTATAGGATGCCGTGGTGACTGTAGTGTATAGAGAAAGAAATTTTTCAAACCTGATTAAAAAACCAGGGCGGGCCGTGGACCGGACACACCGTTGGAGAAAGAAATTTATCAGGTAAGCATAAATTCTGTTTTCTCCAACATTGGTGTGTCCGGTCCACGGCGTCATCCTTACTTGTGGGAACCAATACCAAAGCTTTAGGACACGGATGAAGGGAGGGAGCAAATCAGGTTACCTAAACAGAAGGCACCACGGCTTGCAAAACCTTTCTCCCAAAAATAGCCTCCAAAGAAGCATAAGTATCAAATTTGTAAAATTTGGCAAAAGTGTGCAGAGAAGACCAAGTCGCTGCCTTACATATCTGGTCAACAGAAGCATCGTTCTTGAAGGCCCATGTGGATTCACACCAACAGATATATTTTTTCCATATTTTATGGTAAATCTTTCTAGTCACAGGTTTTCTGGCTTGGACCAGAGAATCTATCACTGAATTTGAAAATCCACGCTTGGATAAAATCAAGCGTTCAATTTCCAAGCAGTCAGCTGCAGAGAAACTAGATTTGGATGTTCGAATGGACCTTGTACTAGAAGATCCTGTCTCAAAGGTAGCTTCCATGGTGGAGCTGGTGACATATTCACCAGGTCTGCATACCAAGTCCTGCGTGGCCACGCAGGAGCTATCAGAATCACTGAGGCCTTCTCCTGTTTGATCCTGGCTACGAGCCTGGGAAGGAGAGGAAACGGTGGAAACACATAAGCTAGGTTGAACGTCCAAGGCGCCACTAATGCATCCACTAGAGTCGCCTTGGGATCCCTGGATCTGGACCCGTAGCAAGGAACCTTGAAGTTCTGATGAGACGCCATCAGATCCATGTCTGGAATGCCCCATAATTGAGTTAACTGGGCAAAGACCTCCGGGAGGAGTTCCCACTCCCCCGGATGGAAAGTCTGACGACTCAAATAATCCTCCTCCCAGTTGTCTACTCCTGGGATGTGAATTGCAGATAGGTGGCAGGAGTGATCCTCCGCCCATTTGATGATCTTGGATACCTCTCTCATCGCCAAGGAACTCTTTGTTCCTCCCTGATGGTTGATGTAAGCTACAGTCGTCATGTTGTCCGACTGGAATCTTATGAATCCGGCCTTCGCTAGTTGAGGCCAAGCCCGGAGCGCATTGAATATCGCTCTCAGTTCCAGGATGTTTATCGGGAGAAGGGACTCTTCCCGAGACCATAGACCCTGAGCTTTCAGGGAGTCCCAAACCGCGCCCCAGCCTAATAGACTGGCGTCGGTCGTGACAATGACCCACTCTGGTCTGCGGAAACTCATTCCCAGAGACAGGTGATCCTGAGTCAACCAACCAGTGAGTCTCTGGTTACCTGGTCTACTTGAATGTGGGGAGACAAGTCTGCATAGTCCCCATTCCACTGATTGAGCATGCACAGTTGTAATGGTCTTAGATGAATTCGAGCAAAAGGAACTATGTCCATTGCTGCAACCATCAATCCTACTACTTCCATGCACTGAGCTATGGAAGGCTGCAGAATAGAGTGAAGAACTTGACAAGCGTTTAGAAGCTTTGACTTTCTGACCTCTGTCAGGAAGATCTTCATTTCTAAAGAATCTATTATTGTTCCCAAAAAGGGAACTCTTGTTGACGGAGACAGGGAACTCTTTTCTACGTTCACCTTCCACCAGTGAGATCTGAGAAAGGCTAGAACAATGTCTGTATGAGCCTTTGCCTTGGAAAGAGACGACGCTTGAATTAGAATGTCGTCTAGATAAGGTGCCACTGCAATGCCCCTCGGTCTTAGAACCGCTAGAAGGGACCCTAGCACCTTTGTGAAAATTCTGGGAGCAGTGGCTAAACCGAACGGAAGAGCCACAAACTGGTAATGTTTGTCCAGAAAGGCGAACCTTAGGAACTTATGGTGATCTTTGTGGATAGGAATATGTAGGTACGCATCCTTTAAATCCACGGTAGTCATATATTGACCCTCCTGGATTGTAGGTAAATTGTTCGAATGGTTTCCATTTTGAACGATGGAACTCTGAGGAATTTGTTTAGAATTTTTAAATCCAGAATTGGTCTGAAAGTTCCCTCTTTTTTGGGAACTACAAACAGGTTTGAGTAAAACCCCTGACCTTGTTCCGCTGTTGGAACTGGGTGTATCACTCCCATCTTTAACAGGTCTCCTACGCAATGTAAGAATGCCTGTCTCTTTATCTGATCTGAAGATAAGCGAGACATGTGGAACCTTCCCCTTGGAGGAAGTTCCTTGAATTCTAGAAGATAACCCTGAGAGACTATTTCTAGTGCCCAGGGATCCGGAACATCTCTTGCCCAAGCCTGAGCAAAGAGAGAGAGTCTGCCCCCTACTAGATCAGGGGCTACCCCTTCATGCTGTCTTGGTAGCAGCAGCAGGCTTCGTGGCCTGTTTACCCTTGTTCCAGCCTTGCATTGGTTTCCAAGCTGGCTTAGCCTTGGAAGCGTTACCCTCTTGTCTAGAGGCTGCAGACTTAGGAGACGGTCCATTCCTGAAGTTACGAAAGGAACGAAAATTGGACTTATTCTTAGCCTTAAAAGGCCTATCCTGTGGGAGGGCATGGCCCTTTCCCACAGTGATGTCTGAAATAATTTCCTTTAATTCTGGCCCAAAAAGGGTCTTACCTTTGAAAGGAATATTAAGCAATTTTGTCTTGGAAGATACATTCGCCGACCAAGACTTTAGCCAAAGCGCTCTGCGCGCCACAATTGCAAACCCTGAATTTTTCGCTGCTAACCTCGCCAATTGCAAAGCGGCATCTAAAATAAAGGAATTAGCTAACTTAAGTGCGTGAATTCTGTCCATGACTTCCTCATATGGAGTCTCCTTATTGAGCGACTTTTCTAGTTCATCGAACCAAAAACACGCCGCCGTAGTGACAGGAATAATGCACGAAATTGGTTGGAGGAGGAAACCTTGCTGAACAAAAATCTTTTTAAGCAAACCCTCCAATTTTTTATCCATAGGATCTTTGAAAGCACAATTGTCCTCAATGGGAATAGTCGTGCGTTTGGCTAGCGTAGAAACTGCCCCCTCAACCTTAGGGACTGTTTGCCATGCGTCCTTCCTTGGGTCGACCATGGGGAACATTTTCTTAAATATAGGAGGTGGGACAAAAGGTATGCCTGGTTTCTCCCACTCCTTAGTCACTATGTCCGCCACCCTTTTAGGTATCGGAAAGGCATCAGGGTGCACAAGGACCTCAAGGAATTTGTCCATTTTGCACAATTTTTCTGGAATGACCAAAGAGTCACAATCATCCAGCGTAGTTAGTACCTCCTTAAGTAAGGCACGGAGATGCTCTAACTTAAATTTAAACGTCACAACATCAGGTTCTGCCTGTTGAGAAATTCTTCCTGAATCAGAAATTTCTCCCTCCGACAAACCCTCCCTCACTGCCAATTCTGACTGGTGTGAGGGTATGACAGATAAATTATCGTCTGCGCACTCTTGCTCTACTGTATTTAAAACTGAGCAATCACGCTTTCTTTGAAATGCTGGCATTTTGGATAAAATATTAGCTATAGAATTATCCATTACTGCCGTTAATTGTTGCATAGTAACAAGCATTGGCGCGCTAGATGTACTAGGAATCGCCTGCGCGGGCATAACTGGTATTGACACAGAAGGAGAGGATGATGAACTATCCCCACTACCTTCATTTGAGGAATCATCTTGGGCAACCTTATTAAATGTGACAGTACTGTCCTTACTTTGTCTGGACGCCATGGCACAATTATCACATACATTTGAAGGGGGGACCACCTTGGCCTCCATACATACAGAACATGATCTATCTGAAGGTACAGACATGTTAGACAGGCTTATACAGGCTATTAATGCAATAAAACCGTTTTTAAACAAAACCGTTACTGTCTCTTTAAATGTTAAACAGAGCACACTTTATTTCTGGATATGTGAAAAACTATGAAGGAAATATCTGATCTTTACCAAATTTGCACCCTAGTGTCTTAATGCCTTAAAAGTATTGCACCCCAATTCAAGTTTGTAACCCCTTAAATGAGGAAACCGGAGCTGTTTTATCAATTAGCAATTTTAAACCCACTACAGTCCCAGCCACAGCGTTTGCTGCGGCTTCACCTGTCCTTGGGGGTTATTCGTCACAAAAATAAGCCTTCCAGGAATGTTTTTAATGGCCACCAGACCCTCTCACATGAAGCTGCATGCACTGCATCCAAAAGAAACTGCGCAATTATGGCGCGAAAATGAGGCTCTGCCTACTAGAGTGAAAGGCCCTTCCTGACTGTAAAGGTGTCTAAACGACTGCCTGGCGCCTAAAAACGTTACCCAATTATTCTCAGGTTTTAAAAACACTTCAAACCACATATAAATATCGAATAAAGCAATCGATTTAGCCCACAAAAGTGTCAACCAGTATATAGCCCATTAATAAGCCTTCATTCTGTTATGAGTCTAAGAAAATGGCTTACCGATCCCAAAGAGGGAAAATGACAGTCTTCTAGCATTACTCAGTCTTGTTAGAAAATGGACTAGTCATACCTTGAGCAGAAAAGTCTGCAAACTGTTCCCCCCAACTGAAGTTCTCTGGGCTCAACAGTCCTGCGTGGGAACAGCAATTGATTTTAGTTACTGCTGCTAAAATCATACTCCTCTTTTAAACAGAACTCCTCATCCTTTTCTGTTTTAGAGTAAATAGTACAAACCGGCACTATTTTAAAATAACAAACTCTTGATAGAAGAATAAAAAACTACAACTAACACCACATACTCTTCACCATCTCCGTGGAGATGCTACTTGTTCAGAGCGGCAAAGAGAATGACTGGGGGGGCGGAGCCTGAGGAGGGGCTATATGGGCAGCTTTTGCTGTGCTCTTTGCCATTTCCTGTTGGGGAAGAGAATATTCCCACAAGTAAGGATGACGCCGTGGACCGGACACACCAATGTTGGAAAAAGTCTTTTTAGCCAACCCAGAGAAAGATAGCTTTGTTATAGCTATATTCAATCAACGACAGCAGAGATATAATCTCCATTTTTCACACACGGAATTGTGAAATTGCTCCAACCTCGCCAAACATACTTGTCAAAAGCTGCGAAACTAGCTACCACAGAGGTGTTTTTAGAGAACACCTAAGATACGTTAGTTTTTTGTTTGTAAATACACTTAAAGGACCACTAGTCCATTTTACATTATCTATTTTTCATCATAATTTTGTGTTTTACACTATTTATTATTTTTCATCACAAAATTATTCTCACATTTAATTATACATTTTTTTTACACCTTATCCCAAATATACTATTTTTTTATTTTTTTTTTAAAGTGTTGTATATATATATATATATATATATATATATATATATATATATATATATATATGTATGTAACGGCACCCCCTAGCATAAAAGGGTTAAACCGCCGTTTAGTAGATCTTCCCTTTCAGAGGCACAGCATACAGTAAATTTCCCCTCTCCCTCCCCCCAAGCATGAGTCAAAGCTCCATGGTAAGGGTCAAACAGATATCAGCCAGAGCTGTAGGTTTATTGTTCTTATATACACATTTTTACACATTAGTACCACCCACAGGCTTTTGTAAAACAACCAATAAACACATACAATACTCTCAGACACTCCCACACAAAATCCTCCCCTCTGCCTGATGCAATTACCTTACACAATGGGTGATGCAATTTCCTTACACAATGGTTGATGCAGTTACCTTTTACAATGGTTGATACAATTACCTTACACAATGGTTGATGCAGTTACCTTACACAATGGTTGATACAATTACCTTAAACCATTTCCACAGAGTCTTCTATCCTGGAGATAATTGGGAAGTAATACAATTATCTCCAAGGACAGAGGCAAAACTACATTGAACACATGGTAGCAAAAGACAATAATATACATAAAACTATATAACTCTGCAGCTATTGCATAAAACAGGTACATTCAACAAATCCCCAGATAGCTTAGATCTGAGCGCACATTATTACTGAATGGCGCTCAGGTCACACACATACAGTTCAATTGCCATGGAGCCAAAGACTTTCACATAGTCTTTTGTTATACGAATGGGCTCCATGGCATAGCTATCTTGGGTATTACTGTTCAAATAGGGCAAGCACCGAACGACCCGGCCTTTGTTCCCCTGCAGGGGAAAATCAAGCGTTTCAACAGGGGGCCATAGTCTAAAGGCAGCAGGCGGGCAACCAGGCTCCTCCAATGCACAGTGGCGAGATTGGTCTCGTCACAATTTATATATATAATATATTTTTTATCAATTTTTGATATTATATTGTTAGAAAAGTAAATATACATTATTTATCATCATTATAATAGTACTATATTAATATCAGTCCTCACTACATATTCAACCAGCTCCCTAGCGCTCCCCTATTTTGTCTATTCAATTTCTTTACACAGTTATCCCTCACTGTGAGGTTCTACAGGCCTTCGCACACCAATTGGCAAGATACCCATATGGGGACCACGCTCTGATGTCCTATTATATCTCCTGGAAGTTTGTCTAATGACAAACTATTTCAGATTTGAACATCAATTTTACCTACAGTTAACAGGGACAACGATGGGGTCCAATGTGGCCCCACCTTATGCTAACTTATTCATGTCCTGTTTTGAGGAATTTGAAACAAATCTTTTCAAGGTAGATCATATTATGTTTTTCAAGAGGTACATCGACGATCTCTTTCTCATTTGGACGGGGACCCTGAATGCATTGGAAACATGGCTTACCCTATTGAATTCTACCAATCCAGCATTGAAATTCAAGATGAAATATAACAAATCCGTGACTGATTTCCTTGACATCCGGCTATACAAAAGTGGGGGTAATTTACAGTCTACTCTGTTTCGAAAAGAAACGGATCGAAATGCACTTCTACATTTAGCGAGTTGCCATCCCTAGGCACTTTAAAGGGCTTTACCCAAGTCCCAACTCTTAAGGGTATTAAGAAACAACACAGAGGATGCTAATACAGACATACAACTCTCAGAGATGGTAGATCGTTTTCAACCACGAAATTACCCTAAACAACTCCTCAATGCTCAACGTGCGCAACTTACTGATGACCCCAAACTACAAGAACTACTGAAAGTAACAGAATGACATATGTCACGACCTATACATGCGACAAAACAGCAATAGCAGCCACAATTAGCAAGCACTGGGACATTATCAATACGGACCGTTCACTCCCCTTACTGAACATGGTACCCCCACGAATAGGGTACAAAAGGGCCAGATCCCTTTGTGACATACTGGTCAAAACTGATTCCATACATTGTTATAAGAAGACAGCCTGGTTGGATACCAAGAAACCTGGGATTTTCCGTTGCCTAGGCTGCACTACATGTGGAGGCCTTATAACTGGCTCCTCCTTCACACACCCACATAGGATAAAGTGTTACAAACATTGATATTGCTTGACATGCACTACCACTTATATTCTGTACTTATTGCATTGCACGTGTGGTTTATTTTATGTGGGTAAAACTTCAGATACTCTCTGTACCCAGATGGCGAACCACCGTTCAACTATCCGGGCGGCCATCAGCAAAGGATCATCGGAACAACCGGTGGCACGGCACTTTCAAGAATTCCAGCACAAGGTAACCGATCTTAAGTACACGATCATTGATCATATTCCTCCTATGAGCAGAGGAGGTGATCGCAACAAATTATTATTACAGAGAGAGGCAAAATGGACTTTTCATCTCGAGACACTAACTCCCAAGGGACTCAACACCCATCTTGATTGGCAGGCTTTCCTATAAAGTATACCATGGACTTATTTGAGATCCACGATCTATTGTCTTTATTGAGATCCACTTTTCCTTGTTTAGCCTTTCTGTGGTGGCTGATTTGTTCATGATTTTTCCATTATTTCATTTTATTATTATTTTGATTATGCTTAATTTTTATTTTTTATTATTGTGTCATTTTGTATTAAATTATCTGCTTTTTCCAACTTTTGTTCTGGTCTGGGTACCTTAGGGTTATGTCTCTAGCCTAAGCCGCCTCTTGTGGCTTGTAGGAACGCCTTCGATTTTTGGCGTTGTTTGGTTGCTATGGCTACCCGTGATATGCCTCTCTTATGAGCTTGGCTTATGCTGGTCACAGCCCCTTTTTAGTAACCTTTTGATCTGATGTTTGTCCATATGGATTGTATGTGTTGTGCCCTTTCTCTCGGTTCTTTTGTTTCGTTTGTTGCAACCGCGTTTTGGGATCGGACATGGTACATCACTCTTATTATTCGAATATTGTTTAAGTTTATGTTATGCTTCTAACATGTAATTAAGATTCCTGTGTTTTGGTCATATTCATATTTGTATGATGTAGATGTTTCATTTTCACACGGTTTAGCTTTTACGTCAACGCCAGTGTTTGGGGTGTGTCTACCTGGGAGAATGTGGTGTTGAGCGGCTGTCACTCTGGGTTATAAGTTTGGTGGTGGGTAAGTTATATTGTACACTTTTTGTTTGAGGACGGATATCATTGATCCGAAAACGTTCACAAATAAAGTGAATATCTCTTTTGATTAAATTCATTTGGAGTGCGCTTTTTTCTACTTTGGTATATATAATATATAATAATTAGCCGGTTGCCCAGCACTCCTTCCACTCAGGTGTGATATCTGCCTGGGTGCTATCCTCATGGAAGCTTAAAGGGACATGAAACCCAAAACATTTATTTTATGATTTAGGTAGAATATACAATTTTAAACAACTTTCCAATTTACTTGTATTATTTAATTTGCTTCCTTCTTTTGTTATCCTTTGCTGAAAGGTTTATCTAGGAACGCTGAGGAGCGGCAAAGAACCTAGGATCTAGATGCTGATAAGTGGCTGCATTTATATACCAATTGTCATTGGCTCACCCATGTGTTCAGTTAGAAACCAGTAGAGCATTGCTGCTCCTTCAACAAAGCATACCAAGAGAATGAAACAAATTTGATAATAGAAGTATAATGAAAAGTTGTTTTAAATTTTATGTTCTACCTAAATTATGAAATACATTTTTTGGGTTTCATGTCCCTTTAACCCCTTAATGACCACAGCACTTTTCCATTTTCTGTCCGTTTGGGACCAAGGCTATGTTTACATTTCTGCGGTGTTTGTGTTTAGCTGTAATTTTCCCCTTACTCATTTAATGTACCCACACATATTATATACCGTTTTTCTCGCCATTAAATGGACTTTCAAAATATACCATTATTTTCATCATATCTTATAATTTACTATAAAAAAAATTATAAAATATGAGGAAAAAATGGAAAAAAACACACTTTTACTAACTTTCACCCCCAAAATCTGTTATACATCTACAACCACCAAAAAAAACATATGCTAAATAGTTTCTAAATTTTGTTCTGAGTTTAGAAATACCCAATGTTTACATGTTCTTTGCTTTTTTTGCAAGTTATAGGGCCATAAATACAAGTAGCACTTTGCTATTTCCAAACCACTTTTTTTTCAAAATTAGCGATAGTTACATTAGAGCACTGATATCTTTCAGGAATCCCTGAATATCCCTTGACATGTATATATTTTTTTTTAGAAGACATCCCAAAGTATTGATCTAGGCCCATTTTGGTATATTTCATGCCACCATTTCACCGCCAAATGCGATCAAATAAAAAAAATTGTTCACTTTTTCACAATTTTTTTTTCACAAACTTTAGGTTTCTCACTGAAATTATTTACAAAAAACGTATGCAATTATAGCATACATGGTTTTAAATGCTTCTCTGGGATCCCCTTTGTTCATAAATAGCAGACATATATGGCTTTGGTTTTGCTTTTTACTAATTAGAAGGCTGCTAAATGCGACTGCGCACCACACGTGTATTATGCCCAGCAGTGAAGGGGTTAATTAGGGAGCATGTAGGGAGCTTCTAGGGTTAATTTTAGCTTCAGTGTAGTGTAGTAGACAACCCCAAGTATTGATCTAGGCCCATTTTGGTATATTTTCATGCCACCATTTCACCGCCAAATGCAATCAAATTAAAAAAAAACGCAAAATTTTTCACAATTTTAGGTTTCTCACTGAAATTATTTACAATCAGCATGTGCAATTATGGCACAAATGGTTGTAAATGCTTCTCTGGGATCCCCTTTGTTCAGAAATAGCAGACATATATGACTTTGGCGTTGCTTTTTGGTAATTAAAAGGCCGCTAAGTGCTGCTGCGCATCACACGTGTATTATGGCTAGCAGTGAAGGGGTTAATTAGGTAGTTTGTAGGGAGCTTGCAGGGTTAATTTTAGCTTTAGTGTAGAGATCAGCCTCCCACCTGACACATCAGACCCCCTGATCCCTCCCAAACAGCTCCCTTCCCTCCCCCACCCCACAACTGTCCCCGCCATCTTAAGTACTGGCAGAAAGTCTGCCAGTACTAAAATAAAAATTTAAAAAAAAAATACATCTTTAGCATATTTACATATGCTACTTTGTAGGATCCCCCCCTTAGCCCCCAACCTCCCTGATACCCCCCAAAACAGCTCTCTAACCTCCCCCTCTGCCTTATTGGGGGCCATCTTGGGTACTGGCCGCTGTCTGTTTTTCTGTAGTGTAGCTTCCCCCCCCACAGAGCAATCCCCCACCCCCTGACTAATGTATTTTAACATAAATCAATCTATTTTTTTACATATTTTCAAACATAATTTTTCTGTAGTGTAGCGGTTCCCACCCGCTCCCTCCCCGTGCACGCGCCCGCCCCCGCCCTCCCGTGCACGTGCGCGCGCCTCTGATCACTCCCGCCCCCCTACAGATCATCAGGGCCATCGATGGCCGCCACCCGCCTCCCGAACCGGCTCCCACCCACCAACGGATTTAACCGGTGATGTCCGGTGCAGAGAGGGCCACAGAGTGGCTCTCTCTGCACCGGATTGCTAAAAAAGGTTATTGCAGGATGCCTCAATATCGAGGCATCACTGCAATAACCGGAAAGCAACTGGAAGCGAGCAGGATCGCTTCCAGCTGCTTTCCAGACCAAGGACGTACGCCACACGTCCTCGGTCATTAAGTGTATTTTTTTTGAGGACGTGTGGCGTACGTCCTTGGTCGTTAAGGGGTTAAGTATAACTGTATTGGTGAAGGAGGGCACTCACAGGACTTATTGTGAATCAAACAATGATGCAAATTTATTTCCTAATGTGTTACAACTTTAAATTGAATGTCGACGTTTGTGCAACGCAACGTACATCCACTCACGACGGCGTACAAGCCGAACTCCCAACAGACAAACAATATAAATGATTGTTGCTCTGTTGGGAGTTCGGCTTGTACGCCGTCGTGAGTGGATGTACGTTGCGATGCACAAATCGTATTTGTCTTGAAGAAGGCCCGTAATGGGGTCGAAACGTTGACATTCAATTTAAAGTTGTAACACATTTGGAAATATATTTGCATCATTGTTTGATTCACAAAAAGTCCTGTGAGTGCCCTCCTTCACCAATACAGTTCTAAAATATATATATATCTCAAAACCAGCATACTTCTGTTACCGCCAATTGCCAGCAGTGCCCTCCTCAGCAATTGCAGGGAAGCTACTCGGTGCATATGTGAAATGGGATTTTGTTTAACATGATTTTAAAAAAAAGCATTCAATTTAAAGAAAACAAACTATTTCTATTATCCAATTTTCTTTGTTTTCTTTTTATCTTTTGTTGAAAAGCAGGGAGGTTAGCTCATGAGCATGCATTTGCCTGCAGTATTATATAGCAGCAGTTTTGCAGGAATGTTATACATTAACAAGAGCACTAGATGGCAGCACTATTTCCTGTCATGTAGTGCTTCAGGCATGTGCATGCTACCAATATCTCTTTAAAAAACAATAACATGAGAAGGAAGCAAATTTGATAATAGAAGTAAATTAAAAACTTTTTTATAAGTATATGCTCTGTCTGAATCATTAAATAATAATTGTGGGTTTCATCTCCCTTTAAACATGTTTTAATGCTAAGGAAAATATAGTGTTATTATATATTTATTTAACACTGTTACGTCCTTTTAGCATTCTGTTGTTTGTAAGCGGTCATTTGGCAACAGATTGTGCAGTAGACATGAACTGCAAATGATTACAGCCCCTATGAGGTTAAGGTTGTTCAAAAGAGCTTCGTGCGCGACAAGATAACATATAATTTACAACTAAAGATAAGGGCTCAGTAGAATCTTTGATGCATAGACCTTGCAGGACCTTCTGCTGTGTGTGGGTGTGCGTTACTGCGCTCACGGCAGCATCTGACACCGGTCTGGGAGGAGGAGGTGCAGTAGGGCAGGGCAAACTCCGGCTGTTGTCCTTCCTACGCACAGATTACAGCTCATGCATAATTCAGAGTTGAAAAAAAGTTTCTACCCAGAGATTCCTTTCCCTGTCCTATGAGTTAACATTTTTCCTTCGGTCGGGACAGGCAGGAGTTGAGGGATCCGAAAGCCCTGGCACCCCAGAAGGCTGTTTACGAGTAAGAACTTTTATTGGACAGTCGCTAATCCAGCGATTTGTCCCTGGGGGCTGATCCAGGTCAGGGAGATACAAGAGAAACTTTTCCCTCCGTGACGTCACAATGAGAGTGCTGCTGCACTGTACTGGAACTCTCAGCCATTCAGCATTCTAAGTATTTTTCTGGGTATTTATTATTATTACCACTGCTGCTGGAAAGGTAACATTTATTAACCGTTTATATCGGTCAAGAAAAGTATTTCATTGTGGTGCGTGAGAATTGTTTCGATCAAGTCGGAGTTTGTGTACATTTTGTTACCTTATTTTTATTGGTGCTGCAAGGATGAATTCGAGCCCAGGTCTCCCTCCACCAGGACAGCAAGTGATCCATGTTACGCAGGACTTGGACACAGATTTAGAAGCACTGTTTAATTCAGTGATGACCCCACAGCCCAGTTCCTGGAGGAAGAAGATTCTTCCTGAGTCTTTCTTCAAGGAGCCAGATTCAGGGTCTCACTCAAGGCAGTCCAGCACTGATTCGGGAAGCAACCCTCCTAAACTTGGCATACAGCATGTCCGATCCTACTCGTCGCCTGCTTCGTTGCAGATTGGGGCTGGCACCGGGACTGCTCCAAGCCCGTCACAGCAGCATGCCCATCTCCGCCAGCAATCCTATGATGTGACAGACGAGCTGCCGCTGCCCCCAGGGTGGGAAATGGCATTCACACATACCGGGCAGAGATACTTTCTAAAGTAAGTTTGGGGGTAGATTGCTGTAAAATATATTTTATGATCCAAAATCTCATTTGAAGTGAACTGTTTGAATCGGGATTTAGGATTTATTATTTGTGTCCAAAAATCTTTGGTGGATTAATGGTTAAATGTGAGAGGAATTGGTTTTAACTCTTTTGACAATCAGTTACCTTCTTTGGAAGCCAACTGAGCTTGGTGTGCCAGGAACTCAGCGCTTTAACCATTTGATGACCAAATCTAACCTCTATGCTAGTCTAGAGACCAGTCGTGGCAAAATATGCCTCAATCTCAAATAATGACGTTAAAACCTTTCTAGGTCAAATTATAAGGAAATTATTGCCTTAACCTTTTGACAACCGAGGTTGTCAACAATGGGATGTCCTTAAATTTCCTTTCCTGTCAGAGAGGCCTTCTTAGGAGTGCAGACACTAACAACAATACATTCATTGCAGTGCTAGGAGAGGCAGCTGTAATACATTCCTTTACTTCTTTAGACATTTCTTGCAAATATTTATGATAGGAATGAGTGAATTATTTGTGATATCAAGAGAAATATTACTACCATACAGTACAGTTATAATATACACATCTGTGGTGTTAGATCAAAATATTACTCATGTGCCTCTTAGGTTCTGTAGAATAAAACAGAAATTAAGATTCTCCTCACCCAGAGAGCACCTTCCTCTTAAACGTTAACCATCATTTTTAGATAACAATGGTGTGTGTGTATGTATATATATATATATATATATATATATATATATATATATATATATATATATATATATATATATACATACATACACACACACACACACACACACACACATATTTACATTCAGTTACATTGTTAAGAATAAACAAGACTTTTAGTATGTGAACAGTATTAATCTCATTGATAAAGTGGCAGAATCCTTCACATCACTAATAAGCTGGGTGGTGACATTACAATAAACAGGTTTTGCTAATATAACAAAAAGTTATTTTATAGGAGTTTTAATAACATACCATGTTATTATTTAATTATAAACGTCTCACAATGAAGGCAGTGTACATGAATGAATACATATTTTTAACCTGTTTATTTTTTATAGAGGTACTGGATACTCTGTGCTTTACAAGTTACAAGAATTCAAATAGGTACTGAACATGGAATAATTATAGTTTATATTACTGGACTTCTGTGTAATTAAAAAAAACAACAACTTTAAAACACCTGCTTCACTTTGAGCTGTTGGTGGAGTGTTTCATTTAGTGGATTACTGGAAGCAGCAGTGATGGGAAGTGGGCATTATATCAGAAGTTATATGGATCCAAGTCTAGACCTTGGTCTGGATACTTGTACTGGAACGTCATTGCCATATGAAATCCATTTAGGAATCTGAAAGTCCTTGTGAAATTGACTGATGTAATCAACAAAGTTAAAAGGCTACACATATCTAGATGTAATTATAAAGGTTTCTTAGGCACGCCACATATTACTTGGAGATTCTAGATGTTTTCCATATACATAGTATTTATCAGTGATTAAGCACTGTATGGCAAATATCTGTATACATGTTTTAAAAGCATTTAAAGGGACACTAAACCCAAATTATTTCTTTCTTGATTCAGATGGAGCATGCAATTTTAAGCAACTTTCTAATTTACTCCTATTATCAATTTTTCTTCGTTCACTTGCTATCTTTATTTGAAAAAGAAGGCATCTAAGCTTCTTATTTGGTTCAGACCTCTGGAGAGCACTTTTTTTTATTGGTGGATGCATTTATCCACCAATCAGCAAGAATGACCCAGGTTATTCACCAAAAATGGGCCGGCATCTAAACTTACATTCTTGCATTTCAAATAAAGATACCAAGAGAATGAAGAAAATTTGATAATAGGAGTAAATTACAAAGTTGCTTAAAATTGCATGCTCTGTCTGAATCACGAAAGAAAAAAATTGGTTTTAATGTCCCTTTAAGCTGTCATGTTGTTAGCACAATTTTGCATTGGTTTGCTGTACAGGGACATAACTTCTCATGTATTGTTTTTCCTATCTCATTTGCTGTGGGCAATGAGGTGTATATGTAAATGAGCTCCTGTACTGACTGACCAGTAACTGTGTAGAATGTTTCAGCTTTTAGATCCAGCAAGATACACAGCAGCCTGTTTTGGAGCAGTGGAAATAAATACAATTTTCAGAGTTAATTACAGGATAACTGACAAAATAAATTGTCAATGTTGCTTACATACTTTTTTATGGGAAACTTTGTGATGCTTTTGCACATATATGATGCATTCATAAGGTGTATGATGTAATCCAATGAAGGAAGTGAATGCAAACGATGCTTTGCTGGTAATCTAATAAATATGTACACGTAAGGAGTATTGCAGTATTCTGTGTGTGCACATCTTTGTCCTTTTTGCAGGTAGCTGAATTAAAGAGCTGTGATTAAAAGATTATCCACTGACAAACTAGCAAGCTTTATTTTTGTTGAATGTGACTTACAACTATGTGTAAGCACTATGCTCTTCTGTGGATGCATCAGGAGGGTAAAATATCATCATTTAGGGACATTATGCACCAATATAAGAGAGCTGAACTAAGTATTTGTTATCACAAGCGTTTCGTAAATAAGCAGAAGCAATACTAAGTTTGACCAAGTTCACAATGAAGCGTAATTAGTTTTGGTGTCAGGTTTCTTTCCACCAGCCCCCTCCTTTCTATGTATTAGGGGATTGCTTTTATAGCTGTTGCCATGACAAGGTAAACTTTGTAGTGTTTGGGCCTTCTCATTAACTGTAACACATTGCTGTGTTGATACAAATATTTTTTTTTTTCTCTCTCTCTGTGTCTGACACTGTGCCTAAAGTGAAGTGAAATGAAGGTTAACATATCAGTATCTCCTTACAAGTTGTTGTATCGCACTAGAAATTTGGTTTCTTAAACTCTGTAAGACAAAACATTTCACGGTACTGTAGATTTGTGGTTTAACCCTTTTAATTTCCCCACATTCCATCCTCCCTCTCTATTCTGTACAGAACCTGTGGCTTAACTGGAGTTGTCACATATCAGTGAGAGTTTATAGTTTTGTATGCATTACCGTATTTATTTGGGATGTGTGTTATATGTACATAAAGTGGCTTATTAGACATACACAATAATATAGTGGTGGGTCAAAATGCACAAAAGGAAAATTATTTAAAAATATATATCACATTATATCCTATAACATAAGTAGTGAACCTTTTTGAAAGTTGGCAATAATCTTAAAACATTTCTTGCTTGCTCATGGTGAATATGTAATATTTAAATGGACATTAACAAAACCTTTAAGTTAATTTTTCTTTTTAATGCATATCATTTGCCAACAATTTAAATTTGATTGCTGATCTATAGCATGGGTTTATATATGGAGTATATATATATATATATATATATATATATATATATATATATATATATATATATATATATATATATATATATATATATATAAACAATTTATTAAGTACTACAGTTTGCAAACATTGAAATTGAGCATGTGTGCTAGTAGCTTAAAATTTGTGAGTGCCACAGGTTTGCCACCCTTCTCCGATAGAAAGCTGAGATTTATTTTGGATGTTGTGTCTACCCTAACATACATATTGTTCCATTTATTTATGATTTACACAATTGTTGGCCAACTTTCTAGCACAAGGGAGATGCAGATCAAAATGTAGTAACCTTAAGGGGCCATTTATACATTTATGGATAGTTAAAAAAAAAAAAAAAATTGCATTTTTTTTTTGTCAATTTAATTAATTTGTATGCATTATCTGAAAACTGTTTACTAATCTTAAAAGGGCAGGAAACCTAAACATTTTCTTTCATGATTTGGATAGAACACACAATTTAAACAACTTTTCACTTTACTTCTATTATGAAATTTGCTTCATCTAGTTAGCCAATTGCAAAAAACAAATGTGTGTAGGCACCAATCAGCAGCTAGCCTCCCACTAGTGTAGGATATTTGGGTATTCTTTTTCAACAATGGATACAAAGTGAAAAAAGCACATTTGAAAATAGAAGTTAATTTAAAAGGGTCTTAAAATTACATTTTCTATTTGAATCATGTCGGTTTCATTTTGACTTTCCTATTCCTTTAAGGTATTAGCACTAATATAGGGTTTGGCACATGTACTTGAAACTTAGGAGCCATACATAATACCAAGGATACAACCAGGGAATGGTTTTATTTGTGGATGTATGTATACACAACTCCAAGAGCCCAAAATAGAATTTTAGGAACCACATATCCTTGGCCTCTGGAATTTTTCGTACTGCTAACATTCATCTTGCTTTATTGGTTAAAGGGATAGAAAGGTCAAATATGAAATGTGCATGGGGGAATTTCAATTTAAAATAGAAGCATGTTTGCAATGTACTTTCATTAGCAAAAATGCTTATAGTAAAACGTATTACTATTTTTCAGTGGCGTACACACATATCCTGTGCACCAGTATTCAAACACCATGCCTGTTCAGGGAGTTAGCAGTGGCTTCTATAACATAAATGATATCTTTAGAAGCAATACACACCACTGCCAGTGTTCTGTTGAGAACTCCAATTCGTCAAAATCTCCAATCTGACATTTCCGGTGACTTTTAATATCTGTTTTGCCTCTGTCTGGGGGGCCACCGCAGACCCTTTGGCATACACCCCAAGTAAACCTTGGAGAATGAAGTTTACAAGGTGGGCTTCGTCCCCCTTGAACCCCCCAGGCAGAGGCAAAATAGATAGTGAAGATAGGCGATTACAGGGCCTGATTGGTTGTGAATCCTGTCACTCACTGGACACGGACCAATCAGATGTATGGAAATACCGGAAGTGACATTAGATTGGAGTTCGACAGAACACCAGCTCTCCAGGGAAGGTGTGGTGTTTGAATACTGATGCACAGGCCTTCACAGGATATGTGCATATTGTGCTGTCCCCCAAGGCAGAACATACAGTGATGTGAGATGTCATCGCAGAAAATGCAGCATGTCTGCAGAAAGAACAGGATACATGCAGGAGCTGTTAGCGATTTTAACTTTTCAGCGCTGCTCCACATTAGGCTGTTCTCTTCAAACAGAGCTGTGCTCTGGCTGCACTGTCTGAGTTTTCCTGAGCAAATTTCATCCAGAGCAAAGTGCTGTTTTAAGTGAACAGTGAAATATGCAGTAGCGCTGCAAAAGAGTAGTGCATTGATTGACTTGCTCTCAGAGATTGTTTCAAACCCATCCCCTAGCCTTTAACTGTCTGAAAAGCTGTTTTTTCTGAATGTAAGACGTTTGTATGAGCAATGCACCCTTTTAATTACTACTTCTATGTTAGACTATGTCTGCAGCTATTTGCAATGACATTTTCAACTACTGCACTATATTATAAAACTTTAAATATTGCTTTATTCTCCATTTAACTAATATGTTGCAATTAAACTGGTGCTTTAGTGTAACTGCCTAATTTAAAATTAAATTTGATTTAAAAATGACCTGCAGAAAATTTTTCACTAAAAAAATCTCATTGCAGAAAGTGAGAAAAAGTTCTGCCTCTGGGGTGCTGTCTAGTCACAGATTACCCTCAGTGCATCTCGCTCCCGCTGTCAGACAGAGCAGGAACGAGCTGCACTGAGTGTAATGGCGCGATAGGGCCGGGCTGTGACTAGACAGCTGGCCAGATGCGCTCAGTGAAAAAAAACAGACCGGCTCAGAGTAGAGCACAGAGAGCGGGTCTGGAAAACAGTCTTTTTTAATAAAAGTTCACCGGCAATATTAGGTTCTATAAAGCTAGCACTAATATAATGTTATATAATTCTGCACTATGTGCAGAATTATATAACATTATTTTCTAGGTTTACTGGCCCTTTAACAAAAAAAACACTCACACACAGAAATACTGACACAAAAACACCATTGTTATACAAAATTATTAAAGAGAAAGTAAAGTAAAAATTAAACTTGAATGGATTTGATAGAGCATGGAATTGTAAACAACTTTTCAGTTTACTTCTATAATCAATTTTAATTTGTTCTTTTAGTATCCTTTGTTAAAGAGTAATCATAGGTGAGCCCAGGAACTTGCACATGTCTTTAGCCATCTGACTGCTGCTATGAAATTCTATAAACGCGTATATGCTCCTAAGCTCAGCATACCTATATTTAGTCTTCAACAAATTTGATAATATAAGTAAATTGAAAAGTTGTTTCAAATCATATTCTGTACAACCATGGTTGCCACCTCGGCCATGTATTCCTGGACACTTATGTATTACACATGCTGTAGGGTGTGCAGGGAGGAACATGTATTGTGCTGTTCATCAGCACTGTTCATGTGATGTCCAGAGGCACAATACATGTTCCCCCTTGCTTACCCTGCATCATGTGTAACTTATAAGTGTCCAGGAAAACATGGCAGAGGTAGCATCTCAATGTACCACAGAAGTGAGTTCACCCCTGTGCAATATCACCTAAATGTCAAATGATTAAAAATTGTATCACCTCTCAATAATTGCATTATTTCTAAGTGGACAAGTAGAGTATTTCCTCTTATGAGCAATCAAAAACAAATACTTAAAAAAAAAAAACTTTTGAAAATACAGCCCCAAAGTAGAAAATCAATGCAACAAAAGTGAATACACCTGAGATCACTGACACAAAAGTGAAAACACCTAGGATCACTGACACACAAGTCAATGCAGCAAAAGTGAATACACCTGTGATCATTGAAACAACATCAAGTACACCTGTGATTTCCAATTGGCCTAATTGCATGACCATGGTTATTAAATGACCTGTGAGCACCAGAACTTTCTCAATTTTGGACCTATGGGCTGTGTCTATCTGCATGTCTGCATTGTGGCTGTACATGGAAAATAATTGCCAGAGGAATATGAAAATCTAATTGTGAGACTTCACAAAGATGGAACATGATATAGGAAGATTGTTGGCCAACTAAAAATCAGTTGAAACACAATTGCAGCAATACGCAGGGGGTGTAGAAAAAACCATATAGTACCACTAACCAGAGCCGCAGTGGCCATCCTCCTAAAGTGTGCTACTTGCACAATCTAGCTCTTAGAAACAGATGGGCAAGTGCTTCATACTTGGCTCAGGGGTTATCAATTGAAATCTTGAGTTTCGGTGACAGCTCAGACAGTGCGAAGGACATTGCATAACGTCAACGTCTATGAATGGCGTCCAAGAAAAAAAACCTTGCTTACTCAAAAACTGCAAGATTAAACTTTGCTAAAGAACATGAAAAGAAGTCTGATAAATATATTGGATTTTGGTCAGATGAGACAAGGATAAATAACTTTGTTTAGCTCAGATGGGGTCCATCATGTTTAGTGTGAACCTGGCCAGGACAACCACAGTGAATGCATTGTCCCAACAGTGAAGCATAGAGGTGGGAGTGTGATGATATGGGTCTGCATGAGTTCAAAAGGTGTCGGTGAGATGACATTTATAGATGGCACCATGATTGCCTGTGGATATACCAAAATACTGGCTGATAAAATAACCCCCAGTTTCCAAAAGCTTGGTAGAAGAGGAATATTCCAGCATGATAACCATACAAAACACACTGCTTAATTCACAAAAGAGTTGCTAAAGAAGAAATGTGAAATCTATGAGTCATGGATAAATCTTGTTTAAATATGGGAGAACCCTGGAAATACGGAGGGTTGGAAACCCTAAGGCTTGAACTTACATCCCAGATCACACAGAAGATAATCGGTCAACCGTGAGGAGTTCTGAGAAAAAAAATAATATTTGATGAGTTAGTATGTGTTTTAACGCTTTAAAGGGATACTGTAATACAGTGCTTGTCAAATGTGTTTAAAAATTAGGAGCCAGTAAGAATATTAAGGAACCAGGCATATTTTTAGGAGCCAGACCGTTGGATTTGTATATGGACATATGGAGAATAACCCAAAAAGTTAGGAGCCAGGGGTAAAATTCTAGGAGCCAGTGGCTACCAGGCTCCTGGGTTTGTCGAGCCCTGCTGCAATATATAACATTTGTTTCCCCTTAATCTGTTCTACATTACTTGATATACCTACTGCAGAGTATTAAATGTATGGAGAATTGTCCTTTCATATTTATTTTTATATTTGAAATAACTGTTTTTTCTTATTAAAACCATCACCTAGGGCATGTCCATAACAATGGGCTGAGCCCACAAGTAAAGCAGACCCGCTAATGTTATTTATGTTACGTATTGATGTGCTATTTTTGGTGGGGGTTGAATAAGCACAGCCAGCTATTTCACATACAAAAGCTATATCTTCCTCATGCCCCCCACTGGGAGATTAATTAGTGCTGCTGTCTTCTCTTTACATAGCTTTTCTACAGACAAAATGTTTGTTACTCATATTTTCAGTTTCGTTTGCAATTCAACTGTCAAAAATATATATTTCAAATAATCAACAAAGGTAATTTAAATACAACATTCAATACACTCCAGCAGATAAAATGGACCATTGTGAACACATAAAAGGGATATGAAACCCAATTTGCTTTATTCCCATGGTATTCTTTGTTGATACCTAGGTAGCTGTCTGGAGCACTACATGGCATGAAATAGTGCTGTCATCTAGTGCTCTTGCAAATGGATAATATTCTTGCAAAACTGCTCCAGAAATGGGCCAGCTCCTAAGCATACGTCCCTGCTTTTGAACAAAAGATACCAAGAGAACAAAGAAAATGTGATATAAGTAAATTTTGAAAGTTGTTTGCTCTATCTGCATCATGAAAGAAAAAAATGGGTTTAATTTCCCTTTTAAGATGAGACAAATCTAGATTACAATGTGCATTTAAAGGGACATTAAAGGGCCATTATAGTTTAAAGAAAAAGCCAATTCAACAAATTCTTTGAGTATGTCATTTTAACACTAGCTACCCTGCACTTTTATGTGTTTAAACCCTGCAAAGTCATGCACACATAGAATCAGCATCTGTTTCTGCTCAAGACCAGCATTGGTGTGTGGGTACTAGACGGTGCTTCAACTGTGTGTTTAAGCCTTTTGTGAGGGTTACACATATAGAAGTGCATGGCAGCTAGTCTTAAAATTACAAAGAATTATTTGTAAAACTATATTTTACACTATACTTGGCCTTTAAAGCATTAATAAAATGTTTGTTCCAGCATTTTATTATTGCACAGATGCTTTCTGGTGACTATGCGTTTAACCCCTGAACAGTTAATTTTGCACACCAGATGTGCTAGCATGGTGGTCCATAAAGTGTCCCTTTAAGAAAGTTGAACATTTTATTACTGTATTAGGCTCTCTCTAAATATATGTTTGATAGTCCATTGTCTCACTAAAATGTATGTTTCTAAAGAAGTTTTTAGCATGCGATACTGTTCATGTGTATTTGCAGTGGCGACACCTATCTCTAACTATTTGTGTAGCGCTTATTCGTCTCTGCAGCCTTTGGGAAATTTTCATCTTCTTAATTTCAGGACCAATACAGTAGCATTAGATAATCAACAAAAACATAATAAAAAGACAATGCAATAGCACTTAGTCTGAATTTTAAACAAGTAGTAGATTTTTCTGTCAAATTTAAAAATTTACTTCAGTTTGCCAGCCCCCAGTATCATGTGACAGCTATAAGCCGAAACGCGTAAGCCAGGTGGTGTTACGCTCTCCCTGAACAGTTGCTGCTGTTCATTTGTCTCCTATTTTAAGTTGGAACAATAAAGTATTGGATTTTAAACGAACTGTCCTATTGTATTTCTTTGATTAGCTATCAGCCAATCACAGACTCATAAGTATATACCTTGAACTCCTGCACATGCTCAGTAGTAGCTAGTGCTTCAGAAAGTGAGCGTATAAAAAGACTGAGCACAATTTGATAATCAAAGTAAATTGGAAGGTCTCTTAAAACATCATGCTCCATCTGAATCATGAAAGTTTTTAATTTTGACTTTAGTGTCCCTTTTAACGGATTACACTTTCACTGCTATATTGCAAAATATAGGGCCACCAGATTCTTCTCCTCCAGAGAGTAAGCAAAATAATTAGCTGAACCTATGGGTTTTATTTATTTAGGTGAAAAAAACATTAAAGGGACATAAAACCCACATTTTTTCTTTCATGATTTAGATAGAAAATACAATTTTAAACAATTTTCTAATTTACTTCTATTATCATATTTTCTTCGTTTTCTTAAGCAGAAACGTAAGCTCAAGAGTGTGCACGTGTCTGCAGCACTATATAGCAGCAGTTTTGCAACAATGTTATACATTAGCGGGAGCACTAGATGGCAGCACTATTTCCTGTCATGTAGGGCTTCAGGCATGTGCACGCTACCTACCTAGGTATCTCTTCAACAAAGAATAACATGAGAATGAAATAAATTTGATAAAAGAAGTAAATTGGAAACTTTTTAAAAATTGTATTCTCTATCTGAATCATGAAATAATTTTTTGGGGTTTAATGTCCCTTTAAGGTAGCATTAGAGAATTCAGGTATTCTATGCATAAATATATTATTACTGCATAATTACAATCTGCCAATATTTCAGAAAGCCTTTTTTAATTTAACTAATGCAACCCCTTCTTTTTAGGTTAAAGTTAAATTTCGTCAGCAGATCTCATTCTTCTAGTCGTATGCAAAAATGAGTTTGAAAAATAGTCAGTAGAATTGCCCATTGAGCTCAATAGAGTTTTATTATGGAAACTACTGTGTGACAGACCCATAGTTATATTATATATAGTTATATACCCATAGTTATATTTTATATATATATATATATATATATATATACACATATACACACACAGCAGGGCTCGACAGATTTTTACCCCTGGCTCCTAACTTTTTGGGTTATTCTCCATATATCTATATAGAAATACCACTGTCTGGCTCCTAAATTATAAACAGATTTGTTGACCCCTGATAAATACTATTATTTTTGACCCCTTATTTCAGTTCTGCCGATGATTTCCCCATGCAGATTTTTGCTTTCCTTCACGAGCAGCTTGAAATGCTGCAGAGTACAACTTTAGATGAACAATTTTCACTGTGGATGTTGCATTCTGTGTCCAGGTGACCGTTTGTTTAAAGCTCTACAGTCTCACAGAAACAAACAGGTCTGTGGATTTGGAGATAAGTAGAAAAGCATGTTAGTAATGTTCTAATAATTTAAGCTATAAACAATGCTTGCGCAACTGCGGCGACTGGGTGGTAGAAAAAAAAGATATAATAAATTGTGTGCAGGATGCATTTTAGTGCACGGTTTCTCAACTCCAGACCTCAAGGAGCCGTAATAGGACAGAGTTTGTATACTTCCCATTGTGGGCTTTTCAGTAGCTCAGTGACAGTAACCGTCTCACCTATGCACAGGTAGGGAAATCCTTTATGTCTCGTTTGGCATCTTATGAACTGGAGTTGAGAAACTCTTGTGTAGTATAATGATGTCTCGTGCTGCACTGTGTTAAACGACCTTGTGCTCATAAATTAGGTGTGCATGAGTGCATATCAGGTTTGGATCAATTCATATTTGCAATACACTTCTATTAGCAGAAATGCTTCTAGTTAAAGGGACATGAAACACCATTTGTTTTTCTTTCATGATTCAGATAGAACATGCAATTTTATATAACTTTCTCATTTATTTCTATCATCTAATTTGTTATGTTCTCTTTGTATCCTATGTTGAAAAGTATGCCTAGGTAGGCTCAGAAGCTGCTAAGTGGTGGCTGCACATATATGCCTCGTCATTGGCTTTCAGCTAACTCCCAGTAGTGCATTGCTGCTCCTCCTTTAACAAAGGATACCAAGAGAATGAAGCAAATTAGACCATAGAAGTAAATTGGTACGTTGTTTAAAATTGTGTGATCTATCTGAATCATGAAAGAAAATTATTGGGTTTCATGATTCAGATAGAGCTGGCAATTTTAAACAACTTTCTAATTTATATGATCAAATTGTCTTCATTCTCTTGGTATATTTTGTTGAAAAGCAGGATCATAAGCTGAGGAGCGTGCACTTGTCTAAAACACTATATGGCATTGGTTTTACAAGAATATTATCTATTTGCAAGACCACTAGATGACCACTATTTTCTCCAATATAGTGCTCCAGACACCTACCTAGGTATCCCTTCAACAAAGAAAAGCATGGGAATGATACAAATTTGATCAAATTGTATGATCTCTCTGGACCACAAAAGAACATTTTTGGGTTTCATATCCCTTTAAAACATTCTGTTTCAGTGAAATAAAAACACATGCTGTGCATGCCCCGTACAACAGTTTACAAATACCATGTCTGCAAACGGTGTCATGAACAATGTCAGTAGTAAATTACTTTACATCATAGATGCCACTGCTGACTCTCTGAACTGGCTTGGTGTTTGAATGCTGGCGCACAGAGCGTGCACAGTATGTGTGCTTATCCCGGCGAAACATTGCTAATTTCAAGGAAATTGCAAATATACATTTATTAAAAATGCTAAAAGGTCATAAAAAGAAAACCATACATAGACTTAAGTAAAACCAGTTTGATTGTTGAGAGCCTATCAAACTTGCCAAGCGGACCAATTATTCTCAAGTAGGAATCCTTTTTCAAATTTGCCTGTATCCAGCCATTGATTATCATATATTACAGAAAAAGACTGCACAACGGGTCAAAATAAAGAAAACAGGTTTATTATAAAAATAAGACCTAAACAGACATGGACAGGTAGGTAGTCTGCGCCAAGGATAGAATTCTGAGTTTGTCGAGCCCTGTACTAGAGGGTCCGTTGGGACATAGATAATCGTAAATAAATCTCTAGCCAATTGGTTCCCAAATCTGTTGTTCACACTAACAGATCAGGATTTTAGTATATCCCTACCTGCAGGTGGTCATTCAATGGCTAGGTCATACTGATAGTATCATGCTCATGTAGGGATATTCATAAATCCTTTCCTGTCTGTACCTTTAGGGCATGGTGGAACCATTGCTCTAGCCCTATATAATTCCAAGAATAATAGGCAGAAGGTGATACAATTTAAAGGGGATATTAAACAGTGCTCCTTTGGTAACAACAAACATGTTAAATCAAAGTAAACATAAAAAGATACAGATTGTGTAAAAAAAAATAACAACGTACTTGTTTTCATGCAAAATTAGAACTTAGAAATGTTTAGTCTGTCAGTTCTGAACATGAGCAAATCTGTTTCCCTGTTACCTAGTTAATTCACTAAACCAGCCTAGAAGTTTCATAACATAAGACTAAGATAAAACTCCACCTTGTAGGGCTGTGACAGGTAATAATGGACACTGCACAAATGTATAAAAAAATAAACAAGCAGTAAAATCCATTTAAATAGATGAATAAAACATATTGCAATCATTTCTATTAAGTATATACCACTGCTTAGTACTTTTTTAATTACAAGAATGAAACAAGCTGTTTAACATCCCTTTTAAAGGGACATTATACGCTAGATTTTTCTTTGCATAAAGGTTTTGTAGATGATCCATTTATATAGCCCATCATTTTTTTTTTAAATGTATAGTTTTGCTTATTTTTAAATAACATTGCTCTGATTTTCAGACTCCTAACCAAGCCCAAAAGTTTTTGCTTCTGTTTGTGTAAAGGGTCTTTTCATGTGCAAAGGAAGGGGGAGGGGGGTTTGATATTTCCCACTTGCAGTGTGTGTTCTAGTAACCTTTTAAACAGAGCTAAACTGGAAGCTTCTAAGTAAGTTTTTAAACGGTTTTATACTGGATTTCTTCTGTTATGTGTGATCAGTCCACGGGTCATCATTACTTCTGGGATATAACTCCTCCCCAACAGGAAATGCAAGAGGATTCACCCAGCAGAGCTGCATATAGCTCCTCCCCTCTACGTCAGTCCCAGTCATTCTCTTGCACCCAACGACTAGATAGGATGTGTGAGAGGACTATGGTGATTATACTTAGTTTTTATGACTTCAATCAAAAGTTTGTTATTTTAAAATAGCACCGGAGCGTGTTATTACTTCTCTGGCAGAGTTTGAGGAAGAATCTGACAGAGATTTTTTACTATGATTTTAACCGGAGTCGTTAAGATCATATTGCTGTTCTCGACCATCTGAGGGAGGTAAAGGCTTCAGATCAGGGGACAGCGGGCAGATGAATCTGCATTGAGGTATGTGGCAGTTTTTATTTTCTGAATGGAATTGATGAGAAAAGCCTGCCATACCGTTAAAATGACATGTATGTATACACTTCAGTATTCTGGGGATGGTATTTCACCGGAACTACTGTGTTAAAGGTCACTAATCCTTTTAATAACTATTCTCATGTTAAACGTTTTTGCTGGAATGTAGAATCGTTTACATTGCTGAGGTACTGTGTGAATAAATATTTGGGCATTATTTTCCACTTGGCAGTTTTTTGCTTTAATTGTGACAGTTTTGTTTCTCTTCACTGCTGTGTGGGAGAGGGAGGGGCCGTTTTTGGCGCTCTTTGCTACGCATCAAAAAATTCCAGTCAGCTACTTTTATATTTCCTGCATGATCCGGTTCATCTCTGACAGATCTCAGGGGTCTTCAAACTTCTTTGAAGGGAGGTAAATTCTCTCAGCAGAGCTGTGAGAATTCTTATAGTGACTGTGAATAAAAAACGTTGTTTTGTTTTCTTATGTACAAATTTAATTAGTGTTGTTTTTTACTAATGGGAACAAACCTTTGCTAAAAGTTGTGTTGTTTTAAAGTTTGATGCTATAACTGTTTTTCAGTTCATTATTTCAACTGTCATTTAATCGTTAGTACCTCTTTGAGGCACAGTGCGTTTTTTTGCTAAAAAAGATTATAACCAAGTTGTAAGTTTTTTTGCTAGTGTGTTAAACATGTCTGACTCAGAGGAAGATATCTGTGTCATTTGTTCCAATGCCAAGGTGGAGCCCAATAGAAATTTATGTACTAACTGTATTGATGCTACTTTAAATAAAAGTCAATCTGTACAATGTGAACAAATTTCACCAAACAGCGAGGGGAGAGTTATGCCGACTAACTCGCCTCACGCGACAGTACCTGCATCTCCCGCCCGGGAGGTGCGTGATATTTTGGCGCCTAGTACATCTGGGCGGCCATTACAGATAACATTACAAGATATGGCTACTGTTATGACTGAAGTTTTGTCTAAATTACCAGAACTAAGAGGCAAGCGTGATCACTCTGGGGTGAGAACAGAGTGCGCTGACAATGCTAGGGCCATGTCTGATACTGCGTCACAGCTCGCAGAGCATGAGGACGGAGAGCTTCATTCTGTGGGTGACGGTTCTGATCCAAACAGATTGGACTCAGATATTTCAAATTTTAAATTTAAATTGGAGAACCTCCGTGTACTACTAGGGGAGGTCTTAGCAGCTCTCAACGATTGTAACACCGTTGCAATACCAGAGAAACTGTGTAGGTTGGATAAATACTTTGCGGTACCGGCGAGTACTGACGTTTTTCCTATACCTAAGAGACTAACTGAAATTGTTACTAAGGAGTGGGATAGACCCGGTGTGCCGTTCTCACCCCCTCCAATATTTAGAAAGATGTTTCCAATAGACGCCACCACTCGGGACTTATGGCAAACGGTCCCCAAGGTGGAGGGAGCAGTTTCTACTTTAGCTAAGCGTACCACTATCCCGGTGGAGGATAGCTGTGCTTTCTCAGATCCAATGGATAAAAAATTAGAGGGTTACCTTAAGAAAATGTTTGTTCAACAAGGTTTTATATTACAACCCCTTGCATGTATCGCGCCGATTACGGCTGCGGCAGCATTTTGGATTGAGTCGCTTGAAGAGAACCTTAGTTCCTCTACGCTAGACGACATTACGGACAGGCTTAGAGTCCTTAAACTAGCTAATTCTTTCATTTCGGAGGCCGTAGTACATTTAACCAAACTTACGGCTAAGAACTCAGGATTCGCCATACAGGCACGCAGGGCACTGTGGCTAAAATCCTGGTCAGCTGATGTTACTTCTAAGTCCAAATTACTTAATATACCTTTCAAGGGGCAGTCCTTATTCGGGCCCGGTTTGAAAGAAATTATCGCTGACATTACGGGAGGTAAGGGCCACGCCCTACCTCAAGACAAGGCCAAAGCTAAGGCTAGACAGTCTAATTTTCGTCCCTTTCGGAATTTCAAGACAGGAGCAGCATCAACCTCCACTGCACCAAAACAGGAAGGAGCTGTTGCTCGTTACAGGCAAGGCTGGAAGCCTAACCAGTCCTGGAACAAAAACAAGCAGGCCAGGAAACCTGCTGCTGCCCCAAAGACAGCATGAACCGAGAGCCCCCGATCCGGGACCGGATCTAGTAGGGGGCAGACTCTCTCTCTTCGCCCAGGCCTGGGCAAGAGATGTTCAGGATCCCTGGGCACTAGAGATCATATCTCAGGGATACCTTCTAGACTTCAAATTATCTCCCCCAAGAGGGAGATTTCATCTGTCAAGGTTGTCAACAAACCAGATAAAGAAAGAAGCGTTTCTACGCTGCGTACAAGATCTGTTAACAATGGGAGTGATCCATCCGGTTCCGTGGTCGGAACAAGGACAAGGGTTCTACTCAAACCTGTTTGTGGTTCCCAAAAAAGAGGGAACTTTCAGGCCAATCTTAGATTTAAAGACTCTAAACAAATTCCTAAGAGTTCCATCGTTCAAAATGGAAACTATTCGGACAATCTTACCCATGATCCAAGAGGGTCAGTACATGACCACAGTGGATTTAAAGGATGCTTACCTTCACATACCGATCCACAAAGATCATCACCGGTATCTAAGGTTTGCCTTCTTAGACAGGCACTACCAGTTTGTAGCTCTTCCATTCGGATTGGCTACGGCTCCAAGAATCTTCACAAAGGTTCTGGGTGCCCTTCTAGCGGTACTAAGACCGCGAGGGATTTCGGTAGCTCCGTACCTAGACGACATTCTAATTCAAGCTTCAAGCTTTCAAACTGCCAAGTCTCATACAGAGTTAGTTCTGGCATTTCTAAGGTCGCATGGATGGAAAGTGAACGAAAAGAAGAGTTCTCTCTTTCCTCTCACAAGAGTTCCATTCTTGGGGACTCTTATAGATTCTGTAGAAATGAAGATTTACCTGACAGAAGACAGGTTAACAAAACTTCAAAATGCATGCCGCGTCCTTCATTCCATTCAACACCCGTCAGTAGCTCAATGCATGGAGGTGATCGGCTTAATGGTAGCGGCAATGGACATAGTACCTTTTGCACGCCTACACCTCAGACCGCTGCAATTATGCATGCTAAGTCAGTGGAATGGGGATTACTCAGATTTGTCCCCTACTCTGAATCTGAATCAAGAGACCAGAAATTCTCTTCTATGGTGGCTTTATCGGCCACACCTGTCCAGGGGGATGCCATTCAGCAGGCCAGACTGGACAATTGTAACAACAGACGCCAGCCTACTAGGTTGGGGCGCTGTCTGGAATTCTCTGAAAGCTCAGGGACTATGGAATCAGGAGGAGAGTCTCCTACCAATAAACATTCTGGAATTGAGAGCAGTTCTCAATGCCCTTCTGGCTTGGCCCCAGTTAACAACTCGGGGGTTCATCAGGTTTCAGTCGGACAACATCACGACTGTAGCTTACATCAACCATCAGGGAGGGACAAGAAGCTCCCTAGCAATGATGGAAGTATCAAAGATAATTCGCTGGGCAGAGTCTCACTCTTGCCACCTGTCAGCAATCCACATCCCGGGAGTGGAGAACTGGGAGGCGGATTTCTTGAGTCGCCAGACTTTTCATCCGGGGGAGTGGGAACTTCATCCGGAGGTCTTTGCCCAAATACTTCGACGTTGGGGCAAACCAGAGATAGATCTCATGGCGTCTCGCCAGAACGCCAAACTTCCTCGCTACGGGTCCAGATCCAGGGATCCAGGAGCAGTTCTGATAGATGCTTTGACAGCACCTTGGAACTTCAGGATGGCTTATGTGTTTCCACCCTTCCCGCTGCTTCCTCGATTGATTGCCAAAATCAAACAGGAGAGAGCATCAGTAATTCTAATAGCACCTGCTTGGCCACGCAGGACTTGGTATGCAGATCTAGTGGACATGTCATCCTGTCCGCCTTGGTCTCTACCTCTAAGACAGGACCTTCTGATACAGGGTCCATTCAAACATCAAAATCTAACTTCTCTGAAGCTGACTGCTTGGAAATTGAACGCTTGATTTTATCAAAACGTGGTTTTTCTGAGTCGGTTATTGATACCTTGATTCAGGCTAGGAAGCCTGTTACCAGAAGGATTTACCATAAAATATGGCGGAAATACCTATACTGGTGCGAATCCAAAGGTTACTCCTGGAGTAAGGTTAGGATCGCTAGGATATTGTCTTTTCTACAAGAAGGTTTAGAAAAGGGTTTATCAGCTAGTTCATTAAAGGGACAGATTTCAGCTCTGTCCATCTTGTTACACAGACGTCTGTCAGAAAATCCAGACGTCCAGTCCTTTTGTCAGGCTTTAGCTAGGATCAAGCCTGTGTTTAAAGCTGTTGCTCCACCATGGAGTTTAAACTTAGTTCTTAACGTTTTACAGGGTGTTCCGTTTGAACCCCTTCATTCCATTGATATAAAAATGTTATCTTGGAAAGTTCTGTTTTTAATGGCTATTTCCTCGGCTCGAAGAGTCTCTGAGTTATCAGCCTTACATTGTGATTCCCCTTATCTGATTTTTCACTCAGACAAGGTAGTTCTGCGTACTAAACCTGGGTTCTTACCTAAGGTAGTCACTAACAGGAACATCAATCAAGAGATTGTTGTCCCATCCTTGTGTCCAAATCCTTCTTCAAAGAAGGAACGTCTTTTACACAATCTGGATGTAGTTCGTGCCCTCAAATTCTACTTGCAGGCAACTAAAGATTTTCGCCAAACTTCTTCCTTGTTTGTCGTTTACTCTGGACAGAGGAGAGGTCAAAAAGCTTCTGCTACCTCTCTCTCTTTTTGGCTTCGTAGCATAATACGTTTAGCCTATGAGACTGCTGGACAGCAGCCTCCTGAAAGAATTACAGCTCACTCCACTAGAGCTGTGGCTTCCACTTGGGCCTTTAAGAATGAGGCCTCTGTTGAACAGATTTGCAAGGCTGCAACTTGGTCTTCGCTTCATACTTTTTCCAAATTTTACAAATTTGACACTTTTGCTTCTTCGGAGGCTATTTTTGGGAGAAAGGTTCTTCAGGCAGTGGTTCCTTCTGTATAATGAGCCTGCCTATCCCTCCCGTCATCCGTGTACTTTTGCTTTGGTATTGGTATCCCAGAAGTAATGATGACCCGTGGACTGATCACACATAACAGAAGAAAACATAATTTATGCTTACCTGATAAATTCCTTTCTTCTGTTGTGTGATCAGTCCACGGCCCGCCCTGTTTTAAGGCAGGTAAATATCTTTTAAATTATACTCCAGTCACCACTTCACCCTTGGTTACTCCTTTCTCGTTGATTCTTGGTCGAATGACTGGGACTGACGTAGAGGGGAGGAGCTATATGCAGCTCTGCTGGGTGAATCCTCTTGCATTTCCTGTTGGGGAGGAGTTATATCCCAGAAGTAATGATGACCCGTGGACTGATCACACAACAGAAGAAAGGAATTTATCAGGTAAGCATAAATTATGTTTTTTAGATCAGTATCTGTGCATATTATTCTTTATAGTAGTGTCTATTACATGCAGTTATATGAAAATCTGTGTATACTGTCCCTTTAACTGCTGTATTGTTAAAAGCAAAAAGATTTTTAAAAGTACATAAACCCCAAATGTTTCTTTCAAGATTCAGATAGAGCATATTGTTTTAAACAATTTTCCAATTTACTTACAGTATATTATCAAATTTGCTTCCTTCTCTTGGTATACAGTATTTGGTAAAGCATCAGCAATGCACAACTGTGAGCTAGTTGAACACATTCAATAGGTATATAAGTGCATCCACCTGTCAATAGCTAGCTCCCAGTAGGTAGTGCATTGCTTCTTCTGAGCTTATCTAGATATACTTTCAAGGATAGCAAGAAAACAAAGCAAATTAGATAATAGAAGTAAATTAAAAAGTTATTTCAAATTGCATGCTCTGTCTGAATCATGAAAAAAAACTATGCTGGTTTTATGTCCCTTTAACTTTGCAAATGATTATAGTATGGGATCTAAAGAGTATACAGCTGTATGTATGTGTATATATATATATATATATATATATATATATATATATATATACATTACAGCACTCAGTGATCATGTCACAAATGTTTTTGCAATACATGAAACTTTTTATTAAATATCCGGCCAATAAAAATTGACGCTGCTTAAACACTTACTATGTTTTGCAACCCTCTCTGGCAGCTAAAGGGTTAAATTATTTTAGGAAGTGCCTGCGCTTTTTTATTAACAAACATTATTACTAATTCTTGAAAGATTTGCACTAGAAAGATTGCAGTAAGCCACTAGACTAGAACTTTACATTCGTGTTTGAGAATTCCCAGCAGCCAGGTAGCTATGGCTTCTAAATTTGACTTCAGGATTTCTGTATTTTATATTTAAACTTCCCTCGCTCCTGAAAATGTTCAGCTGTCTCCTAAGTTGTGAATGAGTTTGTGGGCCCCTTATTTATTTGCTGGTAGTGTTTCAGGACACAGAGACCGCTATCAGTGGGCAGTATCTGATGTGCTTTCTCTTACTACATTTCAATAAGGGATTTTATCCTTTGGTTAAATGTTGGCTGATCAATCAAACTCCTAATCCATTATATAGATCTACAGGTGGGTGTGTATGGAGGTGCACGTGTCCCCCCTGTGTTGGATCTCCCATGTCCAAAACAGATTGCTTTCCCTCTTTCCACAATTTTTCTTTCTGTTAGTTTATCCGCTTGTTTTTAGGTTGCTTTATGTGGCCTGAAGTCAGCTGAGGGGAAAAGCAAGTGTGTCCAGGAGTGGTTGTTCTATAATTACAGCAGGATTCACATTAGAGGGTGAGAGACAACTGCCCTTCACAGTTGCTGGAGCTTCTCTGGTTTACAGGCTTGTGTTTGAAGTGGCGATCACTGGAATGTAATGAAACAGCTCTTCACATAGCAGATGCTGCCTCTCCAAAGCAACAGGGGAGACAAATAGGGGCAATCAGCCATCCTAATTTTAATTTCATATTTGCGCATCCGTAATCATCACGCAGTTGACGCAACATTCCTACTGCTCTAGTCCTCTCCTCATGAGTTTATGCTTTGCAAATCTTCTTTGATCTGTACATTCTTTCTTGTATAATAGTTATGTGTATTTCCAGTTAATATATACATTTCAATTCATTTATTAGTATAAATCAAAAGGATAATATAAAATGATTTAAAACCCATCTAAAAATAAAATGACAAAACAGGCAGTAACTCTGCTCTTACACAGTTACCTCTGTAACCTTGTTACTTATTTTTTTGCACTTTAGCACCAGTAAGAGAAATCAAACGATAGCTGTTCTTTTACCCATGTTTGGATTTTCTGTTTGCACATAGTGAGATACACAAATTATCCATTTGAACTAGCCTGGGAATGCTGTGATTTTCTTACCGTTCCAACAAGTCATTACAATGCTCTCTGTTTCGTTAAAAAAGTATATATCAAAAATATTGTTAAGTTTGGCTTGGTGGTCCCAATTATTGTTTTTTTTTTTTTTTTTTTTTTGCTACTATTATTTTTCCATGTACGTAAAATAAATTGTTTTAAGTGCAGTGTCCCACTCAGCTTGTTCTCAGATAAATATGTTAAAATGAGATACATCTTTATTAGAATATCCCAAAGGTATGTATACAAGACAAGGTTTCAGGCATGCTGCCCCTAGTCATGTCAGACATTACATGCTGCCCTCTTACATGACTAAGGGCCGCATGCTTGAAACGTCTTATATACTTTGGGATATTCTAATCAAGATGTAAAATTTGGAAGATATTGTTGAGTGCTGCTGTCTTTTGGACTTTATATGCATCTTACCTGGACACAGCATACATACAATCAGCTTGTCAGATAACTCTCTGTCGCCTAGTTTACGAGTTGTGCAGTAACAGGGGTGCAGTGCTAACTTGCAGTTTATTCTCACCGATCACTTACCTGCAGTGCTGGCATTACGGGTTTTTATCAACCCAGCGTTAACAGGCAAGAAGTGAGCGTAGAGCAAAATTGCGCTCCACACTGCACTCCAATACCAGCACTGCTTAAGTGAGCAGTCAGCTGGTTATACGTGCACGATTTTCTCATAGACATTAATGGGGAGAGCCGGCTGAGAAAAAGTCTAACACCTGCCAAAAAGCCGCATAAAACTCGGTATTGCAGCCCCATTGATTCCTATGGGGAAACAAATTTTATGTTTACACCTAACACTTTAACATGAACCCCGGGTCTAAATACCCTTAATCTGCAGCCCCGACATCGCCGCCACCTACATTATACTTATTAACCCCTAAGCTGCCGCCCCCAACATCGCCGACACCTACATTATATTTATTAACTCCTAATCTGCTGCCCACAACATCTGCGAAAACTACATAATGTTATTAAGCCCTAATCTGCTGCCCCTAACGTCTCTGCCACTATACTAAAGTTATTAACCCCTAAGTCTAACCCTAACACCCCCTAACTTAAATATAATTAAAATAAATCTAAATAAAACCTACTATTATTACCTAAATTATTCCTATTTAAAACTAAATACTTAACTGTAAAATAAACCCTAAGCTAGCTACAATATAACTAATAGTTACATTGTAGCTAGCTTAGGGTTTATTTTTATTTTACAGGCAAGTTTGTATTTATTTTAACTAGGTAGAATAGTTACTAAATAGTTATTAACTATTTAATAACTACCTAGCTAAAATAAATACAAATTTACCTGTAAAATAAAACCTAACCTAAGTTACACTAACACTTAACACTACACTACAATTAAATAACTTACCTAAATTAAATACAATTAAATAAATGAAATACAATTACCGGTAGCTAAATTACAAAAAAAACCCACTAAATTACAGAAAATAAAAAACTAATTACAAGATATTTAAACTAATTACACCTAATCTAAGAGCCCTATCAAAATAAAAAAGCTCCCCCAAAATAAAAAAAAACCCTAGCCTAAACGAAACTATCAATAGCCCTTAAAAGGGCCTTTTGCAGGGCATTGCCTCAAAGAAATCGTCTCTTTTACCTGTAAAAAAAAAAAAATACAAACAACCCCCGCAACAGTAAAACCCACCACCCACACAACCAAACCCCCAAATAAAACCCTAATTAAAAAAACTAAGCTCCCCATTGCCCTGAAAAGGGCATTTGGATGGGCATTGCCCCTAAAAGGGCATTTAACTCTATTGCAGCCCAAAGCCCTAACCTAAAAAAAAACCCCACCCAATACACCCTTAAAAAATCCTAACACTAACCCCCGAAGATTCACTTACTGGGAGACCTCTTCATCCAAGTGGCAAGATGTCCTCAACGAAGCCGGCAGAAGTGGTCCTCCAGACGGGCAGAAATCTTCATCCAGACGGCATCTTCTATTTTCATCCATCCGTCGCGGTGCGGCTCCATCTTCAAGACATCCGTCGTGGAGCATCCTCTTCCAACGACGTCTTCTTGCTGAATGAAGGTACCTTTTAAATGACGTCATCCAAGATGGCGTCCCTTAGAATTAAGGTTGAAAAAATCCTATTGGCTGATGGTAAAGGACTTCTAAGCAACAAATCAGTATGCCTGTCCAGGGACAGCGTAAAGAGCGAGCTTTTGTGCACACTCATCTTATTTCCCTATTCAGTGTAAGGAAGTTTACAATAAAATCTCATGAGATCACAGTAAAAGAGTTCATGACCTCAGCACTGCTGATGCTGATTGGCTGCTGTTCATTTCTTCATTATTTTTTTTTTACCTGCAGCTGGGCTACAGCGGAGTATAACTTTTTACACAGAACTTACTCCGCTGAGCTGAGGAAATTGTGAGGTAAAATATCTTCCTTTTTTTACATAGAGATGCTCAGGTGACATTTTCCTGTCAGCTTTTTACATCAGTTTCAAGTGATTTAGCATATGCATATTATGTCCCTTTAAAACACCAAGGAAATATGTGTGTTTTTATGTATTTTGATCTGATAATTAAAAAAAAAATGTACTTTACTGCAAAAATGATTATATCCACTCTGTTTTTAATAATTTGATTTTGTCAGTGTAGTAGAAAGCTATTGTCAGTACCCTTTTTTTATCTAAGACTAGTGAAAACTGGGTTTATCTAATGTTTCTACATTATTTACTGATTGATTAATCTGATAATGGTCTAAATAAGCCAGGCATTGCAGTGACCATAGGCTTCTGTGTCTACTGATCGTACTAAACAGTGCAATAGATTGTAGGCCAGAGGTTGACAAGTTTCTATATATCAAACATGAGGGCTGACATTAAAGAAACATGAAACCCCAAATTTTTCTTTCATGATTCAGTCAGAGAATACAATTTAAAAAAAAAGTTTCCAATGATTAAATTTGCTTCATTATTATGTTTTTCTTTGTTGAAGTAATATCTAAATAAGCAGTGTGCACGTGTCTACTGCTCTACATGACAGGAAATAGTTCTGCCATCTAGTGCTGTTAATGTATGACATTCTTGCAAAACCTCAGCCATATAGTTCTGCAGACACGTGCACACTCATTAAACTTATCTTCCTGCTTTTTAACAAAGGATAACAATAAAACAAAGAAAATTTGATAATAGAAGTACATTGGAAAGTTGTTTAAAATTGTATGCTCTATCTGAATCAAGAAATAATAAAATTGGGTTTTATGTCCCTTTAAGGAACTGTTCAGGTAACATTTCTTGATAAAGTACAGTTAGGTGCTTTCTAATGATACATTTATGGGACTTATGACAGACAATGAGTTAAAATCTAATGATAAGCGTGTATGCACTCGCTGGAATTTCAGGCTCATGACCAGGAGACCTAGCCAGTACTGTACATAGAGAATTCATTGTTCATAGTATTTGTCTCTTGCTTACATTTTAATAATTATTGAGTTGCTGGTGATTATTAACTGAGATGTTTAACATTGAAAAAGCAGTATGTTCCTCGAGTATGAGGACAACAAGATACTGGCATCTATTGTCATAAACTGGCAGGACATTTCTAGGTAGTCTCTTAAGCGTTGTAGCTTTTGTGCACTCAGGATATGCTTTAGCTATCGTCAGAGGAGAAATCCTTTGGTTTCATGTAATACCTGGTTTCAGTACAAGAACAGGGTCTAGATGTAATCTCAGGTTACATTAATGAAACACTGGCACAATAAAAACCCCTGTAGATGATCTGTGTGGTGGGATCATGAACTCAGTTGCGTGTTTAAGGACATTCTAATGTAAAACTGAATTTTCCTATTTTATTTAGATGTTGTTTTTATTTTTAAACAAATTCCTTGTGTTTACCTTGTTTAACAAAGGTTAAAAAGTGAGTTAAGTTAATTTGACGCTCCAGATGACGATACAGCTGGTGGGCAAATTAAAGGCTATACATGTGTATGCTCTTGTTACTGGCCGTATCCTCATCTACAGCAGAATAGGGGCGTGTTTAAGGTGCAGCTGTGACACATATTTAACCCCTCTGAAGTAGTGAAACACAAGTCAAAGAAGTGAATTTGCTTAAAAAAATAAGTTCTGAACAAATATAGAGCATTTTTATTTTGTACACTAGAATGTTACATGCTAGTTTACTTGCTACATGTTATTTTACTTGCTACATGCTAGTTTACTTGCTACATGCTAGTTTATATAGGGTACATTCTATTCATGTTGAGAAGCTTGCCAGCATTTTTCTACAGTACTCCCTAATCTGTGGGGATATTTGTATATTAATTCTATGACAAGTTTTTCAGGTTTCTGTGTACCAGACAGACAGTTTCTCATTTGGGAAAGTAGGCAGCTTTACATATGTCCTTTTACTCCCTTTCTACTGCTTGATGCATCTCTATACAGTGTATGATTTTCTTACATTTTGTGCTATAATTGGCTGCTAATTAGTGCTAAGTTTGCTAACCAGAATCTGCACTTGGCAGATAAAGTAACAGACACATGCAAGGAGTGCCTGTCTGTGTAAATCTGTGTAAATCAGGCCTGTGTGCGTGTTTTGAATGAGATTTTCAAACCTAAATCTAGATTTTTGACCCTGTTTCTGTTGGAGTAAGGAGAGATTAAGTGAGCCACACCTCACCCACTTCCCCAGAACCAGAAGCCATTCTAGATGGAAGAAGACAGGCTATGTATTCTCCCTGTTTGTAAATTAACAGCACCCCTCCCCCTACAAGTCTGTTTACAGAGAACACTTCGTTTTCACATATGCTACAGAACCTATGTTATTTTTACATACCAGATTGCATAATCGGTCTGGTATTTTGTCAGCAGAAGATTCCCGAATCCCACTGTTAGAGTGAATAAAAATTGACATCTTTTTCATTTTATAAAAGTTGAGTTTTGTATGCGTTCTTACTAATTGTCTGTCTTCTCCTTTATAAGCTCTGCACTTAATTGCCTTTAATTTGATGATTGATTGGGAAGCAGCTGTTCTTGCAAAAAGTATTTTGTACCAGGACTAGTTTTAAACACAATTTTCACAATATATATTTTTTTAAAACTGCCTTTTTTTCTCTGCTTACAAATGTTTTAACCTTTAGGCTGCACAGAGGGCTAGAAAGGATTGGATACCAATGGCGATGAATCCCTCTCTGATAGTCAAAGAGTTAAAAAGATTTTTTTAAACCATGAATAAACAGGATGAGGGACTTTTTTTTTCCTTTCATGGATTTTCTTTTTTTAAGAGGGATTGCAAAACAAGACTGATTATGTTTCCTCACTCCTAGAGGACCATTTTCAAGAGTGTATATTACTTGATGATTGCTGGAGTTCTATTTTGGTTGTGGCTATAAACTTACTGTATAAAAAGGGCCGTCTACGTTTGCATGTTGTAACTCGACTCCAGCTGCTGAAGATAAAGTCTCACACTGAGTTTACTGATGCTACATATAAATATTCTTTATAACAAAGTGCACTTTGTGCTGTACATGCAAGTTTGGCCTAGCACAGTGACGTGTGCTTTTAGGATCTGACACAAAAATGTTATGTTTTTTTTCTTCTTCTTTTGTTAAGTTGGAAACCATCAGACATTTATGTATGTGGTATAACCTGTAACGTTAGTTTTTTTTTTTTTTTTCACTTTTTTGCACAATTTACTTTTGCTTAGGAGCACATTTATTTTACCTAGTTAATTTAAAGGAACACTCAAGTCAAAATTAAACTTTTATTATTCAGAAATTGTACAATATTAAACAACTTTCCTATTCACTTCCATGATCTAAATGTGCACAATCTTTTTATATGCACACATTCTGAGGCACCAGCTCTTACTGAGCATGTTCAAGATTTTGCAGACTATACATATATGCATTTTGCGATTGGCTGATGGCTGTCACATGATGCAGTGGGTAGGAAAATTGAACTATCTTTGAAATTAGAAAAAAACTACTCCTCTTTTGAAATTCTAAGTGCTTTTGCATTGTCCATTTTATTATGCATTTGTGGTTTATGCAATTCTAATAGTCCTTTAAGACTTGACGGATATGTTCTACTATATAGCAATACAACAGAAATGTCTTGTATTACAAGGTGTTTTCTGTCCCTTTTAACACAGTTATATGCAAGAAGTAGTGCAGTAATAAAACTCTCTCTCACTCTCACTCTCACTCTCTCTCTCACTCTCTCTCTCACTCTCTCTTTCCATTCTGAAATTGTGAGCTTTTCAGTGCCTGTTATAAATGTAAGTGCAGAACACTGTTATTAATAGGTCACTAGAGTGTGCAGCCAATGACTGTGTTTAATATAACTGTCTCTAATTGGCCACAGCAGAAAAGGTAACCTAAGTTACAACATAGCAGTTCCCATTGTTTTATAGACCCTAAAACTTTACACTTATTTTGTCAATATTTAAAGGAACATGAAACCCATATTTTTTTCTTTCATGATTCAGATAGAGAATACAATTTCAAACAACTTTCTAATTTACTTCTATTATCTAATTTGTATCATTATCTTGGTATCATTTGTTGAAGGAGCAGCAATGCAATAATAGTTTCTAACTAAACACATGGGTGAGCCAATCACAATCGATATATATATATATATATATATAGCTACCAATCAACAGCTAAAACCTAGGTTCTCAGTGTATTTAAAAATAAATGTCATGATTCAGAGGATAGGTGATTAGGTAATCAAACAAAATCTTCAACAAATAATAACTATGTTATCAAAAATTTTGCATTTTCAAGAAAGGATAACTATGATATCAAAAAATAGTTGAAAAAAAAAATGTTATTTGTGGTTTTATGAAACTACAAATAACACATCCCCCCCCACTATTTTTTGATATCATAGTTATCCTTTGTTGAAAATGCAAATTTTTTGAATACATAGTTATTCTTTGTTGAAGATTTTTTTTTTTAAGACACAATGAGTCCACGGATCATCTTAATTACTCATGGGATATTCACCTCCTGGTCAGCAGGAGGCGGCAAAAAGCACCACAGCAAAGCTGTTAAATAGCTCCTCCCTTCCCTCCCTCTCCAGTCATTTTCTTTGCCTACGTTAATGATAGGAAGTTGTAAAGTGAGGTGTTAGATTAGATTCTTCAATCAAGAGAGAGACCAGGCATACCCTTTTCTCCCTCTTCTATTTTTAAGAAGATGTTTCCCATAGCTGGCTCTTTTAAGGAAGCTTGGCAAACAGTTCCTAAGGTGGAAGGGGCTGTTTCCACCTTAGCCAAGAGAACTACTATTCCCATAGAGGATAGTTGTGTTTTCAAAGACCCTATGGACAAGAAGTTAGAAGGTCTACTTAAGAAGATTTATGTTCACCAGGGTCTGCAATGGCAGCCAGCTGCGTGCATTGCTACCGTCACTAGTGCGGCACCATATTGGTTTGATGCACTGTCTGAGTCTCTCAGGACTGAGACTTCCTTAGAGGAGATCCAAGACAGGATAAAGGCTCTGAAGCTAGCTAATACCTTTATTACGAACGCTTCCCTTCAAATTATTAAACTGGGAGTTAAGGTTTTGGGTTTCTCTATTCTAGCCCGCAGAGCTTTATGGTTAAAACCTTGCTCTGCGGATGTTTCCTCCAAGTCTAAGCTTCTGGCTATTCCTTACAAGGGCAAGACCTTGTTTGGACCTGGCCTATTGGAAATTATCTCTGATATCACGTGAGGTAAGGGTTATCTTCTCCCTCAAGATAAAAGAAACAAACAGAAGGGACGACAGAGTCATTTTCGTTCCTTTTGAAATTTCAAAGGAAATTCTTCATCTTCCTCCTCTAAGCAGGAACAATCCAAACCTGCATGGAGACCTAACCAGTCTTGGACTAAGGGAAAACAATCCAAGAAGCCTGCTATGGAATCAAAGACAGCATGAAGGGCATGCCCCCAATCCGGGACTGGATCTTGTAGGGGGCAGACTTTCCTTCTTCGCTCAGGATGTTCAGGATCCCTGGGCAATAGATATTGTGTCCCTGGGATACAAACTAGAGTTCAAAGGTTTTCCTCCCAGAGGCAGGTTTCTACTTTCAAGATTATCTGCAAACCAGACAAAGAGAGAGGCGTTCTTACATTGCGTAAGAGACCTCTCCGCCCTAGGAGTGATTGTTCCCGTACCAGTACAGGAACAGGGTCAGGGTTTTTATTCCAATCTGTTCGTGGTTCCCAAAAAAGAGGGAACTTTCAGACCAATTTTAGACCTCAAGAGTCTAAACAAATTTCTAAGGGTTCCATCCTTCAAGATGGAAACTATTCGTTCCATTCTTCCCTTAATCCAAGAGGGTCAATTTATGACAACAGTGAATTTTAAGGACGCATACCTACATGTTCCTATTCACAGGGATCCTAAGTTCCTAAGGTTTGCCTTCCAGGACAAACACTTCCAGTTTGTGGCTCTTCCTTTCGGCCTGGCCACTGCTCCCAGAATTTTCACAAAGGTTCTGGGGTCTCTGTTGGCGGTACTTCGTTCACAGGGCATTGTGGTGGCACCTTATGTGGACGACATTCTAGTCCAGGCGCCATCTTTTCAACAAGCAAGATCCCACACCGACATAGTGTTATCTTTCCTGAGAACTCACGGGTGGAAGGTAAATTTGGAAAAGAGTTCCCTAGTTCCAGACACAAGAGTCACCTTCTTGGGAACCATAATGGATTCCCTGTCTATGAAGATTTTTCTGACAGAAGTCAGGAAATCAAACATTATCGATACTTGTCTAGTTCTTAAGTCCACTCCCCGGCCGTCAGTGGCTCAGTGCATGGAGTTAATCGGGCTGATGGTGGTGGCAATGGACATCATCCCGTTTGCTCGCTTCCATCCCAGACCTCTGCAGTTAAGCATGCTCAGGCAATGGAATGGAGATTATGCAGACTTGTCTCCTCGAATAACTCTGGACCAGGAGACAAGGGACTCTCTTCAATGGTGGTGGTCTCTGGATCATCTCTCCCAGGGAACCTGCTTTCGCAGACCATCTTGGGTGATTGTGACAACAGACGCCAGCCTTCTGGAGTGGGGAGCAGTCTGGGGCTCCCTAAAGGCTCAGGGAGTTTGGACTCAGTCAGAGTCTGTTCTTCCTATAAACATTCTGGAGCTAAGAGTGATCTACAATGCTCTTCTGGCCTGGCCTCAGTTAGCCACGGTCCAGTTTATCAGGTTCCAGTCGGACAACATAACTTCAGTGGCTTACATCAATCATCAGGGAGGAACGAGGAGTTCCTTAGCGATGACAGAGGTAACCAACCAAGATAATTCAATGGGCGGAGACCCATTTTTGCTATCTGTCGGCAATCCACATCCCAAGGGTCGACAACTGTGAGGCGGACTTCCTGAGCAGGCAGACCTTTCATCGGGGGGAGTGGGAACTCCATCCGGAAGTGTTCTCCGACCTGATTCTCAAGTGGGGTCAGCCGGAATTGTATCTCATGGCATCTCGACAGAATGCCAAGCTCCTGAGATACGGGTCGAGGTCCAGGGACCCCCAGGCGGAACTGATAGATGCTCTGGCGTTCCCTTGGACCTTCAGTCTAGCATACCTATTTCCTCAGTTTGCTCTTCTTCCTTGGGTAATTGCTCGAATCAAACAGGGGAGGGCTTTGGTGATTCTCCTAGCACCGGCCTAGCCTCGTAGGATTTGGTATGCGGATTTGGTGGAGATGGCATCTCTACCACCTTGGAGACTCCCGTTGAGGAAGGACCTCCTGATTCAGGGGCCCTTCCTTCACCCAAATCTAGTTTCTCTGAAGCTGACTGCTTGGAGATTGAACGCTTCATTTTATCCAAGTGGGGGTTTTCTGACTCGGTCATTGAGACCATGATTCAGGCTCGTAAGCTTGTAACTAGAAGGATTTACCATAAAATTTGGCCTAAATATCTCTATTGGTGTGAATCCAAGGGCTACTCATGGAGTAGAGTTAGGATTCCTAGAATTTTGTCCTTTCTCCAAAAGGGTTTGGAGAAAGGTTTATTGACGAGTTCCCTATAGGGTCAAATCTCGGCATTATCTATTTTTTTACACAAACGTCTGGCTGATGTCCCAGATGTACAATCATGTTGTCAGGCCTTGGTCAGGATTAGGCCTGTGTTCAAACCAGTTACTCCTCCATGGAGTCTTAATTTATTTCTCAAGGTTCTTCAAGGGGTTCCGTTTGAGCCTATGCATTCCTTAGATATTAAATTGTTATCTTGGAAAGTTTTATTTCTTGTTGCTATTTCTTTGGCTCGTAGAGTGTCAGAGCTCTCTGCATTGCAGTACGAATCTCCTTACTTTATTTTCCATTCAGATAAGGTAGTTTTACGTACTAAATTAGGATTTCTTCCTAAGTTGTTTCTGATCGGAACATTAATCAGGAGATTGTTGTTCCTTCTTTGTGTCCTAATCTTTCTTCTCAGCAAGAACGACTTCTGCACAATTTAGACGTGGTCCATGCTTTAAAGTTTTACCTACAGGCGACTAAGGACTTTCATCAGTCTTCTTCTTTGTTTGTGATTTTCTCAGGAAAACGTAAGGGACAGAAAGCTACGGCTACTTCTCTTTCTTTTTGGCTGAAGAGTATCATACGTTTTGCATATGAGACTGCTGGACAGCAGCCTCCTGAGACGGTTACGGCTCATTCCACGAGGGCTGTGGCTTCCTCATGGGCAGATTAGCAAGGCTGCAACTTGGTTCTCTCTTCACATTTTTTCAAAGTTTTACAAATTTGACACTTTTGCCTCGGCTTAGGCCGCTTTTGGGAGAAAGGTTCTTTAAGCAGTGGTGCCTTCCGTTTAGGTTCCCTGTCTTGTCCCTCCCGTATCATCTGTGTACTCTAGCTTGGGTATTGGATCCCATTAGTAATTAAGATGATCCGTGGACTCATCGTGTCTTAAAAAAGAAAAGAAAATTTATGCTTACCTGATAAATGTATTTCTTTTTTGATACAATGAGTCCACGGCCCGCCTTGTTCTTGTAGACGGGTTGTTGGTTATGTTGGTTGAATGACTGGAGTGGGAGGGAAAGGAGGAGCTATTTAACAGCTTTGCTGTGGTGCTCTTTGCCGCCTCCTGCTGACCTGGAGGTGAATATCCCATTAGTAATTAAGATGATCCGTCGACTCATCGTGTCAAAAAATAAATAAATTTATCAGGTAAGCATAAATTTTCTTTTTGTTACATACAAGCACAAAAATAGTTATACTTTGTTGAAGATTTTGTTTCATGCAAGCACAAATAACACATTTTTAAATTATTTTCTATTTTATTATTTTCTATTTTGTATCAGCAAATAATTTGCAAACACACTTTGCACACATTTTTGCAAACATTTTGCAAATATTTTAATTTCACTTATGATCATTTGATATACATCAAATATTTGAAATTACAATTAACCCTATAGCTTTCTTCTAGCACACATATACACTATTTTCTATAAAAAATAAAATAACTTTTTTTCTGTTGTGAGAACAGGGAAGTATATGTAGCAAGGGTTTCAACTAGCGCTACACTAAAACACCTGTATTTTTCTGATTAGGTAATCAAATCTAGCAAAAAATAATCTCCTGCTGCTCCTGAGCTTGCCTAGATAAACCTTTCAGCAAAGGATAACAAGAGAAGGAGGCAAATTAAATAATAGAAGTAAATTGGAAAGTTGTTTAAAATTGTATTCTCTATCTTAATCATGAAATAAAATTTTTGGGTTTCATGTCCCTTTAAATTATTTAAACAACTAATGAAACTTAAAATACATCTACATGCAATATTTTGAATGCATCATTCTATCTAGCATTCATTTAGTGTTTAATGTAATTCTTCTCCATTTTCAACTCTCTTCTCTACCCACCTGCACCACCCCCCTCATCTGCGTTCAGTGCTCAAGACCTGGCTGACTACTTTTTCAATAAAACACTCATTATCCGAAGAAACATCCTAACACAAGCCTGTAATCTACCAATTTCACTCCCAGTCACCCCCTCTGCCGTTCTCTGCATCCTCCTCCCAACCACTGAGAGTGAAGTGGCTTCCCTATTGCCTTCCTCACACCTCACTACCTGCCCACTCGACCCTATTCCTTTGCATCTAATACCTTCTCTGTCTTCCACCCTCACTCCAGCTCTTACCCACATATTTAACCTATCCCTTTCTACCAGCTCATTCCCTGCCTCCTTCAAACATGCAAAGGTCACCCCCATACTCAAAAAACCCTCCCTTGACCCTACCTCACCTGCGAACTACCGCCCCATATCACTGCTCCCGCTAGCTTCAAAAATCCTTGAAAAACTATTTTTTGATCGCCTAACCCACTTCCTGTTCTCCAACTGACTGCTCGACCCCCCTGCAATCTGGCTTCCGTCCCCAACACTTAACTGAGACTGCCCTCACCAAGGTTACTAGCGATCTCCTTTTTGCTAAAAACAAAGGCTACTACTCTATACTCATCTTACTTGACATCTCTGCTACCTTTGACACTGTTGACCATCCCCTTCTCCTAAGGACTCTCAGCTCTCTTGGGCTCTGTGACACTGCCCTCTCCTGGATTCTTTCTTATCTCTCTAACAGATCCTTCTCCATCTCTTTTGACACTGCCCTCTCCTGGATTATTTCTTATCTCTCTAACAGATCCTTCTCCATCTCTTTTGCTGGTGGCTCCTCCTCTCCATTGCCTCTGTCTGTTGGAGTACCTACCTCAAGGCTCTGTCCTGAGTCCTCTTCTCTATTTACACTTCTTCACTGGGTAAATTTATCAACAGCTATGGCTGTAACTACCACCTCTATGCTGATGACACCCAGATCTACCTTTCCACCCCTGAACTCTCTCCTTCTGTCAATTCTCACATCAATAACTGCTTATCTGGCATTTCCTCCTGGATGGCCTCTCACCACCTAAAAATAAACATGGCCAAGACCGAACTACTTCTAATCCCCCCTCTAACTCTTCTACAGTTTCTAATTTTTCCATCACTGTTGGCGGCACCACTATCTCCCCATCATCCCAAGTCCGCTGCCTCTGAGTCACACTTGACTCAAATCTGTCCTTCATTCCCCACATCCAACTGCTCTCTTCATCCTGCCGCGCAACCACCTACGCAGTATCTCCAAAATTCGTCCGTTTCTAAGTGACAAAACTACTAAACTGCTTATCCACTCCCTGGTAATTTCCCAACTTGACTACTGCAATAACTTGCTAACTGGCCTCCCTCTCTCCCGTCTCTCTCCCCTTCAATCCATCCTAAATGCATCTACCAGGCTAATCCACCTCTCTCGATGCTCCGTTTCTGATGCACCTCTCTGTGAGTCCCTTCACTGGCTCCCCATTCACAGCAGAATTAAATTCAAAATTCTCACCCTGACCTACAAAGCCCTCACCAATGCTGCCCCACCCTACCTGTCCTCACTCATTTAGCAAATATACTCGCCCCCTAAGATCCAACAATGACCTGCTCCTTGCGTCCTCTACTATCACCTCCTCTCATGCTAGACTACAGGACTTCTCTTTTGTGTGGCTCCAACCCTCTGGAACGCACTTCCTTGAGCCGTCAGACTCTCCCCTAACCTCTCCTCCTTTAAACGTTCCCTAAAGACCTTTTTGTTCAGGGAAACCTATCACCGACTCATTAGCAAATGAACTTCTCTAAACCAACAGTTGCCCTCATCACCCTGCTAATAGCATTTTCACCTTTGCAGTCCCCACCTCCAGTTTCCTATCCTCCTACCCATCTAGATTGTTAGTTTCCACGGCAATAGGGCCCTTAATTCCCCCTGTGTCTTTCTGTAAAATTTTGTCTTTTATTGTTTTGTTTCTCCGTTGTACTTCTATCCTTGTACCCATGGGCAGCGCTGCGGAATCTGTTGGCGCTTTATAAATAAATAATAATAATGTCTCTTATGTCTCTTTAACTCATAAAAATGTGTAACTGGCTCTTCAATATTCTGGAGACACTTCCATTTCATATATATTTTTCAACAAAAACTGCTATGGTCATGATCTAAATTGGCTTACTAGAAGCAGAATAAAATATATTTAATATTTTAAAACACATTAACATCCTTTTTATTGCAATTACTCCACACACCATTTGCCTTATTTGGAAGAGCCAATCTGGGCTTTAGTCTGCAGAAAACAAGGCTAGCCACTGTCAGAAGTTAGCATAAAGTACATTGTTTTGCAGTTGTTATCTGATAAAGCCAATTATGGACATATATGTAACAGAGGTAGACTTGAGAAGACAGCAGGGTGCATTTCAAGATCTGAGAATTAGAAATTGCTAAAATTTCAGAAAATGGTGGAAATATAAATAATGGAATTATGAAATATATAGTGCAAATGTGTTTCATTGAGCCTAACTAAACCTATCTCAAGGTGTTTACTGTCGCTTTAAACCCCTTTAAAGTTGTTACATACATAGTTAACGTCAACAGCAATGCACTACTGGGACCTATCTGAACACATCTGTTAAGCCAATGACAAGTAGCATATATCGGCTTTTTTTTATCTCCAATTAAGGACTAATTGCATGCGTGTATGTGTGTGTATATATATATATATATATATATATATATGTATATATATATATATATATATATATATATACATACATACATACATACATACATACATACATACATACATACATACATACATACATACATACATACATACATACATATAGATAGATAATAATTTTAAAGTTAGAGGGCAAAAGTAAAAAATTCAGGCGCAGTGCCTCCCAGGCCCCTTTGATTCGTCAGACTGACTGGGTAACAAAAGAACTGTGTGTATGCTTGTATGTAATGTGTCAGGGTAAGTGTATGGGGCTACAATTCCCATCATTCCACACAAAATTTAAAGCGTTGGACAAAAAGTTATCAGTCCACTCTATTTATTTCCACTGTAATTTCTTACTAGTCCAGCGCTAGTGGATAGTTCCAGCCCTGTATGTATGAATATATACAGTGTTCGCTACAGGCCACTTTGCTTGCATAGTGGCATTAGGAAGTAGCTGGGTGGGGGCAGTGTAATACTTTGTAATATTATAACATTTTCTTCTATCTTGAGCTCAAATTAATTGCACAATTTAATACTTTTGTTTAATGATAATTTGTATATATATATAATGATATATTGAAAAATTATATATATATATATATATATATATATATATATATATATATGTTACACACACCTATTGCTAACAGGTGCATCAAATCCAACACATAGCCTTGAAATCTCCAGAGACATATTTAGGTAGGACAATGGGTCACACTGAAGAGCTCAGTGACTTTAAAGGTAGCACTGTTATAGGAAGCCACATTTGTCACAAGTCAGTTTGTGACAATTTTGTCCTACTAGATCTGCCCCTGTCAACTGTAAGTGCTATTATTGTGAAGTGGAAGTGTCTAAGAGCAACAGCTCAGCCACAAAGTGGTAGACCAAACTCACAGAGTTGGATTGCTGAGTGCTGAAGCCCATAGCATGTAAAAATTGCCTGTCACCTGTTGCACCTACTCACTACAGAGTTATAAACTGCCTCTGGAAGCAACATCAGCACAAGAAATGTGTGTTGAGAGCCCCATTAAATGGGTTTCCTTGGCCAAGCAGCTGTACACATACCTCAGTTCAACATATGCAATGCCAAGCATCAACTGGAGTGGTGTAAAGCATGCCACAACTGGACCGGAAGCTGACTGTTGAAGAGTGTATGCTGGATCCTTTACAATATATTTTATATATATATATATATATATCTGCAATAGATCTGAAGTTATTATTAGGGTAACTTTTTTAGGAACAAGACTCTCCTTCCTCTGACCAACCAGAAAGTAACAAACTGAGTGAATATAAACCCTAAGCCCCTTCCCAAACACAGAAAACTGCCCTTGGTGCAGCAAACAATTACAGTGAAAACATAAACACCAAAATAATCCAATCAGTGGAATCACCATACAGCATACAACACTTTACAAGCATGGCCACTTCTATGCTCAATCCCATTTATCTGTTTCCAATCAGAGAATGTTATGACTGTTGCATACGTAAATCACCAAGGGGGAACAATGAGCTCTCTAGCCATGCAGGAGGAGGTATCTTGCATTCTGTCCTGGGCGGAACCTTATCAGTGTGCCATTTCAGCCATTTATATCCCAGAGAGTGGACAACTGGAAAGCGGATTACTTGAGTCAGACTCTTCATTCTGGGGAATGGTCTCTCAATCAGGAGAATTTAAACAGTGTAGTGCAATGGTGGGGGACACAGATATAGATCTCATTGCTTCTTGCCTAAATCACAAATTACTGAGGTACTTCTCGAGGTCGAGGATTCTCAAGCTGAGTTGATAGACGCGTTAACTGCTCCTTGGCGCTGCAATCTAGTATACCCGTTTCCTCCGATTGTACTTCTTCTACGAGTAGTGGCACGTCACAAGCAGGAGCATGTTCCAGCTATTCTCATAGCTCCAGCATGGCCTTGCAGATCTTGGTATGCGGATCTGGCGATAATGTCCAGCCATCCACCTTGGCATCTTCCACTGAGATCAAATCTTCTGTCTCAGGGCCTATTCTTCTATCAAAATTTTGAACCATTGATACTGTCACAGAGAGGTTTGCCTGATTCTGTAATTGATACTTTGATTCTGGCCAGACACCTGTTGCTAGAAAGATTGACAATAAGGTATCGAAGGTCTATTTCTCCTTGTGTTCTAAACAAGGTTATTCCTGGCATTCTGTGTGAATTACACTGATTTTACAATTTCTGTAGGAGTGTCTTAATGAGGGACTTGCAGTTTGTTCCTTAAGAGGACATATTTCAGCTTGTTCAGGCTCTTTATAGCATCAGACCAGTCATAAAGTCATCTGCTCCCTGTGGAGTTTGAATCTTGCTCTAAAGGTTCTACAACATCCACCTTTTCAACCTATGCATAGTCTGGATCTAAAGTTACTTTCTTGGAAGTTACTTTTCTTGTTGGCTAATTCTTCTGCCTGCAGAGTGTCGGAATTAACTGCACTTTCTTGGGAGATTTTGTTATTTGGTGTTTCACCAGGATAAGGCTGTATTAAGGGCAAAATCGGGTTTTCTTCCTAAGGTAGTGTCTGCTGAAAATATAAATCAGAAAATAGTGGTTCCTTCTTTGTGTCCTAATCCAAAATCTCCAAAGGAGAGATTATTGCATAATTTGGATGTTGTTAGGGCATTGAAATTTTATCTTCAGGCTACTAAAGAGTTTTTCAGTCTTGTATTCTATTTGTGTTATTTTTTGATAAACGTAAGTGTCAAAAGGCCACCTCTGTGTTTTTATCGTTTTGGTTGAAAAGCATAATTCACAGAGTTTACTGCTCGTTCCACTCGTTCATTTGCTACTTCATGGGCTTTCATGAATGAGGCCTCTGTTGAACAAATTTGCAAGGCTGCGACTTGATCTTTTCTACACACTTTTACAAAATGTTATCACTTTGATGTGTTTGCCTCAGTGGAGGCTGCATTTGTTAGGAAAGTTCTCCGGGCAGTGGTGCCTAGTACTTAGGTGCATGCTTTACCTTTTTTCCCACCCATTCATTCGTGGACTTTTCAGCTTGGGTATTGGTTCCCAAGTGTAAGGATCATGAATTCTCACTACCATTAGAAAGAAAACATAATGTATTCTTAACTGATAAATTAATTTCTTTCTTGGTAGTGAGAGTCCATGAACCCAACCAAAATATGTAGTACATGGAAGCGGCAGTCCTAGTTTGCACCTCTTTATTCTACTGTCTTTCTTACTTTCTTCTTTTCTCAGCTTTAAGTACTACAGGGAGAGAAGGGGAAGTAGGAAGGATATATGTAAAGCTCTGGTATGCTGTCTTTGCTTCTGGTAGGGTGGCCAGGTGATGTAATTCCCAAGTGTAGAGATTGTGGACTCTCACTACCCAGAAAGAAAGAAATGTATCAGGTAAGAATAAATTATGTTTTGTTTGTTTTTTTATAAGTGACAAATTAATCATTTAAAGATCAGTATTTAAAGGTCTTTATGAGAAATGTTTCATTGTGTTGGAATGATTGCACGAGAGCTACATCTTTTCTGCTTTTCTAGAAGTTAAAGTGGCATTTTTCTTCTTCTTTGATCACTGTTCAATTTGTTAAAGAGTAGCAAACCATTTTTTTTGTAATGAAACTTAAACATAGCAACCCAAATTTAAAGGAATAATTTCCTGTAGTTTGTCTGGTTCATGTATGGATTGTGTCTGGACTGAGCTTGGCAGACAAGGTTCAATTTACTGTAACTGTCATTGCAAAGTAAAAACACATTAACTTGTCATTACCACATGGTTCATTCTTTTAGTTTGTCTTTCTGTGGCCTGGCATCGAAAGGGTGCACTGTGGCTTATGGCTTTAGGTCAGTTTTGTAGTGTGTTGAAACAGTGCGGCATTGCAGGCAGCTTTGGGGCACTTTCTCCATTCAGTGCCTGTGGACAGTTTTTAGTGGTTAGACCGGACTCACTTCCTGTTAGAATATGCCATGGACGAAGTCAAAAAACCTGTTTGTTTCACTCAGGATTTGTGGGTCTTACCCATAGTTCCCTGTACTTGCTTCTGGAGGTTATTAAAGGACAAGCGCTCTTTTTTTTAACAGCATGTGTTAGAACCAAGAGCCTTAGCGTGACTAGCAAATATAAATTGTATGGAAGCAATTAAAGTAGAAGGAAATGTCATGCCGGCCAAATTTAAACCTACAAACCCATAGCTCTGATTAATACTTTTTTCCTTCTTCTTCTAGTTTCATAAGAAGAGAATAATTTTGAATGTTTGATTGAATCAATCCTTAACGTTCTGCAGACAGCAGTGCCAGATGTAAGGTCTTTTTCTCAGTTTAATATTTAGTGATAATTTTATTTTATTATGCACTGGATTGTTTCTACCATATTTTGAAAAAATAAATAAAAGAAAAAATAAATAAATATATATATCTATATATATCTATATATATATATATATATATATATATATATATATATATATATATATATATATATATATATATATATATATATATATAAATATAAATACACACACACGTACATACATACCAAGGCCAATAATATCTTAGTATCATATGTAGTTTGTGTACTTTAAAGGGATAGAAAGGTCGAAATTGAAATGTGTACGGGTATATTTTAAATTTTAAATAGATGCATTTTAGCATTATACAGGTACATATTCCCAAATCCTAAAATCTAAACTTTTTCACTATTTTTTTTTTCAAAAGTATTGAAAATTATATAAAACTACCTTTAGGTACATGTATAAGCTGTATTATGAAATTTAAATATTGCCTAAATGACATAAGATGTTGTTTACACTTGGCTCCATCCCCTTTCCCAACTTTCCCATTTTAAAGATGCAAGTATTCCAAAATCCAAACCTTTTCCAGTCCCAAGCAGTTTGTATAAAGGGTTTTCTACCTGTACTTCCATTAGATAATTTCTTTATACAAAATATAGTTAGAGAAAATATGAAGTCATGTTCTAGATTCTATAGATTCAAAAACAAATCGGGGAGATTCTTGGCTCAGCTAGTCCGTAATAATAAAAATACTAGGTTTATTTTGAAACTAAAAACTAGGGAGAAAGAAATAACTAACTTTAAAGAAATACAAGAAACATTCTACGAATATTTAAAAAAATAATTTCCCCTTATATTATAGATGAAGAAAAAAAAGAACAGTTTTGGAAGACAAAGTACCAAATATAGACATAATGCAATTAAACAAACTTAATGAAGATATCACAGAAGAAGAAGTCTTACAAACAATTAGAAATGTATCCAATAATAAGGCTGCTGGTCCTGATTGATTACCGCCTGAATTTTATAAAATATTAATAAATTAAATCACTCCCACAATAACCATGCTTCTCAATACATTTTGGAAGGGACAACTTATCTCCTACCCAGATTTTAATGAATCCACTATAATAGAAAATTTTATAAAGAAACAAATAAGACAGACAAAGCAATAATAGCGATTGACGCACATAAAGCTTTCGATTCAATTGTATGGGACCATATATTCACAGCATTAACTAAATTCAGTTTTTCAGAAAACTGTTACAACATGATAGAATTACAAAAAGTCGCAAGCAGCACTAATAATAAATAAAAGTAAAACAGCATCCTTTCCACTACTAAGAGGAACCCGCCAAGGATGCCCTTTGTCGCCCTTAATCTTTAATTTAGCCTTAGAACCATTATTGATAGCATTGAGAATAGAAATCCCTGGAATATTGGTTAAAAACGAAGAGATTAAAATGGTGGTATATGCGGATGACTTATTGATTTCTTTTACAAGATATACCGAGTCCACGGTTTCATCCTTTACTTGTGGGATATATTCCTCCTGCTAACAGGAAGTGGCAAAGAGCACCACAGCAGAGCTGCTATATAGCTCCTCCCCTAACTCCTCCCCCCAGTCATTCTCTTTGCCTATGCATAGCAATAGGAAGGGTAAAGTTTATGTGGTGATAAAAAGATAGTTTATTTTTCTTCAATCAAGAGGTTTTTTTTATTTTAAATGGTACCGGTGTGTACTGTTTTTATTCTGGCATGATATAGAAGAAGAATCATGCCTTGGGTCTGATGATCTTAGCAGTAGTAACTAATATCCATTTTCGTTCCCACAAGCATTGCTGAGGAAGTACATGAGAAGTCTTCAGTAGGGGGGAACGAGTTCTTGCTACAAGCAATTTCAAGGTATGTGCAGTCATTTGCATTCTGAGGAGACATGATATATCAGAATTTGGCTGACATATTCCCCATGCAGAGCAGGGGTAAGCAGTAGTCCTTGTTTTAGGGTGGTACTGTGCTGACCTGTATTATTATCCCATTATAAATAACATGGGACACTTAAGGGCTTTGTGGTTAGACACTGGGGCAGCCTAGGAATCCTAATGAAGAACGATTATGGGGTTTATTGAGGCTGAATTTTGTTTGTGGGGTTCACATGGCATATTTGTTAATAGAAGCAGTGTGTACATTTATTACTTGAAAACACTTCCCATGCGGCTTTCTGTATTTTTGGCTTGTCAGATATGATGGGCGGGGCCTATTTTCACGCTTCAGTGCGTAGTTAGATTTCTGGAGAGATGGCAGCCATTAGCTCCGGTTTAAACCAGGCTGTGTGGCTGTGCTTTGAAGTGGGACCGGATCGTTTAGGACAGGTCTTGGGGGCAGCAGAGCTGTGGCGAGGTGCAGAAGACTTTAACTGTTTATTGTCTGCAGATCGTTTTACTCCTGCTTAACTTGCTGAAGTTAAAAATTAACTCTCCTTTTACTGTTGGTGCAACATCCAAAGGCACTTTAGGCTCTCAAAACAACAAAATATTGCATTTTAATTATCGTTTTATCGATTTTGCAAAAACAGTGTACACTTTTTCTTCTTAAAGGCGCAGTAACCGTTTTTTTTTTGTACTGTATTATTTTTACACATAATAAAGTTGGGAAAGACTTGTGCTGTTATTACTAGTCTGTACAACATGTCTGACATGGGAAGTCAGTGTTTAGAAGCCATGGTGGAACCCCTTCTTACATTGTGCCCTTATTGTACTGAAAGGGCCTTACACTGTAAGGATCACATTTTAAATAAAGAAAGTGGGGCTCAGGAGGATTCTCAGTCTGCAGAGCATCGGGGTATACCATCTTTTTCTTCCCAAGTGTCACAACCTTTAACGCACACACAAGCAACGCCAAGTAATTCTAGTGCGTCTACTTCTTTTACTTTGCAAGATATGGCGGCAGTCATGTCTACTACCCTTACAGAGGTATTGTCTAAGCTGCCAGCCTTGCAGGGTAAACGCCATAGGTCAGATATTAATACAAATACTGAACCTTCTGACGCCTTAGTGGCTATTTCCGATGTAAACCCCCAATGCTCTGATTTGGGGGTTAGGGAATTTATGTCTGAGGGAGAACTTTCAGAGTCAGGAAATATAATACCTCAGACAGATTCGGACTTCATGTCCTTTAAATTCAAATTTGAACACCTCCGCTTATTGCTCAGGGAGGTTCTGGCGACTCTGGATGATTGTGACCCGATCACGGTTCCTCCAGAAAAATTGTGTAAAATGGACAAATATTTGGAAGTACCTACTTACACGGATGTTTTTCCGGTTCCTAAGAGAATTTCGGAAATTGTTAAGAAGGAATGGGATAGACCAGGTATACCGTTTTCTCCCCCTCCTAATTTTAAGAAAATGTTTCCCATATCTGACACCATGCGGGATTTCTGGCAATTGATTCCCAAGGTGGAGCTGTTTCTACTTTAGCTAAACGTACTACTATCCCCATTGAGGACAGTTGTGCGTTTAAAGACCCTATGGATGGAGGGTCTTCTAAAGAAAATTTTTGTTCACCAGGGTTTTCTTTTGCAGCCTATAGCGTGCATGGTTCCAGTAACTACTGTGGCTGCCTTTTGGTTTGACGCCCTGGAAGAGTCCTTGAAGGTTGAGACACCTTTAGAGGACATTTTAGACAGAATTAAGGCTCTAAAGGTTGCAAATTCTTTCATGACGGATGCTGCTTTTCAGCTTGCGAAATTAGCAGCGAAAAATGCAGGCTTTGCCATCGTGGCGCGTAGAGCGTTATGGGTAAAATCTTGGTCGGCGGACGTGTCGTCTAAGTCTAAGCGTTTGTCTATTCCCTTTAAGGGTAAGACCCTATTTGGGCCTGAACTGAAGGAAATAATTTCTGACATTACTGGAGGTAAGGGTCACACCCTACCTCAGGACAAGCCCCTCAAGATGAGGACTAAACAAAATCATTTTCGTTCCTTTCGGAATTTTAAAGGAACATCATCTGCTTCCCCTTCCTCCGCTAAGCAGGAAGAGAACCTTGCGCAATCCAAGGCGGTCTAGAGACCTAACCAGGCCTGGAATAAAGGTAAACAAGTCAAAAAACCCGCTGCTGCTACCAAGACAGCATGAAGGGGCAGCCCCCGATCCGGGACCGGATCTAGTAGGGGGCAGACTCTCTTTCTTTGCTCAGGCTTGGGCAAGGGATGTACAGGATCCCTGGGCATTGGAAATCGTGACCCAGGGGTATCAGTTGGAATTCAAGGATTTTCCCCCAAGGGGAAGATTTCATCTTTCTCATTTGTCTGTAGACCAGACATAAACAGAGGCTTTCTTACGCTGTGTAAAAGACCTCTACACCATGGGTGTAATTTGCCCAGTTCCAGCTCGAGAACAGGGGCAGGGGTTCTATTCAAACCTTTTTGTGGTTCCCAAAAAAGAGGGAACCTTCAGACCAATTTTAGATCTCAAGGGTCTAAACAAGTTTCTCAGAGTCCCATCGTTCAAGATGGAGACCATTCGTACAATTCTGCCTATGATCCAGGAGGGTCAGTTCATGACCACGGTGGACCTGAAGGATTCGTATCTTCACGTCCCTATCCACAAGGATCGTTATCAGTTCCTGCAATTTGCATTTCAGGACAAACATTATCAGTTTGTGGCCCTTCGGGTTGGCCACGGCTCCAAGGATCTTCACAAAGGTTCTAGGGGCTCTTCTAGTGCGGTGCTCAGGCCGCGAGAAATAGCGGTGGCGCCATATCTGGACAATATCTTGATCCAGGCATTAACATTTCATCTATTAAAATCACACACAGTAATCGTGTTATCATTTCTATGAGTTCACTAGTTCCACAGACAAGGGTTTCATTCCTGGGAACTCTGATAGACTCAGCAAGCATGAAAATATTTCTGACAGAAGTCAGAAAATCAAAGATTCTAAATACCTGCGGGGCTTTGCAGTCCATTCATCGGCCATCAGTGGTTCAGTGTATGGAAGTCATCGGACTAATGGTAGCGGCAATGGATATCATTCCGTTTGCTCGCTTTCATCTCAGACCACTACAACTGTGCATGCTCAGTCAGTGGAATGTAGATTATGCGAATTTATCTCTTCAGATAAATCTGGACCAAGAGACCAGGGACTCTCTTTGGTGGTGGTTGTCGCAGGACAATCTGTCCCAAGGGATGTGCTTTCGCAGGCCATCTTGGGTGATAGTAACGACGGACGCCAGTCTTCTGGGCTGGGGTGCAGTCTGGAATTCCCTGAAGGCTCAGGGTGTGTGGACTCAGGCGGAGTCTCAATTACCAATCAATATTCTGGAACTGAGAGCGATTTTCAATGCGCTGCTAGTGTGGCCTCAGTTGGCTTTGGCCAAATTCATAAGATTCCAGTCGGACAACATCACGACTGTGGCATACATCAATCATCAGGGGGGAACAAGGAGTTCTCTAGCGATGATAGAAGTTTCAAAGATAATTCGATGGGCGGTGGTTCACTCTTGCCATCTGTCTGCAATCTATATCCCAGGAGTAGAGAACTGGAAAGCAGATTTTCTAAGTCGTCAGACATTTTATCCGGGGGAATGGGAACTTCACCCGGAGGTGTTTGCAACCTTGATTCATCAGTGGGGCACACCGGAATTGGATCTGATGGCATCTTGACAGGATGCCAAACTTCCACGTTACGGGTCCAGGTCAAGGGACACTCAGGCGGTGCTGATAGATGCCCTAGAAGTACCATGGTCGGTCAACCTGGCTTATGTGTTTCCACCGTTTCCTCTCCTTCCTCGTGTGATTGCCAGAATCAAACAGGAGAGGGCTTTGGTAATTCTGATAGCGCCTGCGTGGCCACGCAGGACATGGTATGCAGATCTAATGGACATGTTGTCTCTGCCACCGTGGAGACTTCCATTGAGAAGGGACCTTCTCATTCAAGGTCCTTTCCAACATCCAAATCTCACTTCTCTGCAACTGACTGCTTGGAGATTGAACGCTTGATTTTATCTAAGCGGGGTTTTTCTGAGCCGGTCATTGATACCCTGATTCAGGCTCGCAAGCCGGGCACTAGAAAAATTTACCATAAGATATGGCGTAAATATCTTTATTGGTGTGAATCCAAGGGTTACTCATGGAGTAAGGTTAGGATTCCTAGGATTTTGTCCTTTCTCCAAGAAGGTTTGGAGAAGGGTTTATCTGCTAGTTCATTGAAGGGACAAATCTCTGCTTTGTCAATTTTGCTTCACAAGCGTCTGGCAGATGTACCAGATGTTCAGGCATTTTGCCAGGCTTTAATTAGAATCAAGCCTGTGTTTAAACCAATTGCTCCTCCATGGAGTTTGAATTTAGTTCTTAATGTTCTTCAAGGGGTTCCGTTTGAACCCATGCATTCCATAGATATTAAGCTGTTATCTTGGAAAGTTTTGTTTTTAGTTGCTATCTCTTCTGCTCGAAAAGTTTCAGAGCTTTCTGCATTGCAATGTGATTCCCCTTATCTTATATTCCATTCTGATAAGGTGGTTTTGCGGACTAAACCTGAATTCCTTCCTAAGGTTGTTTCAAATAAGAATATTAATCAGGAAATCGTTGTTCCTTCTCTGTGTCCTAATCCTTCTTCTAAGAAGGAGCGTCTGTTACATAACTTAGATGTGGTTCGTGCTTTGAAGCTTTACTTGCAAGCAGCAAAGGATTTCCGTCAAACATCCTCTCTGTGGTTTATTCTGGTAAGCGTAGAGGTCAAAAAGCTACAGCTACCTCTTTCTTTTTGGCTGAAAAGCATCATACGTTTGGCATATGAGACTGCTGGACAGCAGCCTCCTGAAAAGATTACGGCTCATTCTACCAGAGCTGTGGCTTCCACATGGGCTTTTAAAAATGATGCTTCTGTTGAACAGATTTGTAAGGCTGCGACTTGGTCCTCCCTTCATACTTTTTCCAAATTTTATACTTTTGCTTCTTCTGAGGCAATTTTTTCGGAGAAAGGTGCTTCAAGCAGTGGTGCCTTCCGTTTAGGTTCCTGTCTTGTCCCTCCCTTTCATCCGTGTCGTAAAGCTTTGGTATTGGTATCCCACAAGTAAAGGGTGAAACCGTGGACTCGGTATATCTTGTAAAAGAAAAGGAAATTTGTGCTTACCTGATAAATTGATTTATTTTACGATATACCGAGTCCACGGCCCACCCTGTCATTTTGAGACAGGACTTATTTTTATATAAACTTCAGTCACCTCTGCACCTTAATGGTTCTTTCCCTTTCTCTTCCTATACCTTCGGTCGAATGACTGGGGGGAGGAGTTAGGGGAGGAGCTATATAGCAGCTCTGCTGTGTACTCTTTGCCACTTCCTGTTAGCAGGAGGATGATATCCCACAAGTAAAGGATGAAACCGTGGACTCGGTATATCGTAAAAGAAATCAATTTATCAGGTAAGCATAAATTTCCTTTTTCACTAGACACTCAACAATAAACTTCAAGTTAATATGCCAAATTGTGGAAACATTTGGATCATTCACATGTTATAAAATTAACAAAAACAAATCAGAAGTACTGTGGATCCATAAAAATATAGTATCGGATGCTCAAACCTTTAAGGAGGTGAAACATTCATTGCTATATTTAGGAAATATATTCATTAAATATAAAAGAAGCTATTAGAAAATTTTCAGACACACTCAAATATTGGGAAACGCTTCCCCTTTCTCTTTATGGTAAAATAAACTTACTAAAAATGACAGCACTCCCACATTTATTATATATCTTCCAGAATATCCCACTTTTAATTAAAAAAATGAAATGAAGAAAATTAGTTAATCTATTAAGAGATATATATGGGGGAATAAAAAAGTTAGAATAAGCTATAAAAAAACTAACATTACCAAAAAAACATCTGGGAATGTCTTTGCCAGATATTTATTTGTATCATTTAGTAGCAGTAGGGAAGATTGCTATAGATTAGCTGCTAGATATAGGCCATTTCACTTTATTGGATTTGGAATCTCAGTTAATTAAACCTCTATACCTTAAAAACATTATTCATTTAGAAATCAATAAACTCCCGGTATGTATTAAAAGAATTAACCTATTAAAGGACCCAATAATCGCTTGGCATAGAATTTGTAAAAAATGTACTGTAATTTAAAATTTGCAGTATCACAGTTTCTCTCAATTAAGGGGAAACCAGGATTTTCAACTGGGATTTCTGTCCAACATGGGCTCAATATGGAAGGATCAGGGCTTAGTCAATGTGTCTCAATTAATTAATAGGGACCAAGAACAACCCAAAGTTATAGACTTTAAAGTTGCTCAAACACTATTTCAGCTTAAAAAAGAACACTGCTTTGCATATTTACAAATAAGAGATTATTGTATGAAACTTATAAGATCACATGGGAAAAACGTGGGAATTGGCCCCACTAACACCAATATTTACTGCATACAAAAATAATAAATTCTCAATCTCATTACTATATAATATTTTAAATAATAAAGACTACAAAAAACAATTGGAAAGGATTTCAACGAAATGGAAAGAAATGGGGTTCCGAATCTCTCAGCACAGACTGTTCTTAGAAGTATAGAAGTGTAGAAACAGCCTCCCTTGCAATGACATTACGCGAGCAACACGTTAAAATAATATGGATGACATATATGACCCCCGAAATAATGTCAAAATGGGGGAATAATCAAACTGGATATAATTGTGAGAAATGTAGAATGAGTAAAGCAAATCTAATACACTGCCTATGGACATGCCCTAAACTTCAAAAATACTGGAGAATGGTAGAATTTTTTTAACCCCTCCCCAATACACCTGGAACTCTTAGTTCTTAGTTCAAAGCTAAACCTAGGAGGTTCATATGCTAATTTCTTAGACCTTGAAGACTGCCTCTAATCTGAATGCATTTTGACCACTAGAGGGCATGAGATCATGTGTTTCATATAGATAACATTGAGCTCATTCATGTGGAGTGACCTAGGAGTGAGCACTGATTGGCTAAAATACTAAAATGCAAGTCTGTCAAAAGAACTGAAATAAGGGGGCAGTCAGCAAAAGCTTAGATACAAGGTAATCACAGAGGTAACATGTGTATTATTATAACTGTGTTGGTTATGCAAAACTGGGGAATGGGTAATAAAGGGATTTTTTTTCTTTTTTATACAACAAAAATTCTGGTGTTGACTGTCCCTTTTTAATTATTTAGTAAAGTTTACAGCTGAACTATGATTTATTTCTTTGTCTTTTACTTTCTCTTTAAAGGGACACTAAATTTAAATCAGATGCTCATTAGCACGATTTTCTTGTTTATAATTTTTTTTGCCCATTTTAGTATTTTAATAATTGTTGATAAACTATTTTAGAAATATATATATATCTTTAAACTGTTTCTCAACAAATGCAAAAGGATGAGACAAATGCCGCATAATCTTATCAGAAGCATTTGTCATCCACCAAAGAACATAAGGTATCAATGACAGGAAGAGAGTCGTAAAATAGTTCTGTTTATAATAATGACGTAAAAGTAGGGTGACCATATTGCAGCTTTAAAAAGGGACATATATGAAAAAAACATATGTCAGGGTTCTTAAAATGAAACATTATTTAAAACATTTCTTTAAACAGCCCTGACATATGTATTTTTCATATGTGTGTCCCTTTTTAAAGCGGCAATATGGTCACCCTACGTAAGAGTCCACACATTGTAGCAATGCAAACTGTCATACACTGTGGCAGTTTTTTAAGGTAAAGCGATGTTTAACTGCAAATTTGCCATAAAATGTTTTATTAAGCAAGGTAGAAAAATATATAAATATGCTTAGAATATTTTTATGTATTATATTTTTCAAGGGGTATGTCTCTAGACTGCAAAACATTGCAAGTTGATCTAACAATATGATCTAACTAATAATATATACTTAGCACTTGGAAAGTGTTTTTGAATCACTAGACTTACCCTTTTTGTGTCTCTGTATGTTCACTTTGTTTTGTTGACACGTTGTACTCTTATAATGGCATCAAAGTAACAAGATTATAATTTAATTTATGGGCAACAGTGGGAGATAAGGAGTCACAGCTCTAATTAGAAATTCTGATGCTATCAACAGATGCATTATACAACCTGCCCACATATTTCAGGTCTTTCTGTGGTCTTTGAAGGTGAGTTTTGTTCCTCTTATCACTTTTATGTGATGTCCCAGTGATGATAACTATGTAATGTTCCGGTAATTGTTCTTTGCATATCCTGGAGGCAAAAATATGTGTGTGTGTATGTATGTGTGTGTGTGTGTGTGTGTGTATGTATGTATGTATGTATGTATGTGTGTGTATATATATATATGTGTGTATGTGTGTGTATGTATGTATATATATGTGTGTGTATGTATGTATGTGTGTCTATATGTATGTATGTGTGTATAGATGTGTGTGTATGTATGTATATATATATATATATATATATATATGTGTATGTATGTGTGTATATATATATATATATATATATATGTGTATGTATATGTGTGTGTGTATGTATGTGTGTGTATGTATGTATGTATGTGTGTGTATTAGGGATGGGCGAATGTGTTTATATCCGAATTCGAATGTTAGAACGAATGTTATTGTAGAAATTCGATTTACATAATAGAATGTTGATAAGAACGAATATTCTTAAAAATTTGATTTTCAAATTTGAATATTACATTTATAAAACACAATTGTAGACTAGAAACACTATTTCGAATGTCACATTCGAATCGAATGTCACATTAGAATATTATATTTATAAAACACAGTATTAGACTAGAAATACTATTTCGAATTTGAATGTCACATTCGAATCGAATATCACATTCGAATCAAATATCACATTTAAAACACAGTATTAGACTAGAAATACTATTTTAAATTCAAATGTGACATTCGAATGTAGCATTCTAATTCAAATATTACATTTTGTAAACACACTTGTAGATTAGAAATACTATTTCAAATTTGAATGTCACATTCAAATTCGAATTCAAATATTACATTTCGAAATTGAATAAATACATAGCTAAACATTCTATTATTCGAACGAATATTTTCAAATTTTATTGAAAAATTCGAAAACGAAAATTCAAAAATAGAATGTTAGAATGTTATATAAACATTCGAAATTCTATTCGAACGAATGTATCAAAATTCGTTTTAAATTTCGAATTTTTAGAAACATTCGCCCATCCGTAATGTGTATATATGTCTGTGTGTTCTCTTAATATGTGTGTATGTATGTGTATGTATGTATGTATGTGTATACGTGTGTGTTCTCTTAAAGGGATGGTAAACTTTAATATGTGTGTATGTATGTGTATACGTGTGTGTGTTCTCTTAAAGGGATGGTAAACTTTAATATGTATGTGTGTGTATGTATGTTTGTATGTGTATACGTGTGTGTGTGTGTGTGTGTTCTTTTAAAGGGATGGTAAACTTTTTTAGATGTAGTTATAATTCATCAGTATTAAAAAGATGTGCTTTAACTTACTTTTTAATATAGATCTAAAATTCAAATACCTCTCGCTCCGGCCGCTTACTTCAAATGTAATTTTTTGTGAGCTTGCTGTTTGAATTGTTGTCTAATCAGCTACAACAAAAGTGCTAGAGTGCTGATTGGTGAACAGTTCAAACCTTTAGCTCACAAAAAAAAAAGCGCGGGGTATTTGAATTTCAGCACAACTTTAAAAAGTCATTTATAGCGCATCTTCATTACAAGTGATGAATTAAACTACATCTAAAATATCACTAAACATAGAAACATAGATATTGACGGCAGATAAGAGCCATAGGCCCAGCAAGTCTGCCCGATATTACCTAATAGTATAAACTTAACTAGTTCGTAGGATAGCCTTATGCTTGTCCCATGCATTTTTAAAGTCCCCCACAGTGTTTGTCGTTACTACCTCTTGAGGAAGTTTATTCCGTAAAACAATCACTCTTTCTGTAAAGAAGTGCTTTACAGAAAGAGTGATTGATTTATGGAATAATGCCCTTTTTGCATTGTTATGCCCTTTTAAAGATCTTTGTGTAATTTAAGTCGATGACATCTCTCCCAACAAATTTAATGGCATATATTCTATTCTACTAAATTGTACTGAATGATGTAGCACTGTTTAGTAAATGTGTCCCATTCTGTCTTCAGCACAGGATAATGACTCATGGGTGCTTCCTCCTTCTGGCAAATTGTCTTCTAAAAGAACAATATCATTCCCAGATTTTTTTTTTTTTTTTTTATCTTAAATAAGCAGAGAACTGATTCATTTTCCTAGGGAAAACAGGAAGCTGTAAAGTACAATGAATATGTAATGTATACTATAACCAAAAATAATATTGACAAAGCTGCATTATTGTGCGATAATGACCAGGTTTGTGTTCATGATACTTGCCCATCGGAATAGAGAAATATGATTGGCTGTAGCCTGGCGTTTGTTAGTATCTGGCAGACGTAATTATTTTGTGAAAACTGCTTTATCCAGAACATTATTAAATCTCTTATTTTCCATTGTATCACTTCTCTCCCTTCTTTCTTCCAAACTATTCGTGTCATTAAAGGGACAGACACAGTCATTATTAAAGCATGTTTCATGTAAATCCTTGTTTCTCATCTTGTGGTACCTGTACCCCTGGGGGTAACTGGAGCTTTGGTAAGGGGTACTCCCGCACTTGCCCTTTCATTATCACAGAAATCACTGTGTTTTTCAATTCTACCCTCAAGCACACTCCTAAGGTACCAGATAGTAATTCCTTACCTGGGCTTGTCAGCTGCTAACTCACTGTGACTGCCTCACCTGTACTCAGATAGGAAAACTCTTGCAATCTGGCTGGTTAGTGACACTGCGGACTGGATGTGAGAAACGCTGATATAAAGGTTGTCACAGTGAAAGTGACAGTTAAAGTGTATAATCCTAGTGAAGTGTTCCATACTCAAGTATGCCACTACGAAATGAGCCTGATAAGCTGTGTAGGGGATGAAGTTCGTTGCAGAAATGTGGTAACTTGAATATTACTTCCCTCATCATACTCCCCCCCCCCCCCCCTCTAATGTAAGACATGTGACATACAAGGTTGGCTCAAGATATTGTGCTGCCTGGGTCTGAGAATGCAATGACGCTCCCCCAGTATTAACATTACTGATAACTATATCAACTTACTAGCCTAGCTTCTGACCTTACTAAGCCTGCCTACCTGAAACCAATGATTTTGCACAGGACAGGACTGATCTGGATATGACAGTGGCTGACTTAGGTCACTCAGTCACTGAAGTGCTGCCCCTTGTCAAGTGCTGCCTGGGTCCATTGGACCCACTTGGTCCCGTGGTTGAGCCGGCCCTGGTGACATATTAAATAACTGTATATGTGTTTTGGGTTTTCCCTATAAGTTACTTTCTTTATTATCTATTAAATGTATGCCTGCAGGGGTACTTGCTACAAACAAGCTGAGAGACACTGGTGTATATGGTGTAATTAGCACAGTGCAGTAAGCAAAGACCTTTGTAAAAATGTGTAGCGTAAATACACTTATTTTAATGCTTATGTTCCCCCTCCCATGTACTTCCTTTAGAACGTAAGCTCACGGGACTACCTGTCCTCTTGTTTACCTGTTACAGTGACTCAAGGGCAGGGCCCTCTACCCTTATGGTTTATGTAAATGTCTTCTGATTATTGTACTCCATAACTGTATAATTAAAGGGACATAAACCCCAAAACTTTTCTTACGTGATTCAGATAGAGCATGCAATTTTAAGCAACTTTCTAATTTACTTCTATTATCAAATTTTCTTTGTTCTCTTGGTATTGTTGCAGTGACGTAAGCTAAGGAGCGTGTACGTCTGGAACACTATGGCAGCAGTTTTGCAAGAATATACAGGGAGTGCAGAATTATTAGGCAAGTTGTATTTTTGAGGATTAATTTTATTATTGAACAACAACCATGTTCTCAATGAACCCAAAAAACTCATTAATATCAAAGCTGAATAGTTTTGGAAGTAGTTTTTAGTTTGTTTTTAGTTATAGCTATTTTAGGGGGATATCTGTGTGTGCAGGTGACTATTACTATGCATAATTATTAGGCAACTTAACAAAAAACAAATATATACCCATTTCAATTATTTATTTTTACCAGTGAAACCAATATAACATCTCAACATTCACAAATATACATTTCTGACATTCAAAAACAAAACAAATCAGTGACCAATATAGCCACCTTTCTTTGCAAGGACACTCAAAAGCCTGCCATCCATGGATTCTGTCAGTGTTTTGATCTGTTCACCATCAACATTGCGTGCAGCAGCAACCACAGCCTCCCAGACACTGTTCAGAGAGGTGTACTGTTTTCCCTCCTTGTAAATCTCACATTTGATGATGGACCACAGGTTCTCAATGGGGTTCAGATCAGGTGAACAAGGAGGCCATGTCATTAGATTTTCTTCTTTTATAACCTTTCTTGCCAGCCACGCTGTGGAGTACTTGGACGCGTGTGATGGAGCATTGTCCTGCATGAAAATCATGTTTTTCTTGAAGGATGCAGACTTCTTCCTGTACCACTGCTTGAAGAAGGTGTCTTCCAGAAACTGGCAGTAGGACTGGGAGTTGAGCTTGACTCCATCCTCAACCCGAAAAGGCCCCACAAGCTCATCTTTGATGATACCAGCCCAAACCAGTACTCCACCTCCACCTTGCTGGCGTCTGAGTCGGACTGGAGCTCTCTGCCCTTTACCAATCCAGCCACGGGCCCATCCATCTGGCCCATCAAGACTCACTCTCATTTCATCAGTCCATAAAACCTTAGAAAAATCAGTCTTGAGATATTTCTTGGCCCAGTCTTGACGTTTCAGCTTGTGTGTCTTGTTCAGTGGTGGTCGTCTTTCAGCCTTTCTTACCTTGGCCATGTCTCTGAGTATTGCACACCTTGTGCTTTTGGGCACTCCAGTGATGTTGCAGCTCTGAAATATGGCCAAACTTGTGGCAAGTGGCATCTTGGCAGCTGCACGCTTGACTTTTCTCAGTTCATGGGCAGTTATTTTGCGCCTTGGTTTTTCCACACGCTTCTTGCGACCCTGTTGACTATTTTGAATGAAACGCTTGATTGTTCGATGATCACGCTTCAGAAGCTTTGCAATTTTAAGAGTGCTGCATCCCTCTGCAAGATATCTCACTATTTTTGACTTTTCTGAGCCTGTCAAGTCCTTCTTTTGACCCATTTTGCCAAAGGAAAGGAAGTTGCCTAATAATTATGCACACCTGATATAGGGTGTTGATGTCATTAGACCACACCCCTTCTCATTACAGAGATGCACATCACCTAATATGCTTAATTGGTAGTAGGCTTTCGAGCCTATACAGCTTGGAGTAAGACAACATGCATAAAGAGGATGATGTGGTCAAAATACTCATTTGCCTAATAATTCTGCACTCCCTGTAGATAGATAAACATACAAGGTCACTATATAGCATTATTTCCTGCCATGAAGTCCTCCACCTTACCTGGGTATCTCTTCAATAAAGAATAACATGGGAACAAGGAAAAATCTGATAATAGAAAATAAATGGAAACACTTAAAATTGTATGCTCTGTCTGAATCACAAAATAAAAATGTAAGGTTTCATATGCCTTTAATGTTACAGCGCTTCGTAATATGTTGGCCCTTTATAAATAAATTATAATAATAATATTACCTCAATTAAAGCAACCAGCTGCTATGTGTGTTACCCAATTTTTAATTTTTGTTTTATTAGAGATGAAACCCAGTACAACTGATTCTGAGCTGTGGAACTTGTACAATTGCTATATATTAAATAGTGCATGTTTGGGGCAGAACAGGAAGATTCTAGGGCAAACTGGGGCAGAACATGAAGATTCTAGTACAAACTGCGTGTGCTCAGTTTGTTAATATGAGAAATGCTTTCTTACACCACAGTAAGGCCTAGTTTCCATTGAGGTGGTAAAGTTTGGAAACTGGTGGTAAAAACAATGGAGAATTTTAATGTTACCATCAGTTTCCAATCTTTACCACCTCAATGGAAACTAGGCCTAACTTGGTTCACACTAGAATACTAAGCAATAGAGAGAACAGTACATCTTGGAGTTAGGGATGCCACCTTGGCCATGTTTTCCTGTACATGAGTTACACATGCTGCAGGGCGTGCAGAGGGGAACATGAATTTCAAGCCTTGAACAGCACCTGAATAGTGATCCTGGACAGCACTATTCATGTTCCTCCCTTCATACCCTGCAGAATGTGTAACTCATAAGTGTCCAGGAAAACATAGCAACCCTACTTGGAATAGGTGCACTGCCCACCTCCTGATTACTTCTAGTAACGGATTAGACACCGGGCAGCTGGCTACTTTGATGGATGTAAGTTTTTACATAGAAATAAGTGTATTTATGCTGCAAATTTTAAAGGGACAGTCTAGGCCAAATAAAACTTTCATTATTCAGATAGAGCATGTAATTTTAAACAATTTTCCAATTTACTTTTATCATCAATTTTGCTTTGTTCTCTTGGTATTCTTAGTTGAAAGCTTAACCTAGGAGGTTCATATGCTAATTTCTTAGACCTTGAAGGCCACCTCTTTTCAGAATGCATTTTAACAGTTTTTCACCACTAGAGGGTGTTAGTTCATGTATTTCATATAGATAACACTGTGCTCGTGCACGTGAAGTTATCTGGGAGCAGGCACTGATTAGCTAAACTGCAAGTCTGTCAAAAGAACTGAAATAAAGGGGCAGTTTGCAGAGGCTTAGATACAAGAGAATCACAGAGGTTAAAAGTATATTAATATAACTGTGTTGGTTATGCAAAACTGGGGAATGGGTAATAAAGGGATTATCTATCTTTTAAAACAATAAAAATTCTGGTGTAGACTGTCCCTTTAACAAAGGACTTTCGCAATGGGCTAATTACAATAATTTATATGATGCTGTTTATTAGAATCCATGTTCACTATCCCTTTAAGTTTTTCCTTAGTATGCGATGATTTGATAAATTGAATATTGATAATGACGTGTAAACTATGGTTTATCTTTCGGATCTTGTCACTGGTTTTTATTTTGTAAAATACAAATTCTGTGACTTGTGGCCTAGTAAAAATTCAAAGGTCTTCAAATGTAATAGAGCTCTCAAGTTCCTATGTTATTGTGCAGATTCACTGATTAGATGTCTGGAAATGTGAACCATAAAGTTACTGTGGAGAATTTTCTTCAGAAAATATTTTATAAATTGTTTATAGATATGTTGTAGTTACGTGTTGTATATTTTAAAAATAATTACAATATGCCTTGTATTTCTTTTTTGTTGTTGCTTGTGTATAATTTGCGTTGCTGTATAATATAAGGAGTGGTTATATGTGATCATTAGGTATAATTTTGGGTGGTGTCTCACCAGTCCACCTTATTTTGTGCTAAAAATACATTAAATTGAAGTCCTTAAGCTTTTTTTATGATAAAATAATTCTAAAGCCAGACACTGTAAAATGATTATGGTAATTTTGTTCTTATATTTGTATTAAATAAGTGGATCCCATTTTTATTTATTTTATTTTTTTCTTTAAATCTGGGACTGATCAGACCATTGCTCAAGAGCATCTGGTACTTTTTATGTCAAACTGAGACATGGATTAGTATCAGCTATTAAAAAGAAAATAACTGATTCATGCAGCTGGAACATCTTTTTGAACTTTGAATTTCAAGCTGTCCATGATTACCAGAAGCAAAGCACCTGTTAAAGCAATAAAGCTGATCTGTAGGTGCAGCCCCTATGATCCCCCCACACACAATGCAATAAAGCTGATCTATAGGTGCAGCCCCTATGACCCCCAACACACAATGCAATAAAGCTGATCTATAGGTGCAGCCCCTATGACCCCCCCAACACACAATGCAATAAAGCTGATCTATAGGTGCAGCCCCTATGACCCCCCCAACACACAATGCAATAAAGCTGATCTGTAGATGCAGCCCCTATGATCCCCCCCAACACACACACAATGCAATAAAGCTGATCTGTAGATGCAGCCCCTATGATCCCCCCAACACACACACAATGCAATAAAGCTGATCTATAGGTGCAGCCCCTATGACCCCCCAACACACAATGCAATAAAGCTGATCTGTAGATGCAGCCCCTATGATCCCCCCCAACACACACACAATGCAATAAAGCTGATCTGTAGATGCAGCCCCTATGATCCCCCCAACACACACACAATGCAATAAAGCTGATCTATAGGTGCAGCCCCTATGACCCCCCCCCAAACAATGTAATAAAGCTGATCTGTAGATGCAGCCCCTATGACCCCCCCCCCCCCACAAACAATGCAATAAAGCTGATCTGTAGATGCAGCCCCTATGACCCCCCCAACACACACACAATGCAATAAAGCTGATCTATAGGTGCAGCCCCTATGATCCCCCCCCACACACAATGCAATAAGGCTGATCTGTAGATGCAGCCCCTATGACCCCCCCAACACACACACAATGCAATAAAGCTGATCTATAGATGCAGCCCCTATGATCCCCCCCCCAAACAATGCAATAAAGCTGATCTATAGGTGCAGCCCCTATGATCCCCCCCACACACAATGCAATAAGGCTGATCTGTAGATGCAGCCCCTATGACCCCCCAACACACAATGCAATAAAGCTGATCTATAGGTGCAGCCCCTATGACCCCCCCAACACACACACAATGCAATAAAGCTGATCTATAGGTGCAGCCCCTATGATCCCCCCCCCCACACACAATGCAATAAGGCTGATCTGTAGATGCAGCCCCTATGACCCCCCAACACACAATGCAATAAAGCTGATCTATAGGTGCAGCCCCTATGATCCCCCCCCACACACAATGCAATAAGGCTGATCTGTAGATGCAGCCCCTATGACCCCCCCAACACACACACAATGCAATAAAGCTGATCTGTAGATGCAGCCCCTATGACCCCCCCCCAACACACACACAATGCAATAAAGCTGATCTGTAGATGCAGCCCCTATGACCCCCCCCCCCAACACACATGCAATGCAATAAAGCTCATCTGTAGATGCAGCCCCAATGACCCCCCCTAACACACACACAATGCAATAAAGCTGATCTGTAGATGCAGCCCCTATGATCCCCCCCCCCAACACACACACAATGCAATAAAGCTGATCTATAGGTGCAGCCCCTATGATCCCCCCACACAATGCAATAAAGCTGATCTGTAGATGCAGCCCCTATGATCCCCCCCCATCACACACACAATGCAATAAAGCTGATCTGTAGATGCAGCCCCTATGAACCCCCCTAACACACATGCAATGCAATAAAGCTCATCTGTAGATGCAGCCCCTATGATCCCCCCCCATCACACACACAATGCAATAAAGCTGATCTGTAGGTGCTGCCCCTATGATCCCCCCCCCAACACTCACATAATATCTGATTTTACGGTGAGAATGAAACCTGACCACAGGCACCCTTTTGTCCCATAAAGAATCTTTTAATGAAAAGGTCCAAATTATTACCAGTTTGCTATGCCTGAAAGATTGTTGTAACATTAGTTTTGCATTAAAGTGTACAACTACTAGTGTTATTAATTAAAGGGCCAGTAAAGTTAAAATTAAAGTTTCATGAATCAGATAAAGCATGCAATTATTTTTTTCCCACAATACTTCCATGATATATATATATATACACACACACACACGTTTTGTGATTAGCTGATGGCTGTCACATGATATAAGGGGAGGAAATATCACATTATTTTAGCATGTTTGATTGTCGGGTGCATTTTGCACTTGGTGTAATTATGTAACTCAACATTTGCCTATTGTAGTTCTATGTTAAAATGTTTTAAGAATATTACATGTTTCTTTTTTTTTCTGAAATGTTTTGTTTTTCAGATCCGGCTCAGGTTTTGAGGAAATAGGGGTATAATGTGTTTGTTCTCATAATGAGAACCTGTATGTTTGTGCAGGAAAGGACAGTGGCAAGAGATAGGGGCATTAACCTAAACTATGAGTTAGAGTAGTTATACATCAGCAGGGTACAACGTTAAGCATTGTAAAGTAAGAAACAATGGCTGGACAAATTATACACCCCAGCAACTGCTAGCTCAGTATTAGTTTTTCCCAGGCTTTCTCTGCCTGCCAGTGTAATTTGTCTTGTTAAAGGTTCCCATGAGCATCTGTATTTACGGCACTTAGCTGTGGCCTAATGCTGCTGTAATCCAGTGTTGTCCATTGGCTAAATGACCATAGATGGGGTTTTCATGTCACATGGTGTGTGATTTTATGTGATCTCAGAGGAAGAGTGACCAGACCTGAGACTATGAAAGTGGTGAAGCTTGGAGAGTGATTTCTAATTAATAAAGATGGACAAACCAGAGAGGCATAAGACACATTCTTAAAACAGGAGCATCCATTAAAATAAATAAATAATTAGAATAATCAGATACAAAAAATGTCTAATGTCCCCTTAAGGGGTGACATGATAGGCTTTTTAAAACTATTGACATAAAACGTGTATCAGTTTATATTATATATAGTGCATGAGTAAACATTTCATATGTAAATTTTAAAAATAAAAAAACACACACACACACATATATATTTATATATTTTTTTGCAAACTTTCAGTGGTTGTAAATAAACAGAGATGGAAAAAATATTGCTAAGGGTCACAGTTGTTCAGGGTTTTTGACCCAGAGTCAGATTTCTTCTGTTATGTGTGATCAGTCCACGGGTCATCATTACTTCTGGGATATAACTCCTCCCCAACAGGAAATGCAAGAGGATTCACCCAGCAGAGCTGCATATAGCTCCTCCCCTCTACGTCAGTCCCAGTCATTCTCTTGCACCCAACGACTAGATAGGATGTGTGAGAGGACTATGGTGATTATACTTAGTTTTTATGACTTCAATCAAAAGTTTGTTATTTTAAAATAGCACCGGAGCGTGTTATTACTTCTCTGGCAGAGTTTGAGGAAGAATCTGACAGAGATTTTTTACTATGATTTTAACCGGAGTCGTTAAGATCATATTGCTGTTCTCGACCATCTGAGGGAGGTAAAGGCTTCAGATCAGGGGACAGCGGGCAGATGAATCTGCATTGAGGTATGTGGCAGTTTTTATTTTCTGAATGGAATTGATGAGAAAAGCCTGCCATACCGTTAAAATGACATGTATGTATACACTTCAGTATTCTGGGGATGGTATTTCACCGGAACTACTGTGTTAAGGTCACTAATCCTTTTAATAACTATTCTCATGTTAAACGTTTTTGCTGGAATGTAGAATCGTTTACATTGCTGAGGTACTGTGTGAATAAATGTTTGGGCATTATTTTCCACTTGGCAGTTTTTTGCTTTAATTGTGACAGTTTCGTTTCTCTTCACTGCTGTGTGGGAGAGGGAGGGGCCGTTTTTGGCGCTCTTTGCTACGCATCAAAAAATTCCAGTCAGCTACTTTTATATGTCCTGCATGATCCGGTTCATTTCTGACAGATCTCAGGGGTCTTCAAACTTCTTTGAAGGGAGGTAAATTCTCTCAGCAGAGCTGTGAGAATTCTTATAGTGACTGTGTATAAAAAAAAAAAAAAAAAAAACGTTGTTTTGTTTTCTTATGTACAAATTTAATTAGTGTTGTTTTTTACTAATGGGAACAAACCTTTGCTAAAAGTTGTGTTGTTTTAAAATTTGATGCAATAACTGTTTTTCAGTTCATTATTTCAACTGTCATTTAATCGTTAGTACCTCTTTGAGGCACAGTACGTTTTTTGCTAAAAAAGATTATAACCAAGTTGTAAGTTTTTTGCTAGTGTGTTAAACATGTCTGACTCAGAGGAAGATATCTGTGTCATTTGTTCCAATGCCAAGGTGGAGCCCAATAGAAATTTATGTACTAACTGTATTGATGCTACTTTAAATAAAAGTCAATCTGTACAATGTGAACAAATTTCACCAAACAGCGAGGGGAGAGTTATGCCGACTAACTCGCCTCACGCGACAGTACCTGCATCTCCCGCCCGGGAGGTGCGTGATATTTTGGCGCCTAGTACATCTGGGCGGCCATTACAGATAACATTACAAGATATGGCTACTGTTATGACTGAAGTTTTGTCTAAATTACCTGAACTAAGAGGCAAGCGTGATCACTCTAGGGTGAGAACAGAGTGCGCTGACAATGCTAGGGCCATGTCTGATACTGCGTCACAGCTCGCAGAGCATGAGGACGGAGAGCTTCATTCTGTGGGTGACGGTTCTGATCCAAACAGATTGGACTCAGATATTTCAAATTTTAAATTTAAATTGGAGAACCTCCGTGTACTACTAGGGGAGGTCTTAGCAGCTCTCAACGATTGTAACACTGTTGCAATACCAGAGAAACTGTGTAGGTTGGATAAATACTTTGCGGTACCGGCGAGTACTGACGTTTTTCCTATACCTAAGAGACTAACTGAAATTGTTACTAAGGAGTGGGATAGACCCGGTGTGCCGTTCTCACCCCCTCCAATATTTAGAAAGATGTTTCCAATAGACGCCACCACTCGGGACTTATGGCAAACGGTCCCCAAGGTGGAGGGAGCAGTTTCTACTTTAGCTAAGCGTACCACTATCCCGGTGGAGGATAGCTGTGCTTTCTCAGATCCAATGGATAAAAAATTAGAGGGTTACCTTAAGAAAATGTTTGTTCAACAAGGTTTTATATTACAACCCCTTGCATGTATCGCGCCGATTACGGCTGCGGCAGCATTTTGGATTGAGTCGCTTGAAGAGAACCTTAGTTCCTCTACGCTAGACGACATTACGGACAGGCTTAGAGTCCTTAAACTAGCTAATTCTTTCATTTCGGAGGCCGTAGTACATTTAACCAAACTTACGGCTAAGAACTCAGGATTCGCCATACAGGCACGCAGGGCACTGTGGCTAAAATCCTGGTCAGCTGATGTTACTTCTAAGTCCAAATTACTTAATATACCTTTCAAGGGGCAGTCCTTATTCGGGCCCGGTTTGAAAGAAATTATCGCTGACATTACGGGAGGTAAGGGCCACGCCCTACCTCAAGACAAGGCCAAAGCTAAGGCTAGACAGTCTAATTTTCGTCCCTTTCGGAATTTCAAAACAGGAGCAGCATCAACCTCCACTGCACCAAAACAGGAAGGAGCTGTTGCTCGTTACAGGCAAGGCTGGAAGCCTAACCAGTCCTGGAACAAAAGCAAGCAGGCCAGGAAACCTGCTGCTGCCCCAAAGACAGCATGAACCGAGAGCCCCCGATCCGGGACCGGATCTAGTAGGGGGCAGACTCTCTCTCTTCGCCCAGGCCTGGGCAAGAGATGTTCAGGATCCCTGGGCACTAGAGATCATATCTCAGGGATACCTTCTAGACTTCAAATTATCTCCCCCAAGAGGGAGATTTCATCTGTCAAGGTTGTCAACAAACCAGATAAAGAAAGAAGCGTTTCTACGCTGCGTACAAGATCTGTTAACAATGGGAGTGATCCATCCGGTTCCGTGGTCGGAACAAGGACAAGGGTTCTACTCAAACCTGTTTGTGGTTCCCAAAAAAGAGGGAACTTTCAGGCCAATCTTAGATTTAAAGACTCTAAACAAATTACTAAGAGTTCCATCGTTCAAAATGGAAACTATTCGGACTATTTTACCCATGATCCAAGAGGGTCAGTACATGACCACAGTGGATTTAAAGGATGCTTACCTTCACATACCGATCCACAAAGATCATCACCGGTATCTAAGGTTTGCCTTCTTAGACAGGCACTACCAGTTTGTAGCTCTTCCATTCGGATTGGCTACGGCTCCAAGAATCTTCACAAAGGTTCTGGGTGCCCTTCTAGCGGTACTAAGACCGCGAGGGATTTCGGTAGCTCCGTACCTAGACGACATTCTAATACAAGCTTCAAGCTTTCAAACTGCCAAGTCTCATACAGAGTTAGTTCTGGCATTTCTAAGGTCGCATGGATGGAAAGTGAACGAAAAGAAGAGTTCTCTCTTTCCTCTCACAAGAGTTCCATTCTTGGGGACTCTTATAGATTCTGTAGAAATGAAGATTTACCTGACAGAAGACAGGTTAACAAAACTTCAAAATGCATGCCGCGTCCTTCATTCCATTCAACACCCGTCAGTAGCTCAATGCATGGAGGTGATCGGCTTAATGGTAGCGGCAATGGACATAGTACCTTTTGCACGCCTACACCTCAGACCGCTGCAACTATGCAGGCTAAGTCAGTGGAATGGGGATTACTCAGATTTGTCCCCTACTCTGAATCTGAATCAAGAGACCAGAAATTCTCTTCTATGGTGGCTTCATCGGCCACACCTGTCCAGGGGAATGCCATTCAGCAGGCCAGACTGGACAATTGTAACAACAGACGCCAGCCTACTAGGTTGGGGCGCTGTCTGGAATTCTCTGAAGGCTCAGGGACTATGGAATCAGGAGGAGAGTCTCCTTCCAATAAACATCTGGAATTGAGAGCAGTTCTCAATGCCCTTCTGGCTTGGCCCCAGTTAATAACTCGGGGGTTCATCAGGTTTCAGTCGGACAACATCACGACTGTAGCTTACATCAACCATCAGGGAGGGACAAGAAGCTCCCTAGCAATGATGGAAGTATCAAAGATAATTCGCTGGGCAGAGTCTCACTCTTGCCACCTGTCAACAATCCACATCCCGGGAGTGGAGAACTGGGAGGCGGATTTCTTGAGTCGCCAGACTCTTCATCCGGGGGAGTGGGAACTTCATCCGGAGGTCTTTGCCCAAATACTTCGACGTTGGGGCAAACCAGAGATAGATCTCATGGCGTCTCGCCAGAACGCCAAACTTCCTCGCTACGGGTCCAGATCCAGGGATCCGGGAGCAGTTCTGATAGATGCTTTGACAGCACCTTGGAACTTCAGGATGGCTTATGTGTTTCCACCCTTCCCGCTGCTTCCTCGATTGATTGCCAAAATCAAACAGGAGAGAGCATCAGTAATTCTAATAGCACCTGCTTGGCCACGCAGGACTTGGTATGCAGATCTAGTGGACATGTCATCCTGTCCGCCTTGGTCTCTACCTCTGAGACAGGACCTTCTGATACAGGGTCCATTCAAACATCAAAATCTAACTTCTCTGAAGCTGACTGCTTGGAAATTGAACGCTTGATTTTATCAAAACGTGGTTTTTCTGAGTCGGTTATTGATACCCTGATTCAGGCTAGGAAGCCTGTTACCAGAAGGATTTACCATAAAATATGGCGGAAATACCTATACTGGTGCGAATCCAAAGGTTACTCCTGGAGTAAGGTTAGGATCGCTAGGATATTGTCTTTTCTACAAGAAGGTTTAGAAAAGGGTTTATCAGCTAGTTCATTAAAGGGACAGATTTCAGCTCTGTCCATCTTGTTACACAGACGTCTGTCAGAAAATCCAGACGTCCAGTCCTTTTGTCAGGCTTTAGCTAGGATCAAGCCTGTGTTTAAAGCTGTTGCTCCACCATGGAGTTTAAACTTAGTTCTTAACGTTTTACAGGGTGTTCCGTTTGAACCCCTTCATTCCATTGATATAAAAATGTTATCTTGGAAAGTTCTGTTTTTAATGGCTATTTCCTCGGCTCGAAGAGTCTCTGAGTTATCAGCCTTACATTGTGATTCCCCTTATCTGATTTTTCACTCAGACAAGGTAGTTCTGCGTACTAAACCTGGGTTCTTACCTAAGGTAGTCACTAACAGGAACATCAATCAAGAGATTGTTGTCCCATCCTTGTGTCCAAATCCTTCTTCAAAGAAGGAACGTCTTTTACACAATCTGGATGTAGTTCGTGCCCTCAAGTTCTACTTGCAGGCAACTAAAGATTTTCGCCAAACTTCTTCCTTGTTTGTCGTTTACTCTGGACAGAGGAGAGGTCAAAAAGCTTCTGCTACCTCTCTCTCTTTTTGGCTTCGTAGCATAATACGTTTAGCCTATGAGACTGCTGGACAGCAGCCTCCTGAAAGAATTACAGCTCACTCCACTAGAGCTGTGGCTTCCACTTGGGCCTTTAAGAATGAGGCCTCTGTTGAACAGATTTGCAAGGCTGCAACTTGGTCTTCGCTTCATACTTTTTCCAAATTTTACAAATTTGACACTTTTGCTTCTTCGGAGGCTATTTTTGGGAGAAAGGTTCTTCAGGCAGTGGTTCCTTCTGTATAATGAGCCTGCCTATCCCTCCCGTCATCCGTGTACTTTTGCTTTGGTATTGGTATCCCAGAAGTAATGATGACCCGTGGACTGATCACACATAACAGAAGAAAACATAATTTATGCTTACCTGATAAATTCCTTTCTTCTGTTGTGTGATCAGTCCACGGCCCGCCCTGTTTTAAGGCAGGTAAATATCTTTTAAATTATACTCCAGTCACCACTTCACCCTTGGTTACTCCTTTCTCGTTGTTTCTTGGTCGAATGACTGGGACTGACGTAGAGGGGAGGAGCTATATGCAGCTCTGCTGGGTGAATCCTCTTGCATTTCCTGTTGGGGAGGAGTTATATCCCAGAAGTAATGATGACCCGTGGACTGATCACACAACAGAAGAAAGGAATTTATCAGGTAAGCATAAATTATGTTTTTGCCCCAGGCCCAAAGTCCACATGTTTTTTATGGCCCATTTTATGGCCTGGGAAAAGAAAGATCCACTTTAATGCAGCCCCTATGTTACAGGGAAGTCGGTTACCAGCAAGCTGCAGCAGACTTGGCTCTTTATTTTGGAAAGGGTGCAGTTTGGGCAAAAGGCTGGTTCTTTAAAGCAAATCCTGGTTTTTCTCTGTTTTTCATGGCATTGGACCATGTTTCCCAGCCATTTGCAAACAGTGTCTGTCTGGCAGGATTTCCTGGATATAACAAACAGTGGAATAGCTGAGGGCCAACTTTTTGAACTTCCAGCAACTAAACTGGTGTTTTTCAGCCCGCTCCATTTCTTTATAGGATAAGATTAACATGTTATAGTGAGTGTAGAGTTCAGGAATAAAAAATAATCATTACAAACAAGTAATCAGAATGTATACCGCCTGTGTGTATAGCGCTGCAGAATCTGTTGGCGCTCTACAAATACCGGATGATAAAAATAATAAAATAAATAATATTATAACACAGAATGTATACAGAATCAATTTCAAGGACTAATAAATACATATGTGTGCCGACTTGTATGATTGTACAAAGTACATCCTATTTTTATTTTCTTCCTAGCAGGTGCAAAAGGCAAAAGCATAGTTCATAATTACAAAATGAATTTGACAATGAAGCTGGATTCCACATAGTGAACCTGGCAGAGGTATTGATTTTACTATGTCAGTGCTCTGGCAATAAAGGTCTAGGAAACTGTATTTTACTTTTACAGTAAAAAAAATAAGTGATGAAGTGTGTATGTATATATATATATATATATATATATATATATATATATATATATATATATATATATATATATATATTTCTTTCATGTAATTAACAAGAGTCCATGAGCTAGTGACGTATGGGATATACATTCCTACCAGGAGGGGCAAAGTTTCCCAAACCTTAAAATGCCTATAAATACACCCCTCACCACACCCACAAATCAGTTTTACAAACTTTGCCTCCAAGGGAGGTGGTGAAGTAAGTTTGTGCTAGATTCTACGTTGATATGCGCTCCGCAGCAAGTTGGAGCCCGGTTTTCCTCTCAGCGTGCAGTGAATGTCAGAGGGATGTGAGGAGAGTATTGCCTATTGAATGCAGTGATCTCCTTCTACGGGGTCTATTTCATAAGGTTCTCTGTTATCGGTCGTAGAGATTCATCTCTTACCTCCCTTTTCAGATCGACGATATACTCTTATATTTACCATTTCCTCTACTGATTCTCGTTTCAGTACTGGTTTGGCTTTCTACAAACATGTAGATGAGTGTCCTGGGGTAAGTAAGTCTTATTTTCTGTGACACTCTAAGCTATGGTTGGGCACTTTATTTATAAAGTTCTAAATATATGTATTCAAACATTTATTTGCCTTGACTCAGAATGTTCAACTTTCCTTATTTCCAGACAGTCAGTTTCATATTTGGGATTATGCTTTAAATTATCATATTTTGTCTTACCTCAAAAATTTGACTTTTTTCCCTGTGGGCTGTTAGGCTCGCGGGGGCTGAAAATGCTTCATTTTATTGCGTCATTTTTGGCGCGGATTTTTTTGGCGCAAAAATTCATTTCCGTTTCCGGCGTCATACGTGTCGCCGGAAGTTGCGTCATTTTTTGACGTTATTTTGCGCCAAAAATGTCGGCGTTCCGGATGTGGCGTCATTTTTGGCGCCAAAAGCATTTAGGCGCCAAATAATGTGGGCGTCTTATTTGGCGCCAAAAAATATGGGCGTCGCTTTTGTCTCCACATTATTTCAGTCTCATTTTCATTTGCTTCTGGTTGCTAGAAGCTTGATGTTTGGCATTTTTTTTTCCCATTCCTGAAACTGTCTTATAAGGAATTTGATTTATTTTGCTTTATATGTTGTTTTTTCTCTTACATATTGCAAGATGTCTCACGTTGCATCTGAGCCAGAAGATACTACAGGAAAACCACTGCCTGCTGGATCTACCAAAGCTAAGTGTATCTGCTGTAAACTTTTGGTAGCTATTTCTCCAGCTGTTGTTTGTATTAATTGTCATGACAAACTTGTTAAAGCAGATAATATTTCCTTTAGTGATGTACCATTGCCTGTTGCAGTTCCCTCAACATCTAAGGTGCAGAATGTTCCTGATAACATAAGAGATTTTGTTTCTGAATCCATAAAGAAGGCTTTGTCTGTTATTTCTCCTTCTAGTAAACGTAAAAAGTCTTTTAAATCTTCTCTCTCTACAGATGAATTTTTAAATGAACACCATCATTCTGATTCTTTGGACTCTTCTAGTTCAGAGGATTCTGTCTCAGAGATTGATGCTGATAAATCTTCATATTTATTTAAGATGGAATTTATTCGCTCTTTACTTAAAGAAGTACTAATTGCTTTAGAAATAGAGGATTCTAGTCCTCTTGATACTAATTCTATACGTTTGGATAAGGTTTTTAAAGCTCCTGCGGTTATTCCAGAAGTCTTTCCTGTTCCTAATGCTATTTCTGCAGTAATTGCTAAGGAATGGGATAAATTGGGTAATTCATTTACTCCTTCTAAACGTTTTAAGCAATTATATCCTGTTCCGCCTGACAGGTTAGAATTTTGGGACAAAATCCCTAAAGTTGATGGGGCTATTTCTACCCTTGCTAAACGTACTACCATTCCTACGTCAGATGGTACCTCGTTTAAGGATCCTTTAGATAGAAAAATTGAATCTTTTCTAAGAAAAGCTTATCTATGTTCAGGTAATCTTCTTAGACCTGCTATATCATTGGCTGATGTTGCTGCAGCTTCAACTTTTTGGTTGGAAACTCTAGCGCAACAAGTAACAAATCGTGATTCTCATGATATTATTATTCTTCTCCAGCATGCTAATAATTTCATCTGTGATGCCATTTTTGATATTATTAGAGTTGATGTTAGATTTATGTCTCTGGCTATCTTAGCCAGAAGAGCTTTATGGCTTAAGACTTGGAATGCTGATATGGCTTCTAAATCAACTCTACTTTCCATTTCTTTCCAGGGAAACAAATTATTTGGTTCTCAGTTGGATTCTATTATTTCAACTGTTACTGGTGGGAAAGGAACTTTTTTACCACAGGATAAAAAATCTAAAGGTAAAAACAGGGCTAACAATCGTTTTCGTTCCTTTCGTTTCAACAAAGAACAAAAGCCTGATCCTTCGTCCTCAGGAGCAGTTTCAGTTTGGAAACCATCTCCAGTCTGGAATAAATCCAAGCCTGCTAGAAAGGCAAAGCCTGCTTCTAAGTTCACATGAAGGTACGGCCCTCATTCCAGTTCAGCTGGTAGGGGGCAGGTTACGTTTTTTCAAAGAAATTTGGATCAAATCTGTTCACAATCTTTGGATTCAGAACATTGTTTCAGAAGGGTACAGAATTGGTTTCAAGATGAGACCTCCTGCAAAGAGATTTTTTCTTTCCCATGTCCCAGTAAATCCAGTGAAAGCTCAAGCATTTCTGAATTGTGTTTCAGATCTAGAGTTGGCTGGAGTAATTATGCCAGTTCCAGTTCCGGAACAGGGGATGGGGTTTTATTCAAATCTCTTCATTGTACCAAAGAAGGAGAATTCCTTCAGACCAGTTCTGGATCTAAAATTATTGAATCGTTATGTAAGGATACCAACGTTCAAGATGGTAACTGTAAGGACTATATTGCCTTTTGTTCAGCAAGGGAATTATATGTCCACAATAGATTTACAGGATGCATATCTGCATATTCCGATTCATCCAGATCATTATCAGTTCCTGAGATTCTCTTTTCTAGACAAGCATTACCAATTTGTGGCTCTACCGTTTGGCCTTGCTACAGCTCCAAGAATTTTCACAAAGATTCTCGGTGCCCTTCTGTCTGTAATCAGAGAACAGGGTATTGTGGTATTTCCTTATTTGGACGATATCTTGGTACTTGCTCCGTCTTTACATTTAGCAGAGTCTCATACGAATCGACTTGTGTTGTTTCTTCAAGATCATGGTTGGAGGATCAATTTACCAAAAAGTTCTTTGATTCCTCAAACAAGGGTAACCTTTCTGGGTTTCCAGATAGATTCAGTGTCCATGACTCTGTCTTTAACAGACAAGAGACGTCTAAAATTGATTACAGCTTGTCGAAACCTTCAGTCACAATCATTCCCTTCGGTAGCCTTATGCATGGAAATTCTAGGTCTTATGACTGCTGCATCGGACGCGATCCCCTTTGCTCGTTTTCACATGCGACCTCTTCAGCTCTGTATGCTGAACCAATGGTGCAGGGATTACACGAAGATATCTCAATTAATATCTTTAAAACCGATTGTTCGACACTCTCTAACGTGGTGGACAAATCACCATCGTTTAATTCAGGGGGCTTCTTTTGTTCTCCCGACCTGGACTGTAATTTCAACAGATGCAAGTCTCACAGGTTGGGGAGCTGTGTGGGGATCTCTGACGGCACAAGGAGTTTGGGAATCTCAGGAGGTGAGATTACCGATCAATATTTTGGAACTCCGTGCAATTTTCAGAGCTCTTCAGTTTTGGCCTCTTCTGAAGAGAGAATCGTTCATTTGTTTTCAGACAGACAATGTCACAACTGTGGCATACATCAATCATCAAGGAGGGACTCACAGTCCTCTGGCTATGAAAGAAGTATCTCGAATTTTGGTTTGGGCGGAATCCAGCTCCTGTCTAATCTCTGCGGTTCATATCCCAGGTGTAGACAATTGGGAAGCGGATTATCTCAGTCGCCAAACGTTGCATCCGGGCGAATGGTCTCTTCACCCAGAGGTATTTCTTCAGATTGTTCAATTGTGGGGGCTCCCAGAGATAGATCTGATGGCCTCTCATCTAAACAAGAAACTTCCCAGGTATCTGTCCAGATCCCGGGATCCTCAGGCGGAGGCAGTGGATGCATTATCACTTCCTTGGAAGTATCATCCTGCCTATATCTTTCCGCCTCTAGTTCTTCTTCCAAGAGTAATCTCCAAGATTCTGAGGGAATGCTCGTTTGTTCTGCTAATAGCTCCGGCATGGCCTCACAGGTTTTGGTATGCGGATCTTGTCCGGATGGCATCTTGCCAGCCATGGACTCTTCCGTTAAGACCAGACCTTCTGTCACAAGGTCCTTTTTTCCATCCGGATCTGAAATCCTTAAATTTAAAGGTATGGAGATTGAACGCTTGATTCTTGGTCATAGAGGTTTCTCTGAATCCGTGATTAATACTATGTTACAGGCTCGTAAATCTGTATCTCGAGAGATATATTATAGAGTCTGGAAGACTTATATTTCATGGTGTCTTTCTCATCATTTTTCTTGGCATTCTTTTAGAATACCGAGAATTTTACAATTTCTTCAGGATGGTTTAGATAAGGGTTTGTCCGCAAGTTCTTTGAAAGGACAAATCTCTGCTCTTTCTGTTCTTTTTCACAGAAAGATTGCTATTCTTCCTGATATTCATTGTTTTGTACAAGCTTTGGCTCGTATAAAACCTGTCATTAAGTCAATTTCTCCTCCTTGGAGTTTGAATTTGGTTCTGGGAGCTCTTCAAGCTCCTCCGTTTGAACCTATGCATTCATTGGACATTAAATTACTTTCTTGGAAAGTTTTGTTCCTTTTGGCCATCTCTTCTGCTAGAAGAGTTTCTGAATTATCTGCTCTTTCGTGTGAGTCTCCTTTTCTGATTTTTCATCAGGATAAGGCGGTGTTGCGAACTTCTTTTGAATTTTTACCTAAAGTTGTGAACTCCAACAACATTAGTAGAGAAATTGTGGTTCCTTCATTATGTCCTAATCCTAAGAATTCTAAGGAGAAATCATTGCATTCTTTGGATGTTGTTAGAGCTTTGAAATATTATGTTGAAGCTACGAAATCTTTCCGTAAGACTTCTAGTCTATTTGTTATCTTTTCCGGTTCTAGGAAAGGCCAGAAAGCTTCTGCCATTTCTTTGGCATCTTGGTTGAAATCTTTAATTCATCTTGCCTATGTTGAGTCGGGTAAAACTCCGCCTCAAAGAATTACAGCTCATTCTACTAGGTCAGTATCTACTTCCTGGGCGTTTAGGAATGAAGCTTCGGTTGACCAGATCTGCAAAGCAGCAACTTGGTCTTCTTTGCATACTTTTACTAAATTCTACCATTTTGATGTATTTTCTTCTTCTGAAGCAGTTTTTGGTAGAAAAGTTCTTCAGGCAGCGGTTTCAGTTTGAATCTTCTGCTTATGTTTTTTGTTAAACTTTATTTTGGGTGTGGATTATTTTCAGCAGGAATTGGCTGTCTTTATTTTATCCCTCCCTCTCTAGTGACTCTTGTGTGGAAAGATCCACATCTTGGGTAGTCATTATCCCATACGTCACTAGCTCATGGACTCTTGTTAATTACATGAAAGAAAACATAATTTATGTAAGAACTTACCTGATAAATTCATTTCTTTCATATTAACAAGAGTCCATGAGGCCCACCCTTTTTTGTGGTGGTTATGATTTTTTTGTATAAAGCACAATTATTCCAATTCCTTATTTTATATGCTTCGCACTTTTTCTTATCACCCCACTTCTTGGCTATTCGTTAAACTGATTTGTGGGTGTGGTGAGGGGTGTATTTATAGGCATTTTAAGGTTTGGGAAACTTTGCCCCTCCTGGTAGGAATGTATATCCCATACGTCACTAGCTCATGGACTCTTGTTAATATGAAAGAAATGAATTTATCAGGTAAGTTCTTACATAAATTATGTTTTTTTTTTTTTTTTTTTTTTTTTTTCAGTTAAGTGTCAATAAGTGCTGCACATAATTATGTCGGCATTCTAACATTCCGTATATAAAATTGACCAAAAAACGACTGCGCTTGTGAATAACCATTTTTTTTATTTATTTAAAGGGACAGTATCAAACTAACAAGAGTATTGCAGTATGCAGTGATACTAGGATTACATAGTAAAAGACAAGCTTTCAAGAGAGCCCTCTCCAGCAGGTCTATAGCATTACTGATCAATATGATAGAATTGTTCATAGACATATTGGGTGAGAAGGGGGGGCTATGGAGACAGGAAATGTGGCAGATCAGTGACAGGAGTTACAGGGTGTTGTAAATAACAAAAGATCAGTGTGACATGAAAAGTGCAAGGGGGTTGTAGTTAAGACTCTTCTACTCTTCTACTATAGAATAACATGTCCGCCAAAACAATTAGCATCTTGTTTGCTGCACTTGTTTTTTTTGTAGCCAAACTCCACCCACCTCTTGCCTCAGGAGCCAATCTGTGCATGCTTCTAGAGAAGACATGTTTAGCCTCGGTCATTATGTTAGTATTAGCTTAATTGTCTACAGGTGATAAGGAAATCCCCAGTCATTATGCTAACGCACATTGTTTTGCAGTTGTTATCTGTTAAAATGATGGAAAGCTATGTTGTGGGTTAGCTGTAAATAGTCTGCAGTGTGTTTTTTCAGTTTTAAGAATTGGAAAAGCTACAATTTGGTTAGCACTATTGGTTGGGCATAATTTTTCACGCTTCTGGTGAGACAATGACAAAAGGCATTTATGTGTAGTCACCAACCAGCTCTTACTGGTGCATTGCTGCTCTGAAGCCTACCTATGTATGCCTTTTAACAAAGGATTCTAAGTGAACAAAATAAATTGGAAAATCTCAAAATTGCATGCTCTATCTGAAGCATAGAAGTTTAATTTTGTCTTTCATGCTCATTTAAACGGTGCTTTGTGTTTTAAAAGGCGCTTTCCTGTATTATTGGGTGCTAAAATTAATATTGCGGCCAACAGTACTCGTCCTTTTTTTTTTTTGTAAACTGGCACTGCAATAGTTAATCTTTTCCTGACTTTAAGGTTTGGGCTTTGAGAATGACTAGTGTTAGTTGCTGTGCCAGGACCTGCTTTGCACAAATGCATTCGGAGCTATGGTGCTAATTTTCCACAGAAGGGGACTGCTCTGTCAGACAGATGAACTCTGCAAGACCTCTCCTATTATCTGCTGGAAACTCTGAGCAAAGGGAGACGTCAGCTTGTCACTAACTTGGAAAAGCTACCTCTAAAGACATCAAAAATCTGAAGCTGGTCGTCACTTTTCATGCGGGGGAAATTTGTATAAACTGCAATGCTTATAACTGTATAATATGATTCCTTTATGTTGCATTGTACAATACCCCACAATAACTATTTGGGATGCACTATAGCCATATTTTTTATCGTTCATGGATATAATAAAGACCAGAAGATGCATTTTAGGGACATTCTAATATAAAGCTGCACACCCTAATTCCTCCCACTAGGGGTCTCTAGTTTCTGCATTGCTTACTTGGTGCTCACCAGCAAGATTTGCAGTGAGAATACAAGTGTGTTATTCTTGCTTGCTTTTTTAACCGCATTTTAATTAAAGGGGCAGTATACACAAATCTTCTTTTAACTGTATGTAATAGACACTACTATAAAGAAGAATATACACAGATGCCAATATAAAAATCCAGTATAAAACCTTTAAAAAAACTTACTTAGAAGCTCCCAATTTAGCACTGTTAATGAGATTAGCCTGGGACACCCACTGAAAGGGGCTGAGGGCAGACACCCCCCTCCCCTGCATATGAAAAAAACACAATACAAATAAAAGCAGTTTGCAAAGAAAAATCTAGTGTACAATGTCCCTTTAATGTGGCTGCACAAAGCAGTATATATTGCAAGCGCTTATATTTTCCGGTAGCATTTCATGCATTGTCCAGCTAACTGCGTTTATCAGGCTGCACCACTTGATTTTCAATAGCAGCTTGCATTTTTCAAGTGGATTTTGCAGGATACAAAGTAAACCAAGCAGAGAAAACCCAAGGTAGCTTGTGTGCATGTGTCCGGAGCAGTATTTGCACAATGTATAGAATTGTTAAAAGTATTCTTGCAAAGATGCTGCTATGTAGTGCTCCAGACATGTGCATGCTCCCTAGCTTACCTACCTATTTTTCAACTAAGGATAGCAAAAGCACAAAGTAAATTTGATAATAGAAGTAATTTTTTTTATTGTATACTCTATATAAATCATGAAAGAAAGATCTTGGGTTTCATGTCCCTTTTAAAGGGACAGTATACGCCAATTTTCATATAACTTGCATGTAATAGACACTACAATAAAAAAATAATATGCGCAGATACTGACCTAAAAATCCAGTATAAAACCTTTTACAAACGTAATTAGATGCTCCCAGTTTAGCACTGTTGATGAGGTTAGGCTGGGACACCCACTGAAAGGGACTGTGAAAGCAGGAGCAGGCAGACACTCCCACCCTCCCCTGCATATGAAAAGACCCATTACACAAACAAGAGTCTGTATACATCAGTTTAAGTCTAAAACTTCATTAGGAGTCTAAAAATCAGCACAATGTTATTTAAAAATAAGCAAAACTATATTTTTACAAAAACACTCCCAGATGGGCTATATAAATCATCTACAAAACATTTATGCAAAGAAAAATCTAGTGTACAATGTCCCTTTAATATATTTGTAAAAAAAAAAAAAAATAATGGAAATGTTGTCATCATTATTGAAACAATTTTGTGTTTTAAGTTTCAAAAAATAATTTGAACGAGATAACATCTTAAATCCAATTCTATAACAGGCTTTCAGCTCCCAGGGTGTCAGCAATACAGATGTGGTTTATGACAGCCGTAAACATGGCTCATTCTTGGGAACTCTCACTTGCCAGGCAAAATAAATAAGCAACTACATCCAGCAAAAGTGAAAAGAAAGCGGAGAGGTGCTGAGAGCAGCTAGTCACACAACAGTTCTGTTAGTAACTCTGAAATACCAAAATGTATAAATGTTTATGTCAAAATGTTATGGCTCCTAATTTCTAATTCTGGCTACTTTTTATTCCTCTATATACACATAAAATTGTAGCGTGGCTATGTTTGAAATAATATTTTGTAAGACCTGACGTAACTTTTGTGAATTCCTATTATTCATTTCTGCACAGCCTGTTGTCTTTATTTTATTTGTAAAGGGCTGTTACAAAACAGAGAATCTTAAAGAGATTTCAAAGGCTGCAGAAAACATTGGTCATGTAGTGTGAAGACTGCTGTAATATAAAATATGCAGTATATAGAACATTCTGAAATTCTTTCTTTTAGATGAAACAAAGAATGAATACCAAGTCACTTTAAATATGGTGTAATGGATGCTTTATTGCTAGTGAGTTGCAGGCATATCATGATGCAAGCAACATAATAGCGATTGTCTGTTTCAACTTCTTTTCTTTTATTCTATCTCTGGGTTTCATCCAGATCTTAAATGTTAAATTACCAATACAAATCAAAGGGGGTTTTGTTTTCACTTGTGTCACTCGCTTCTACATTAAGTCTGAAGCATTCTGTATACTAACAATGAACTCAGTCAATGGCAAGGAAGTTTATCAAGATTTTTTTTTTAACTCTTTCCCCACTTAACCTTATGTTACATGACCAGATATTTGAAACTATGGGTATCCTGCAACAATTTTTGGCATCCAAGGGGTCCATTATTGATCTGATCAAAGCATAAACTATGGTGGGGGGGGGGGGGGGTATTTGTCAAAAGTGCTTTCACCTTACTAAAATTATTTTGGAGCTGCTATTTTTAGTGATGTTTTTTTTATTATTTAAATAAATCTCCATTTTCTGCCAAGCTCTTGACAGACTGTATCACTACATGTTTTTATGGTGTAACCTAGGAAAGCCCTCAGAGCCTTGCCTGTTTATACCTAATTTGCATGATTTCAAGAGAGACTTTTGCTAAAGTTTTAAAGGAAATGTTGACAGTCACATTTAGAGACCAGTGCAAGTTTCCCATCAGTTGTTTTCAAGGGTATAGAGAGGAGCCACCCAGAGTGCTTTGCAACAGCTGTAAATGTGGGACAAAGCGAACAAGTTTATAATGTGTGCCAGCAAAGTATTTTAAGAGCAGTCTAAGAATAGACACAAACATGTCAGCGTATAGGAATCCTTTATAGTTTGCATTAAATGAAAAAAAAAAAACAGAGAAAACAAAATCCAGATACAATGCTGATTTATGTGTAGTAAAAAATATGCACTATACTTTCATTATTTATGCAGCCCCCTTGCCTGTAATTCAAATGGAGGCCAGATAGGGACAGCTTTAAATTAGTTTAAAGGGACAGTCGAGTCAAAATCAAAATGTCATGTTTCAGATAGGGCATTCAATTTTAAACAACTTTCCATTTACTTTTATCATCAAATTTGCGTTGTTCTCTTGCTATTCTTTGTTCAAAGATAAACCTAGTTAGCCTCATATGCTAATTTCTAAGCCCTTTAAGGCGGCCTCTTATCTCATGTTAATGTGTGTTATATAGATAATGTGCTCACTCCCGTGGAGTTATTTATGAGTCAGCACTTTGTTGGCTAAAATGCAAGTCTGTCAAAAGAACTGAGTTAAGTGGGCAGTCTGCAGAGGCTTAGATACAAGGTAATCACAGAGGTAAAAAGTATATTAATATAATCGTGTTGGTTATGCAAAATTGGGGAATGGGTAATAAAGGGATTATATATCTTTTTAAACAATAACAATTCTGGAGTAGACTGTTCCTTTTAAAGAACCAGTAAAACAGTAGATTTGCATAATCAACAAATGCAAGATAACAAGACAATTTACTCTGAATTTCAAATGAGTAGTAGATTTTTTTTTAACAAATTGCCAAGTTATGTATATTTCCACTCCCCCTGTACCATGTGATAGCAATAAGCCAATCACAAATGCATATACGTATAGTCTGTGAATTCTTGCACATGCTCAGTAGGAGCTGGTGACTCAAAAAGTGTAAATATAAAACACTGTGCACATTTTTTTTAATGGAAGTAAATTGGAAAGTTGTTTAAACTTACATGCTGTATCTGAATCATGAAAATGTAATTTGATCTGAGTGTCCCTTTAAGGAACATAAAATATCTAGAGATTTGTAATTTTAAAAAGGCTTATTATGCTTTATTTAATATATATATATATATATATATATATATATATATATATATATATATATATATATATATATATATATATATAATGACTTTAACTCATCTCTTTAACCAGTCTCTTACCATTGGCACATTTCCTGATACATTCAAGCATTTGGAAACCATGCCAATCCTAAAAAAGCCCTCTCTTGACTCCTCCACTTCCCTTCTAACTATCGGCCGGTGTCCTTACTTTCCTTTGTCTCCAAAGTTTTGAAAGGACTAGTCTATAATCACCTAACTCAATTTTTCTCCTGGTTTGCTTCATATTTTCCAAATCACTCATTTACAGTTTCCTTTTGCTGCATATCCTCTGATCCTTTGCCTCTCTCAGTTGGAGTACCGCAAGGCTCTGTCTTGGGTCCCTTGCTTTGATATCCTCCTTTGGCTTCCAGTACCACTTTTATGCTAATGATACCTAGATCTATCTTTCCTATCCTGATATCTCTTCCTCTTTACTCAACCAGTTAATATGTCTAAAACTGAACTGCTTCGTATTCCTCCCTTTTCAAGACATCTAACACCTGACATTTCTCTGACAGTTGGAGACAATATTTGCAACACCTCACCCCAGGTCCACTGTCTTGGGGTCACCCTTGACTCTGAACTCACATTTACTCCACATATACAATGGCTTACCAAATCCTGCCATGCACACCTACTCAACATCTCCAGAATTCAACCCTTCCTTATTTAAGAAACTACAAATCTACAACTACTGCTATCTACTTCTAAATGTCCTTCCCAAACACCGCCTCTCCCCCCTCCATTCTATTATGAATGCTTCAACCAGACTCATCCACCTAATTCGCTTATCTACATCAGCTGCTCCGCTCTTCCAGTCTCTACATTGGCTACCCATACAATTTTAGAATTCAATTCAAAGTATTAAAGGAATCGTCTAGTCAAAATGAAACTTTCATGATTCAGATAGAGCATGCAATTTTAAGCAACTTTCTAATTTACTCCTATTATCAATTTTTCTCCTTGATATCTACCTCTAATTGGCCTTAGCAGAGATGATCAGATAACAAATGACAGTGGCAAGTTTTGTCTACTCCAGTTACAGCTGCATATTGGCTCCTCCAAATAAAACAGTGCTGGAGTTTGGTTGTTGAAAAACAATTAAAAATGTTCACAATCACCTAGTATGTTGATTTATTATATAATAAGCAGAAAAATATTGTAATTTTAAGGTGTTTTTGTAATTTTTGTCAAAATTGGTGATTTTGCTAATAAAATAACACTAAATAATTTTGAAAACATTTATTTTGTGTTCAGGCCTTTTGCAATGTATTGTTTATTCTCTGATAAATACTGTTGTTGCATTGAGGTGTGATTACCAACAGAGGGCCAGATTGCAAGTGGCGCAGTAATGATAGCATGGGATGCGATACGCAATATTGATGGACCGCACTAACATTACAGTGCAACTTTATATTACAAGTTCATGTTAAAAGAAGGGTTAGCAAGGACGATTTTGCTCCAGCACGACCTATACGATCAATGGATATTGTGAACGCACTAAATAGCACTCATATTACAAGTTGAAAGTTATAGTTTGCGCTCTAACACAATGAAATAAAGTATTACGCACGTACATAATATTTTTAAAAAAATACATAATTTAAATATTAATAAAAATGTTTTAAAAGTGATATGGCAAGGTGTTTGACTGGAAATAGCTCCAATGTGTGTATGTATGTGTGTGTGTATATATATATATATATATATATATATATATATATATATATATATATATATATATATATATATATATATATATATATATATATATTCAAAGGTAAGTTGAGAAGTGGCACACACCATCTGTACATCTTCCTGGTGCACTGCAGTAAATTTAAATACAAGCAAAGTCCAGAACACACACCTGGCAAAGTGTGTATAGTGTATCCAGAAAAAAGCAGGCAGCACAGGGAGCTTGGTAAAAAAAAGCCTTTTAATCCACCAATGTATAAACAAGAGGGCCTTAACCCATAACGTTTCGGTTCTAATGCGAACCTTTTTCAAATGGAGCCCATGGAAGAATCACATTAGAACCGAAACATTATGGGTTAAGGCCCTCTTGTATATAAGTTGGTGGCTTAAAAGGCTTTTTTACCAAGCTCCCTGTGCTGCCTGCTTTTTTCTGGATACACTATAGACACTTTGCCAGGTGTGTGTTCTGGACTTTGCTCATATATATAAATATATATGTGTGTATGTGTGTGTGATATATATATATATACATATATACAAACTTACAAAGGGATCCCACACTCACTGCTTTACCTCAGCCTCCGGGGTGCACTTAAACCATTGATATGCAGAGTAAATAAGAAAGGGCTGAGGACGGGGGCAACCCCACGAAAACGTTCACCCAAGTAAAGTTATATTACTAATTATACGGAGAGTGCCTTTCTTATTTACTCTGTATGTGTGTGTATATATATATATATATATATATATATATATATATATATATATATATATATATATATATATATATATATATATATATATATATATATATATATATATATATATATATATATATATATATATATATGTACAACCAAACACACTGAGATACAAACAAGGGTGGCATAGGCCCTTTGTAATTTCTTTAAACACATACAAGACATGGAAATGAATTACACTAGGTACACATCCCATGCCCCTGAAAAACTCAAAGCCCTAGGTGCCCACCAGCACTCATAGACAGCTGCACAGCTGTAAGTAACTTCCATTTTGCTTTTAATCTAGCTGTGTGCTTGCAAGAGAGTGCCAGACTTTCTATGTGTAGTGTTAATAAGTTTATTTTATAATTTTCCCTATGAGCTTTGCTCCCAGGCTTTTCAGGGGTTAACTGCCTTCGTCCCTGAAAGCTGTGCAGCTGTCTGTGAGTGCTGGTAAAACAGCCAGGTCTGTGAGTCTCGGTATCGGAAGTCCTGAAGTTAGAGAGCCTGGGTCTTTTGCTTCTGGACTAACTTTTTACTTTCAACTTGTTATATGCACGCTAATGTGGCTGTGTACTTTAAGTGTAGTTAGTGTGAGAGCAGGGCGTGGGAGGAATTAGTGCGCCTCTTGTAATGTGGCCCAGAGATGCTAAAAAAAAAGTTGAATCAGAACATGTTCAGTCTTTGACCTTGATGTTGGTGTTTGTAATTCTCAGGAAGGGATGTTTGTGATTAAATTTTGGATGAAAAGGGGTATTAGGGTTAGTAGAATTGGAGCAGTTGGACAGTTGATAACTAGAGAGCAGACACTGCAACCTTTGTAACCGGTGTGAAGCAGCTGAAAATAGCGTCTGGAAGTGGCCTTAGGAAGATTGATTTTGTTTGGTCCTAGTTGTGTTTTGTGTGAAAGTGACAGGCAAGGTCACTGAGATTACATCGGGGTGGCTGGGGAGCAAAATATAGTGTCAGATGCTGGGAAGAGTCATAGTCCTAAATCAGTAGCTCCGTATGCTCTGTGATAAGTTCTTGGAAAGTGCAAAAGGAGCCTATCTCAGATATTCAGGTGATTTTTAAAAATGTTTTATTTACACAATTTAGAATTTGTAACAAACATAATGCTCTAAGGAATGTCCCTTTAAGGACTGAGGAGCTTTATTGGAGGTAACTAGATAGAGACTTTATAATGCAGAGACCGGCATTAATACATATTCACACGCTATCCCTTCTCAGTATTAAGAATAAGCCTTTTGTGTGCAACAAGGCTCATTCCTTCATGTGATTTTATGTATCTCGTTTAAAGTGCATAACAATCTTTACTATACAATCTATACTTCCTTTTCATCAGAAATATCTTTGTTACAGTAACATTTGTAGTAGTAGTAATTTTTAGTTATAAAGTCCCAACTGTTTACATGGTGCTGTACATAGGTAGGACTTGGCAAATCCAGGTAACCATAGCTCCTAGAATTTTACCTATGTCCCTACCTGTTTACTCTGTCAGGTTGCTGGGCTTGAGCATGTGGGACAGCATAGGGAGATAACTCTATAGAAAATGAATTGGGGGGAGCAGTCAACATCTGACTGGTATTATAGGAAGAAATTAGTTTTACCTTTGCTGTCCCTTTAACCGTCACTGTGTAGTGAAATATGTCCCTTTTAAAGGTAAGAGTTCTGAAACCAAAGATGTGTGGTGACTGGCAATATTCTGAATCTGGGTCAGTATAGTGAATGCTGCTTAGGTAGGACTGTTCCTGCAGGGAAAACTATGAAGGAATAGGAGTTTCAAAGCAGTAGTATTCTTTATGTTCTTATACATAATACAGGTATACCCCGCTCATACAGCGGGTTAGGGACCAGAGCCTCGCTGTAAAGTGAAAACCGCCTTAAAGTGAAACAAGGCAGTTTTAGATTTCTTTTCACTTGCCAGTGTGTTTAAAGACTTGAAAACATGTTTGAACTAACATATATTAGGGGTGCAATAGTGCTATGTTTAGTTTAACTCTAGCACAGCACAGTATTCAATAAATACTGTACCTCTAAAATAGTGACAATTACTGTAGTACAATTTGCCAGACTATAGCACAGAGCTACAGATTGCACTGTAATGCTGTAGACAGAGTGAACTAAGCATAACAAAATGGTGCCAGTCACTTTTCTCGCAATCTCACAATGATTACAGCACTGTTTCAAAATCCTTGGAGGTTGAACTTCAGCTCCACAAAGCGCTGTATTAGCGAAACGCTGTAAAGTGAAGCGCTGTAAAGTGAGGTATACCTGTACAGTAATGCTATGGTTGGTTAAAGGGCAGTACCAGGGAAGTATAGGAGTGAATAGGATGTGTCACTGCAGTGTTCTTGACTTTGCTGTATGTGGTTATATATTCTAAACATTTATGCAGAACCTGGACTGGCTTATCATTTTCATTTAGGCTCATTGCATCGGAATAATAAATTGCCCCAATGCTCGTTGGTTATCTGCAATAAGCCACCGCCTAGTGGTGCAACCCGTGTACCAGGTGTGCACTTGAGTTAGACCTGAGCAATATACAACTGGTACTTAGAGGCTACATGTGTATGCTGCTTGTGATTGGCTTGCTGGCCATGTCCTGCAATGCATTGACTCCCAAGCAAGACTTTAAAGGGACAGTCTACACCAGAATTATTGTTGTTTTAAAAGATAGATAATCCCTTTTTTACCCATTCCCCAGTTTTGCATAACCAACACAGTTATATTTATATATTTTTTACCTCTGTGATTATCTTGTATCTGAGCCTCTGCAAACTGCCCCTTTTTTCAGTTCTTTGGACAGACTTGCAGTTTAGCCAATCAGTGATAGCTCCCAGGTAACTTCACGTGCATGAGCACAGTGTTATCTATATGAAATTCACAAACTAACACCCTCTAGTGGTGAAAAACCTGTTAAAATGCATTCTTAAGAGGCGGCCTTCGAGGTCTAAGAAATTAGCATATGAACCTCCTAGGTTAAGCTTTCAACTAAGAATACCAAGAGTACAAAGCAAAATTGGTGATAAAAGTAAATTGGAAAATTGTTTAAAATTACATGCCCTATCTGAATCATGAAAGTTTATTTTGGACTAGACTGTCCCTTTAAGTATGTGCTTAACCTTTTTTTCAGGTGTTAAATGTAAAGTTAACAACAAGCAGTTATTTAATAATAAAATGCTGTACTGAATAAGAGCATTGAGCATTTTAATATTGCATTACATCGTTCCTTTAAACTGGTTGAATGGGGGACAATAACCAAAGAATTCATCCTCTTACTGGAAGGAAATAACATGTCTGAAAGTCTTTGTGTCTGTGAAATGATTTGGCTTAAGAAAGATCTTTGATTGTCCAAAATGTTGTTTTCCATTACAAATTACAATGATTTATTTAGTATTCTTTGTTTAATTCTCTTCATTGGTAATACCATTGCTGAGTTATCAGTGCTGATTACACAGTGTGGAAATAAACCATCATAACCTCCCTTATTTTGGCTTTTGGATTAACAAACTGCAGTCTGTAGACAACAGAATAACTTTGCTATTTATGTGCAGTTAACAACTAAACTTTGCCACGTGAGGTTTGTTATCTTTATCTCTCGCTGCCAGAATAGCCTGTTTTTCCTCATGTTGTAAGAACGGGCTGGGTAGAATTTCCTTTGCTTCATTACATGAACTTGTACACTGGAGTGGTGCATTCAGTGTTTCCCTGTTACTGATGGGCTGGCTCAATACCTGCTGCTGGGCTGGGTGTGTCTGCAAGTCTGGAAGGCTCAGCCCAAAGTGAGCACCAAGCAGGTCCTTACATGCCTTGCTCTATCAGAGGAATAGCTTATAGCTGCAGCCAGCACGGTTGCTCCATACAGGCCACTTGATAAGAATTACTTCAGATATTTAACCCTCCTCACAAACGTCCAGTGTGTACTTTGGACAATTGTCAGTATTGGTTTGTGGTACCGAAACTAAGAAATGTTTGCATAAAAGATTTGCTAGTGCTTCTGTATTGTAAATGGATAAGATGTAGATCCATTATCTGATCTAAGAACATTTCTTAACCAGTTAGAAAACAAAAAGTCCAGGACTTTCTGGGATAGGGTTACCGCATAGTTGGCGTTTACCAGCACGGTTGTTAGTTTTAAATATAGCAACGCTGTAATTAATATACAGTATATGAAAATATATTCAGGTGATAGGAGCCCTTTTTGAGGGGATACACTTTAGAAGCCAGGGTGATTTTTTTAATTTTTTATTAGTTGCATCATTTTTTAGGCCTCAAAAAGTGTATTTTTTTATTACAAAATGTATATACATATACATACATACAGGACTATGTATTATTTGATATAGTCCAGGAGCAATTAAAAGATTAAAAAGATAAATAAATATCTTTAATATTGTGGACTAGTAACTTTTGTTTGTGTATGTGTTTATATATATATATATATATATATATATATATATATATATATATATATATATATATATATATATATATATATATATATATATACATACATACATACATACATACATACATACATACATACATACATACATACATACATACATACATACATACACTCACACAGAGAGTAGAAAAAATACAGTGAGAATGTTACAATTTCACTCACTGTTAAAGATCAAACTTGGTAACTGGCCACTGCAATATGCTACTAGTCTGCGACCAGTAAGAATTTCCATAAAAACACACACATATACACACACACAGATAACATTACTTTTGTCACTTTAATAGTCAATAAGAGACATATCAGAAAAGGAAACTAAGCTGCAGATTTCAATAACCTCGCCTTTAGTTCTAGTGTTAGGTGACACATCACTTAGTCAACAGTGGTGTAAATATATTTCCCAATGCTGCCTTTGTATCCTCTGGAAGTGTCACAATGGGAATCTGGCACACTGCAAGCTGTCAGTCAGCAGAGGGCAATAAGTGAGTCAAACCTTCAGCAGATTGATTTTTGTGACATATTCTTTCCTAAATTGCCCAAGGGTGGTCTTGCTTTGAAGTGACTTAGTCACAAAATCCTCTGTTTCCCTCTAATGACAAATCTTCTATCTTGGCACCAGTGGCCATTACACTGACGGCCTGGCTGTAAACTGGTGCTATCTAGAATTGGAGCAAGTTTGCATAACAAAAGGCATGAACTTCTCTAGTCTGCCTTTCTTTCCTATCCTGGGGCCGTTAATAAAAACAACAGTTCTGTATCATCAATCTTCCCCCCCCCCAGCCCCACCTAACAGCACAGAAAGGCTTTGCAGGCAAAATAAAAATGCTTGCCCAGTTAACACATTGTCTGCCAGAGAAGAATGCCTTGTAAACACACTGTAGCCCCCTTTTACTGCCAGGGCACCAAAAAGAAACAATGGAAGTAGAGACAGAATTCAAGTTTGAATCAAGAATATTAGTACTGGTTTCTTGGCTTTCCATATAATTAAAGGTGCATGGTAGTAGTCTGTAGACTTAAGCTTTTTATACTATATCTGCATTTCATGCACACCCCTGTGCACATACACAAGCACGGATAGGTGACTTGTTCTGTGAACAGTGCACAAAACATACTTGCAAACAGGTGCCAGAGTTAGCACTGAGATTGATTTGAGAGTATGCAACCTTTCCCCCCAAAACTCTGCATTATGTCCCTTTAAGCACAGGTAAACATACTAGTTGCTAACATTAGTCAAGCCTTACAGCAGGAATCTTAGTCATGGTAAAGAATGCATTAGTTAAATACTGCATGTAAATTATTATTATAAGTTATTTGTAGAGCGCTAACAGATTCCGCAGCACTAATATGCCACAGACAATGCACATGTTTTTTAAATGTTTTATATTTAATACATCTGCCATATTAGTCTTTTCCCACTTGCACACCAGGAATATGGTACGATACTGACCACCCCCATACCTGTTGTTATTTGAGGTGTGTTTCCAGATGATAAAATAGAAGATGAACTGCGCTGCACTTGCACTGTTCATCAGCAGTAGAAATGTGTGTATTTTCAAAGGAGGCATGTGGCTGCACCTTAAAAGATAGGCACTGATTAAAAACAAAATCTGAAATACATTAGCCTAAAAAAACACACACAAAAAAAACACACAACCTGCATCAAGGCAATTCATAGATTTGAATGGTTGCCCTTTCAACCAATTTCTTTACCATTAAGCTTAAAAGCTTAAGCTAATGTTTAGTGTAAGCTTAAAATAGATCATCTTATAAGTTGAATTTTACTCTAGAATACTTATGTTCAGTGTTAAAATAGAGCACAATTGATTATTACTCTTCAATACTAACTGTCAAGTTTTCTACTTGAGAGCTTCATACTAATACATACCATTTTGGAATGTAACATTAAGTCCTGAAATGACAAGGTCATAAAGATTTATGTCATTTCTACTGCAGTTCTACGTTTTACAGGCTTGTGCTATATATTTTTTTTGTTTTGTTTGTTTTTTACATAATGATGCATGTGTAGGGCAGCCTTCTTAAAATTACTACAGCTTTTTTTTGTTATCACCATGTTTTTTTTTTCTCTTGTAAGATGTATCGAGTCCACGGATTCATCCATACTTGTGGGATATTCTCCTTCCTAACAGGAAGTGGCAAAGAGAACACCCACAGCAGAGCTGTCTATATAGCTTCTCCCTTAGCTCCGCCCCCCCAGTCATTCGCTTTGCCTGCTAGGAAGGGTAAAGTGAGTGTGGTGACAAAAATGTTAGTTTTTATTTTCTCAAGCAAAAGTTTGTTATTTTAAATGGTACCAGTGTGTACTATTTACTCTCTGGCAGAAAAGGAATGAAGATTTCTGCACGGAGGATAATGATCTTAGCACTTTGTAACTAAGATCCACTGCTGTTTTCACAAGGGCTGAAGAGTACAGGAAAACTTCAGTTGGGGGAACGGTTTGCAGGCTAAACTGCATTGAGGTATGTTCAGTCTTTTTTTTTCTTCTAGACAGACTGTGTTATTTCTAGAAAAGGCTGGCAATATCCCCATGAGGGAAGGGTAAGCTGTATTCAGAAATTTAATAGGAATCCCAGCTTGCATAAAGGGCTCATTAGTTACTGGTGACACTAAAGGAAAAAACGTTTGTTTTTATTGCAACATTTTTTGAGGGACTTTAAGGGGTCATTGTGGCTTGTTTAAGGGTTATTAACCCACATGGCTAGTTTAAGAAACACTCTGTTGTGTTTCTTTTAGGCCCCATAACATCGAGTGAGGTGGGAGGGGCCTATTTTTCGCGCCTCAGTTGCGCAGTTTCTTTTCCTCAGAGACATCCAGCTGCTTCTCCAGAGGTTCCTACTGTGTTTGAGGGCTGTAAAGAAGGTTTTTTTCCCCACAAATCTTTCCTTAAGGGCAGGTAGGCCCCACAGCAGAGCTGTGGCAGGGTGCTGATCGTTTTTTTACCGGTTTTTGAAGTTTTGTCAATCCGGTTTTTACATTAAGGGGTTAATTGGTTATTTGCATAGTTGTGCAAAGTTACTGAGGCTTTATGATGCTACTGTAAAAATTTCGTTGAGTTTACTGCTTTTTTACACTGTTTTGCAGAGTTTGTGCAGCTTTTTTTCTCTTAAAGGCACAGTACCGTTTTTTTCTAAGTATTATTTACTTTGATTAAAGTGTTTTCCAAGCTTGCTTGTTACATTACTAGCCTGTTTAACATGTCTGACACCAAGGAAAATCCTTGTTCAATGTGTTTAGAAGCCATTGCGGAACCCCCTCTTAGAATGTGTCCCACTTGCACTGATATGTCTATAAATTATAAAGAGCATATTTCTCTTGTTAAGTGTAGTCAGTCCACGGGTCATCCATTACTTATGGGATTATATCTCTTCCCCAACAGGAAGTTGCAAGAGGATCACCCAAGCAGAGATGCTATATAGCTCCTCCCCTCACATGTCATATCCAGTCATTCTCTTGCAACCTAACTAAAGATAGGTCGTTGTGAGAGGTCTGTGGTGTTTTTAAACTTAGTTTATTTCTTCAATCAAAAGTTTGTTATTTTAAATGGCACCGGAGTGTGCTGTTTGTTTCTCAGGCAGCATTAGAAGAAGAATCTGCCTGCGTTTTCTATGATCTTAGCAGACGTAACTAAGATCCACTGGCTGTTCTCGCACATTCTGAGGAGTGAGGTAACTTCAGAAAAGGGGAATAGCATGCAGGGCCCCCCTGCAAACGAGGTATGTGCAGTAAATTATTTTTCTAAGCAATGGAATTGACTGAGAAATTACTGCTGATACCAATGTAATGTAAGTTCAGCCTTAAATGCAGTGGTAGCGACTGGTATTAGGCTGATGAGTGTGTGTACACTGAAGTATTTTTCTAGGGAATGGAATTTGAATACTGTTAATACTGAAGTAATGTATGAGCCTTAACTGCAGTAAAAGCGACTGGTAGCAGGCTTATTAATAACACATCATAACTTTTAAAATGTATGTTCAAAACGTTTACTGGCATGTTAATCGTTTTTTGTGAGGTACTTGGTGATAAAACTTATTGGGGCATGCTTTTTACCACATGGCTAACTTTTGTTTCTGCATAGAAACAGTTAACTGAGCTTCCCCACTGTTGTAATATGAGTGGGAGGGGCCTATTTTAGCGTTTTTTTGCGCAGTAAAAATTCAGTCACAATCTTCCTACTTCATCCTCCATGATCCAGGACGTCTCTAGAGAGCTCAGGGGTCTTCAAAATTCATTTTGAGGGAGGTAATCAGTCACAGCAGACCTGTGACAGTGTGTTTGAATGTGATAAAAACGTTAATTATTAAATTGTTATCCGTTTTTGGGTATTAAGGGGTTAATCATCCATTTGCTGGTGGGTGCAATCCTTTGCTAACTTAATACATTTACTGTGAAAATTTGGTTGCTATAACTAATTTGGTTCATTGTTATTTCAACTGTGACAGCTTTTTGTGCTTCTTAAAGGCACAGTAGCGTTTTTCTTCTGTTATGTGCGATCAGTCCACGGGTCATCATTACTTCTGGGATATAACTCCTCCCCAACAGGAAATGCAAGAGGATTCACCCAGCAGAGCTGATATAGCTCCTCCCCTCTACGTCAGTCCCAGTCATTCTCTTGCACCCAACGACTAGATAGGATGTGTGAGAGGACTATGGTGATTATACTTAGTTTTTATGACTTCAATCAAAAGTTTGTTATTTTACAATAGCACCGGAGCGTGTTATTACTTCTCTGGCAGAGTTTGAAGAAGAATCTACCAGAGTTTTCTACTATGATTTTAACCGGAGTAGTTAAGATCATATTGCTGTTCTCGGCCATCTGAGGGAGGTAAAGACTTCAGATCAGGGGACAGCGGGCAGATGAATCTGCATTGAGGTATGTAGCAGTTTTTATTTTCTGAATGGAATTGATGAAAAAATCCTGCTATACCGTTATAATGACATGTATGTATACACTTCAGTATTCTGGGAATGGTTTTTCACCGGAACTACTCTGTTAAAGGTCACTAAGCCTTTTAATAAATATGTCATGTTAAACGTTTTTGCTGGAATGTAGAATCGTTTACATTGCTGAGGTACTGAGTAAATAAATGTTTGGGCTTTATTTTCCACTTGGCAATTGTCTGCTTTAAATTGTGACAGTTTCGTTTCTCCTCACTGCTGTGTGTGAGAGGGAGGGGCCGTTTTTGGCGCTCTTTTGCTACGCATCAAAATATTCCAGTCAGCTACTATTATATTTCCTGCATGATCCGGTTCACTGACAGATCTCAGGGGTCTTCAAACTTCTTTGAAGGGAGGTACATTCTCTCAGCAGAGCTGTGAGAATTTTTATTGACTGTGAATATAAACGTTACTCTATAATTTTTTATGTCAAATTTAGTTATTTACTAATGGGAACAAACCTTTGCTAAAAGTTGTGTTATTTTAAACTTGATGCTTTAACTGTTTTTCAGTTCATTATCTCAACTGTCATTTAATCGTTTAAGTACCTCTTTGAGGCACAGTACGTTTTTGCTAAAAAAGATTATAACCAGGTTGCAAGTTATTGCTAGTGTGTTAAACATGTCTGACTCAGAGGAAAATATCTGTGTCATTTGTTCCTATGCCAAGGTGGAGCCCAATAGAAATTTATGTACTAACTGTATTGATGCTACTTTAAATAAAAGTCAATCTGTACAATGTGAACAAATTTCACCAAACTGCGAGGGGAGAGTTATGCCGACTAACTCGCCTCACGCGGCAGTACCTGCATCTCCCGCCCGGGAGGTGCGTGATATTATGGCGCCTAATACATCTGGGCGGCCATTACAGATAACATTACATGATATGGCTACTGTTATGACTGAAGTTTTGTCTAAATTACCAGAACTAAGAGGCAAGCGTGATCACTCTGGGGTGAGAACAGAGTGCGCTGACAATACTAGGGCCATGTCTGATACTGCGTCACAGCTTGCAGAGCATGAGGACGGAGAGCTTCATTCTGTGGGTGACGGTTCTGATCCAAACAGATTGGATTCAGATATTTCAAATTTTAAATTTAAATTGGAGAACCTCCGTGCATTACTAGGGGAGGTCTTAGCAGCTCTCAATGATTGTAACACCATTGCAATACCAGAGAAACTGTGTAGGTTGGATAAATACTTTGCGGTACCGGCGAGTACTGACGTTTTTCCTATACCTAAGAGATTAACTGAAATTTTTACTAAGGAGTGGGATAGACCCGGTGTGCCGTTCTCACCCCCTCCAATATTTAGAAAGATGTTTCCAATAGACGCCACTACTCGGGACTTATGGCAAACGGTCCCTAAGGTGGAGGGAGCAGTTTCTACTTTAGCTAAGCGTACCACTATCCCGGTAGAGGATAGCTGTGCTTTTTCAGATCCAATGGATAAAAAATTAGAGGGTTACCTTAAGAAAATGTTTGTTCAACAAGGTCTTATATTACAACCCCTTGCATGTATCGCGCCGATTACAGCTGCGGCAGCATTTTGGATTGAGTCTCTGGAAGAGAACCTTAGTTCATCTACGCTAGATGATATTATGGACAGGCTTAGAGTCCTTAAACTAGCCAATTCATTCATTTCGGAGGCCGTAGTACATTTAACCAAACTTACGGCTAAGAACTCTGGATTCGCCATACAGGCACGTAGAGCACTGTGGCTAAAATCCTGGTCAGCTGATGTTACTTCTAAGTCCAAATTACTTAATATACCTTTCAAGGGGCAGTCTTTATTTGGGCCCGGGTTGAAAGAAATTATCGCTGACATTACAGGAGGTAAGGGCCACGCCCTACCTCAAGACAAAGCCAAAGCTAAGGCTAGACAGTCTAATTTTCGTCCCTTTCGGAATTTCAAAACTGGAGCAGCGTCAACCTCCACTGCACCAAAACAGGAAGGAGCTGTTGCTCGTTACAGGCAAGGCTGGAAACCTAACCAGTCCTGGAATAAGGGCAAACAGGCCAGGAAACCTGCTGCTGCCCCAAAGACAGCATGAACCGAGAGCCCCCGATCCGGGACCGGATCTAGTGGGGGGCAGACTTTCTCTCTTCGCTCAAGCCTGGGCAAGAGATGTTCAGGATCCCTGGGCGCTGGAGATCATATCTCAGGGATACCTTCTAGACTTCAAATTATCTCCCCCAAAAGGGAGATTTCATCTGTCAAGGTTGTCAACAAACCAGATAAAGAAAGAAGCGTTTCTACGCTGTGTACAAGATCTGTTATTAATGGGAGTGATCCATCCAGTTCCGCGGTCGGAACAAGGACAAGGGTTCTACTCAAACCTGTTTGTGGTTCCCAAAAAAGAGGGAACTTTCAGGCCAATCTTAGATTTAAAGATTCTAAACAAATTCCTAAGAGTTCCATCGTTCAAAATGGAAACTATTCGGACAATCTTACCTATGATCCAAAAGGGTCAGTACATGACCACAGTGGATTTAAAAGATGCTTACCTTCACATACCGATTCACAAAGATCATCAACGGTATCTACGGTTTGCCTTCCTAGACAGGCACTACCAGTTTGTAGCTCTTCCATTCGGATTGGCTACGGCCCCAAGAATCTTCACAAAGGTTCTGGGTGCCCTTCTGGCGGTTCTAAGACCGCGAGGGATTTCGGTAGCTCCGTACCTAGACGACATTCTAATACAGGCTTCAAGCTTCCAAACTGCCAAGTCTCATACAGAGTTAGTTCTGGCATTTCTAAGGTCGCATGGATGGAAAGTGAACGAAAAGAAAAGTTCTCTTTTTCCTCTCACAAGAGTTCCATTCTTGGGGACTCTTATAGATTCTGTAGAAATGAAGATTTACCTGACAGAAGACAGGTTAACAAGGCTTCAGGATGCATGCCGTGTCCTTCATTCCATTCAACACCCGTCAGTGGCTCAATGCATGGAGGTGATCGGCTTAATGGTAGCGGCAATGGACATAGTACCTTTTGCACGCCTACACCTCAGACCGCTGCAATTGTGCATGCTAAATCAGTGGAATGGGGATTACTCAGATTTGTCCCCTACCCTGAATCTGAATCAAGAGACCAGAAATTCTCTTCTATGGTGGCTTTATCGGCCACACCTGTCCAGGGGGATGCCATTCAGCAGGCCAGACTGGACAATTGTAACAACAGACGCCAGCCTACTAGGTTGGGGCGCTGTCTGGAATTCTCTGAAGGCTCAGGGATTATGGAATCAGGAGGAGAGTCTCCTTCCAATAAACATTCTGGAATTGAGAGCAGTTCTCAATGCCCTTCTGGCTTGGCCCCAATTAACAACTCAGGGGTTCATCAGGTTTCAGTCGGACAATATCACGACTGTAGCTTACATCAACCATCAGGGAGGGACAAGAAGCTCCCTAGCAATGATGGAAGTATCAAAGATAATTCGCTGGGCAGAGTCTCACTCTTGCCACCTGTCAGCAATCCACATCCCGGGAGTGGAGAACTGGGAGGCGGATTTCTTGAGTCGCCAGACTTTTCATCCGGGAGAGTGGGAACTTCATCCGGAGATTTTTGCCCAAATACTTCGACGTTGGGGCAAACCAGAGATAGATCTCATGGCGTCTCGCCAGAACGCCAAACTTCCTCACTACGGGTCCAGATCCAGGGATCCGGGAGCGGTTCTGATAGATGCTTTGACAGCACCTTGGAACTTCGGGATGGCTTATGTGTTTCCACCCTTCCCGCTGCTTCCTCGATTGATTGCGAAAATCAAACAAGAGAGAGCATCTGTGATTCTAATAGCGCCTGCATGGCCACGCAGGACTTGGTATGCAGATCTAGTGGACATGTCATCCTGTCCACCTTGGTCTCTACCTCTAAGACAGGACCTTCTGATACAGGGTCCATTCAAACATCAAAATCTAACTTCTCTGAAACTGACTGCTTGGAAATTGAACGCTTGATTTTATCAAAGCGTGGTTTTTCTGAGTCGGTTATTGATACCCTGATCCAGGCTAGGAAGCCTGTTACCAGAAAGATTTACCATAAAATATGGCGCAAATACCTATACTGGTGCGAATCCAAACGTTACTCCTGGAGTAAGGTTGGGATCCCTAGGATATTGTCTTTTCTACAAGAAGGTTTAGAAAAGGGTTTATCGGCTAGTTCATTAAAGGGACAGATTTCAGCTCTGTCCATCTTGTTACACAGGCGTCTGTCAGAAAATCCAGACGTCCAGGCTTTTTGTCAAGCTTTAGCTAGGATCAAGCCTGTGTTTAAAGCCGTTGCTCCGCCATGGAGTTTAAACTTAGTTCTTAACGTTTTACAAGGTGTTCCATTTGAACCCCTTCATTCCATTGATATAAAATTTTTATCTTGGAAAGTTCTGTTTTTAATGGCTATTTCCTCGGCTCGAAGAGTCTCTGAGTTATCAGCATTACATTGTGATTCTCCTTATCTGATTTTTCACACAGATAAGGTAGTTCTGCGTACTAAACCTGGGTTCTTACCTAAGGTAGTTACTAACAGGAATATCAATCAAGAGATTGTTGTTCCATCCTTGTGTCCAAATCCTTCTTCAAAGAAGGAACGTCTTCTACACAATCTGGATGTAGTTCGTGCCCTCAAGTTCTACTTGCAGGCAACTAAAAATTTTCGCCAAACTTCTTCCCTGTTTGTCGTTTATTCTGGACAGAGGAGAGGTCAAAAAGCTTCTGCTACCTCTCTCTCTTTTTGGCTTCGTAGCATAATACGTTTAGCCTATGAGACTGCTGGACAGCAGCCTCCTGAAAGAATTACAGCTCATTCCACTAGAGCTGTGGCTTCCACTTGGGCCTTTAAGAATGAGGCCTCTGTTGAACAGATTTGCAAGGCTGCAACTTGGTCTTCGCTTCATACTTTTTCCAAATTTTACAAATTTGACACTTTTGCTTCTTCGGAGGCTATTTTTGGGAGAAAGGTTCTTCAGGCAGTGGTTCCTTCTGTATAATGACCCTGCCTATCCCTCCCGTCATCCGTGTACTTTTGCTTTGGTATTGGTATCCCAGAAGTAATGATGACCCGTGGACTGATCGCACATAACAGAAGAAAACATAATTTATGCTTACCTGATAAATTCCTTTCTTCTGTTGTGCGATCAGTCCACGGCCCGCCCTGTTTTTTAAGGCAGGTAAATATCTTTTAAATTATACTCCAGTCACCACTTCACCCTTGGTTACTCCTTTCTCGTTGATTCTTGGTCGAATGACTGGGACTGACGTAGAGGGGAGGAGCTATATCAGCTCTGCTGGGTGAATCCTCTTGCATTTCCTGTTGGGGAGGAGTTATATCCCAGAAGTAATGATGACCCGTGGACTGATCGCACAACAGAAGAAAGGAATTTATCAGGTAAGCATAAATTATGTTTTTATATTGCTTGTAAATTTATTTGAAAAGTATTTCTCCAACATAGGTGTGTCCGGTCCACGGCGTCATCCTTACTTGTGGGATATTCTCTTCCCCAACAGGAAATGGCAAAGAGCCCAGCAAAGCTGGTCACATGATCCCTCCTAGGCTCCGCCTACCCCAGTCATTCTCTTTGCCGTTGTACAGGCAACATCTCCACGGAGATGGCTTAGAGTTTTTTTAGTGTTTAACTGTAGTTTTTATTATTCAATCAAGAGTTTGTTATTTTTTTTTTTTTTTTTTTCTTTTTTTTTTTTTTTTTTTTTTTTTTTTTTTTTTTTTTTTTTTTTTTTACATTTTTATTGAGGTTGTGCGAAAACAATACAGCTAATATGGAGCACCATATTATTGAAACAAACATAAACGGAACATTTCAAATTAACAATTACTGCATGGATAAAGAGACAGAATTCTCCATGTAAATATTCGAATAGGTAAAACTGAAACCTCATTTTCTATATTATCTCGGTGTGAACTAAAATGAACAATTTGAGTGATCACTTTTGGACCTGTAGACTTAGAGGAATTTAATACATGTTATTATAGATAGCGGTAAGAGTGAAAATATCAATTTGCTATGTAAATACTGTGGTATAATATGTAGGTAGGTATAAGTAGTACAAATAGTAACTTCCTTGGAACAAATAAGGTGTTGAGAAAATATCAAAGTACATAATACAATGCTGCATATAATATGATATCATACTCTTTTAGTGGTAAGTAGAATCAATAATGAGGTATTATGAGAGTGACCAGTCCAGCTGATCTAAATGGGCGTACAGGCTCGGTGGTTTGGTATTATGTAGAAGTGAAGATTTAGGAAGTAGTTAAAAGTAGTAATTAAGGTGCGGCATAGGCTAGACAAACCGCTTATTTAGACCCTCCAGAGTGAAGGTTACTTTAATACGGGGGGGGGGGGAGGAGGTGGTGTTTTAGATATATTAAGTTAGACATAGCAAGAATACCTTGTGGATTGGCCTCCATGCATTCACTGATAACTATAAGGTAACTGACTAGAAGCTAGGGTATTAAACGTGTAATTAGCTGAGTTAACTTTTTACCCTAAAACATTACTAACCCAGGGTAGGTATTATTAAAATCTAGTACTCTCCTATAGAGCCATGCCTTAATGTAATACAGGCGCCACGCTGTCCCGGCCGCAGACAACAGTGTGCCTCAACTAGGAGCTATATGCACGCTCCACGGATAAGTGTAACGTATAAAGGTCAGCAAAAAGCTATTGATGGTGAGCCTTGTTCTTTACTGATTGACTTATAAGCTTACCCCGCTTCTATTCTAGTGCCTTCACCAGGGAATATTGCGCAAACAGGAGAGACCGCCAATTCAAGTAGCGGTAGATGGGAACGTCAGTTTTAGGGGGTGACTACACCAAGCTATATCGTTAGTTAAAGTTGCTATATGTACAAGTCGCACATTTAAATCTTTTTGTCAAGAAGGTGCAGCCTAAATTACGTTTGCATATTATATATTCTTGCAGATATAGATATTCTCGTGGTAACCTTGTGAGACAATAAAAACGGTAAACATAGGATTAAAAAATGAAAGCTAGCTATCTTTAGTTCTGACTATCCAGGGTGCTGCTCAGGCAAACAGTTATGAAACTGAGCCATAGTAGTTGCTTAATACCATACAGGCTAAACATCCTAGTCCAAGTCCCAAGTTGGAAAACATAAGACCTGTGAAGAACTGATATTAGGGTTATCTGCAAATATTGAGTAATATATATAGCTGTTAACCTATATGAGCTGTATAATGTTAAAGGAGCTGTATGCTGTTATAGGAGATGACATAACTAGAGCATATTGTAAACCAACCAGATTTTGCAAAAATAATAATCTATATCAAACAGTTTAACTGAATATCAAGATTAGCAGTAAACATTCTGATAGAGGAGTCTCAGGGAGACAATAGATATACTGTGTGTATCAGAGCCGCTGTCTAACAGAGCATTTGGCAAATAAAAGGCTGACCTGTAGAGGGTGATAAACACCTAATAGACCGAGGCAGCAAACTTTAAGCTGGAAATATGGTTATATGGGAAGCAGCTGTCAGTTGGATACAGAAAATTAAAGATAATATGGGATGGCAAGTGCTAATCTCTATAACTAAGGTGGTATAGAAATGTATAGAGCTATCCACCTCTCTATCATTGTCATATTGGACCTATGGGAAGACAACATTGATTATATAATAGCAATTATTCAGCCAAGCCACTGTAAACTGTATTATGTCAGGTTGAACATCTGGCTTATCTAGGGATGCCTTAGCTAACAAGAGTGTCTACCTTCTTTTAAAACAACAGTTAGGCTACCCAGCATGAACAAAAACCATATGGCTATAAACATATAAATACCTAAGGTAACTTCCTATCTCATGTGAACATAGTCTTAAGGCAAGCGTAGGTAGGATAAGAATATGCAGTTACTCCTCTATAATTAGTCTAATACAATAAATCAGCGTGTAAATAGTTGACAGCCCAAACGGTAAAAAGGGACCTCCCAACATTAGGCCCAGTGCCGTCATTAGAATAGTTTACAAATTATACTCCAAAAAATCATGTTAAACTGGATACCCCTAAGATTCACATCAATGAAGGGAGGCATATCAGTATTTAGCCGTTTAACAGCTTAGTATATTAGTTTGAGTGCTTTAAGCATGGTAAGCAGTCTCACTAGTTAGTGTGCTGGCAAGTGTTCAGACTCAAAACAGTTTCTTTATATGCGGCAGAGCAAGAGCTGCTAACATATTCATGGGGAGCCCCAGATTAGCCGATGCCTCTTCTCAGGTCACCGGGAGTACACTGCACTTTTAGTGTGAGGCCCATTGATGAACACCAACTTACAGCGTCCGTTCTGTGTTGAAAATCCCCGCTCACAGATAGTGCATGAGCTCTGAATCCATCTGCCGCTGTAATGATTGTGTTATGCAAACCGTACCTCTCCAGTGGGTACCCAGATGTCAGCAGGAATTTGGGGGTTTTGCGCGGTCTCTGCGCCTGTATCCAACCACTGCTGCACCACAGCGCATTTGTCAGCTGAGTTTCTCTGGGGGTTCCGTGGAGCGCTTCTAACTGGGAATCGTCTGGTTCAGCAGCGGCCTGCAATTCTCTGCCGGAATCCAGCCGAGTGATCTCCCCGGCTCTCGCAGCAATGCTTTGCAAGCGAGAATGTAGCGGTCTTGGGAGGGAAGATGGCGGCTGCTCTCGTTCTAATATGCTTTCTGTGCTGTCGCATTTCCTCTTGTGAGCAGTCAGGGAGGGTAGAGAGTTAGAATGTCTGGCGATAGACTTGCAAGGGTCATCCAAAGAGTTCAGAAGAGCTTCGCCATAACGATCTAGTAGTCCATGCATCTGGCTCAAAATGGAGGCTGCTGTATCGTCGCACATTCTAGGCCAGTGAGAGCCCGGGACACTGAAGGTAGGACGAAAACCACTATACTGCTGTCCAGAGGTAGTAATAGATGCAGCCTCCACTTGCACCCCCTAGATTGAGTGGAAAATGGAGAAAATAGGCAGTAGATCCCTTAAAAATAATAAATTTGTCAGGAGCTCTGTGAGTGTACGTCTTGTCTCAGTGGAGGTTGGCTCCTCCCCCAAGAGTTTGTTATTTTAAAATAGTGCTGGTATGTACTATTTACTCTGAAACAGAAAAGAGATGAAGATTTCTGTTTGTATGAGGAAAATGATTTTAGCAACCGTTACTAAAATCCATGGCTGTTCCACACAGGACTGTTGAGAGGAATTAACTTCAGTTGGGGGAACAGTGAGCAGTCTTTTGCTGCTTGAGGTATGACACATTCTAACAAGACGATGTAATGCTGGAAGCTGTCATTTTCCCTATGGGATCCGGTAAGCCATTTTTATTCAGACAGTAAATAAGGGCTTCACAAGGGATTATTAAGACTGTAGACATTTTCTGGGCTAAATCGATCATATTTACACATATTTAGCCTTGAGGAATCATTTAATCTGGGTATTTTTTGTAAAATAATATCGGCAGGCACTGTTTTTGACACCTTATTCTATAGGGGCTTTCCCTAATCTTAGTCAGAGCCTCATTTTCGCGCCGGTATGGCGCACTTGTTTTTGTGAAAAGCATGACATGCAGCTGCATGTGTGTGGAGCTCTGATACATAGAAAAGTCTTTCTGAAGGCATCATTTGGTATTGTATTCCCCTTTGGGCTTGGTTGGGTCTCAGCAAAGCAGATTCCAGGGACTGTAAAGGGGTTAAATATAAAAACGGCTCCGGTTCCGTTATTTTAAGGGTTAAAGCTTCCAAATTTGGTGTGCAATACTTTTAAGGCTTTAAGACACTGTGGTGAAATTTTGGTGAATTTTGAACAATTCCTTCATACTTTTTCGCAATTGCAGTAATAAAGTGTGTTCAGTTTAAAATTTAAAGTGACAGTAACGATTTTATTTTAAAACGTTTTTTGTGCTTTGTTATCAAGTTTATGCCTGTTTAACATGTCTGAACTACCAGATAGATTGTGTTCTGACTGTGGGGAAGCCAAGGTTCCTTCTCATTTAAATAGATGTGATTTATGTCATAAAAAATTTAGTAAAAATGATGCCCAAGATGATTCCTCAAGTGAGGGGAGTAAGCATGGTACTGCATCATCCCCTCCTTCGTCTACACCAGTCTTGCCCATACAGGAGGCCCCTAGTACATCTAGCGCGCCAATACTCCTTACTATGCAACAATTAACGGCTGTAATGGATAATTCTATCAAAAACATTTTAGCCAATATGCCCACTTATCAGCGAAAGCGCGACTGCTCTGTTTTAGAAAATACTGAAGAGCATGAGGACGCTGATGATATTGTTTCTGAAGGGCCCCTACACCAGTCTGAGGGGGCCAGGGTGGTTTTGTCTGAGGGAGAAATTTCAGATTCAGGAAAAATTTCTCAACAAGCTGAACCTGATGTGATTACTTTTAAATTTAAGTTGGAACATCTCCGCGCTCTGCTTAAGGAGGTGTTATCCAATTTGGATGATTGTGATTATCTGGTCATTCCAGAAACACTATGTAAAATGGACAAGTTCCTAGAGGCCCCGGGGCCCCCCGAAGCTTTTTCTATACCCAAGCGGGTGGCGTACATTGTTAATAAAGAATGGGACAGGCCCGGTATACCTTTCGTACCTCCCCCCATATTTAAAAAATTGTTTCCTATAGTCGACCCCAGAAGGGACTTATGGCAGACAGTCCCCAAGGTCGAGGGGGCGGTTTCTACTCTAAACAAGCGCACCACTATACCCATAGAAGATAGTTGTGCTTTCCAAGATCCTATGGATAAAAAATTAGAAGGTTTGCTAAAAAAGATGTTTGTTCAGCAAGGTTACCTTCTACAACCAATTGCATGCATTGTCCCTGTCACTACAGCCGCGTGTTTCTGGTTCGATGAGCTAGAAAAGGCGATTATTAGTAATTCTTCTTCTTATGAGGAGATTATGGACAGAATTCGTGCTCTTAAATTGGCTAATTCTTTCACCCTAGACGCCACCTTGCAATTGGCTAGGTTAGCGGCGAAAAATTCTGGGTTTGCTATTGTGGCGCGCAGAGCGCTTTGGTTAAAATCTTGGTCAGCGGATGCGTCTTCCAAGAACAAATTGCTTGACATTCCTTTCAAGGGGAAAACACTGTTTGGCCCTGACTTGAAAGAGATTATCTCTGATATCACTGGGGGCAAGGGCCACGCCCTTCCTCAGGATAGGTCTTTCAAGGCCAAAAATAAACCTAATTTTCGTCCCTTTCGCAGAAACGGACCAGCCCCAAGTGCTACGTCCTCTAAGCAGGAGGGTAATACTTCTCAAGCCACTCCAGCCTGGAGACCAATGCAAGGCTGGAACAAAGGAAAGCAGGCCAAGAAACCTGCCACTGCTCCCAAGACAGCATGAGATGCGGGCCCCCGATCCGGGACCGGATTTGGTGGGGGGCAGACTCTCTCTCTTCACTCAGGCTTGGGCAAGAGATGTTCTGGATCCTTGGGCGCTAGAAATAGTCTCCCAAGGTTATCTTCTGGAAGTGATTCATCCTGTTCCATTAAAAGAACGAGGGATGGGGTTCTACTCCAATCTGTTCGTAGTTCCCAAAAAAGAGGGAACGTTCAGACCAATCTTAGATCTCAAGATCCTAAACAAGTTTCTCAAGGTTCCATCGTCCAAAATGGAAACCATTCGAACAATCCTTCCATCCAGGAAGGTCAATTCTTGACCAAGGTGGATTTAAAGGATGCGTATTTACATATTCCTGTCCACAAGGAACATCATCGGTTCCTAAGGTTCGCATTCCTGGACAAGCATTACCAGTTCGTGGCGCTTCCTTTCGGATTAGCCACTGCTCCAAGGATTTTCACAAAGGTACTAGGGTCCCTTCTGGCGTTGCTAAGACCAAGGGGCATTGCTGTAGTACCTTACTTGGACGACATTCTGATTCAAGCGTCGTCCCTTCCTCAAGCAAAGGCTCACACGGACATAGTCCTGGCCTTTCTCAGATCTCACGGATGGAAAGTGAACGTGGAAAAGAGTTCTCTATCTCCGTCGACAAGAGTTCCCTTCTTGGGAACAATAATAGACTCCTTAGGAATGAGGATTTTTCTGACAGAGACCAGAAAAACAAAACTTCTAAACTCTTGTCGGATACTTCATTCCGTTCCTCTTCCTTCCATAGCGCAGTGCATGAAAGTGATAGGTTTGATGGTAGCGGCAATGGACATAGTTCCTTTTGCGCGCATTCATCTAAGACCATTACAACTGTGTATGCTCAGTCAGTGGAATGGGGACTATACAGACTTGTCTCCGAAGATACAAGTAAATCAGAGGACCAGAGACTCACTCCGTTGGTGGCTGTCCCTGGACAACCTGTCACAAGGGGTGACCTCCCGCAGACCAGAGTGGTCATTGTCACGACCGACGCCAGTCTAATGGGCTGGGGCGCGGTCTGGGGTTCCCTGAAAGCTCAGGGTCTTTGGTCTCGGGAAGAATCTCTTCTACCGATAAATATTCTGGAACTGAGAGCGATATTCAATGCTCTCAAGGCTTGGCCTCAGCTAGCGAGGGCCAAGTTCATACGGTTTCAATCAGACAACATGACGACTGTTGCGTACATCAACCATCAGGGGGGAACAAGGAGTTCCCTGGCGATGGAAGAAGTGACCAAAATCATTCAATGGGCGGTGACTCGCTCCTGCCACCTGTCTGCAATCCACATCCCAGGAGTGGAAAATTGGGAAGCGGATTTTCTGAGTCGTCAGACATTGCATCCGGGGGAGTGGGAACTCCATCCGGAACTCTTTGCCCAAATCACTCAACTGTGGGGCATTCCAGACATGGATCTGATGGCCTCTCGTCAGAACTTCAAGGTTCCTGGCTACGGGTCCAGATCCAGGGATCCCAAGGCGACTCTAGTAGATGCACTAGTAGCACCTTGGACCTTCAAACTAGCTTATGTATTCCCGCCGTTTCCTCTCATCCCCAGGCTGGTAGCCAGGATCCATCAGGAGAGGGCGTCGGTGATCTTGATAGCTCCTGCGTGGCCACGCAGGACTTGGTATGCAGATCTGGTGAATATGTCATCGGCTCCACCATGGAAGCTACCTTTGAGACGAGACCTTCTTGTTCAAGGTCCGTTCGAACATCCGAATCTGGTCTCACTCCAGCTGACTGCTTGGAGATTGAACGCTTGATTTTATCAAAACGAGGGTTCTCAGATTCTGTTATTGATACTCTTGTTCAGGCCAGAAAGCCTGTAACTAGAAAAATTTACCACAAAATATGGAAAAAATATATCTGTTGGTGTGAATCTAAAGGATTCCCCTGGGACAAGGTAAAGATTCCTAAGATTCTATCTTTTCTCCAAGAAGGATTGGAGAAAGGGTTATCTGCAAGTTCCTTGAAGGGACAGATTTCTGCCTTGTCTGTGTTACTTCACAAAAAGCTGGCAGCTGTGCCAGATGTTCAAGCCTTTGTTCAGGCTCTGGTTAGAATCAAGCCTGTTTACAAACCTTTGACTCCTCCTTGGAGTCTCAACTTAGTTCTTTCAGTTCTTCAGGGGGTTCCGTTTGAACCCTTACATTCCGTTGATATTAAGTTATTATCTTGGAAAGTTTTGTTTTTGATTGCAATTTCTTCTGCTAGAAGAGTTTCAGAATTATCTGCTCTGCAGTGTTCTCCTCCTTATCTGGTGTTCCACGCAGATAAGGTGGTTTTACGTACCAAAAGTTGTTTCTAACAAAAACATTAACCAGGAGATAGTCGTGCCTTCTCTGTGTCCGAAACCAGTTTCGAAGAAGGAACGTTTGTTGCACAATTTGGATGTTGTTCGCGCTCTAAAATTCTATTTAGATGCTACAAAGGATTTTAGACAAACATCTTCCTTGTTTGTTGTTTATTCTGGTAAAAGGAGAGGTCAAAAAGCAACTTCTACCTCTCTCTCCTTTTGGATTAAAAGCATCATCAGATTGGCTTACGAGACTGCCGGACGGCAGCCTCCTGAAAGGATCACAGCTCCTTCCACTAGGGCTGTGGCTTCCACATGGGCCTTCAAGAACGAGGCTTCTGTTGATCAGATATGTAGGGCAGCGACTTGGTCTTCACTGCACACTTTTACCAAATTTTACAAGTTTGATACTTTTGCTTCTTCTGAGGCTATTTTTGGGAGAAAGGTTTTGCAAGCCGTGGTGCCTTCCATTTAGGTGACCTGATTTGCTCCCTCCCTTCATCCGTGTCCTAAAGCTTTGGTATTGGTTCCCACAAGTAAGGATGACGCCGTGGACCGGACACACCTATGTTGGAGAAAACAGAATTTGTTTACCTGATAAATTACTTTCTCCAACGGTGTGTCCGGTCCACGGCCCGCCCTGGTTTTTTAATCAGGTCTGATAATTTATTTTCTTTAACTACAGTCACCACGGTATCATATGGTTTCTCCTATGCAAATATTCCTCCTTAACGTCGGTCGAATGACTGGGGTAGGCGGAGCCTAGGAGGGATCATGTGACCAGCTTTGCTGGGCTCTTTGCCATTTCCTGTTGGGGAAGAGAATATCCCACAAGTAAGGATGACGCCGTGGACCGGACACACCGTTGGAGAAAGTAATTTATCAGGTAAACATAAATTCTGTTTTTCCAAGCTTGCTAGTCTCATTGCTAGTCTGTTTAAACATGTCTGACACAGATGAATCTGTTTGTTCACTATGTATGAAGGCCAATGTGGAGCCCCATAGAAAGTTGTGTACTAAATGCATTGATGTAACTTTAAATAAAAGTCAGTCTTTACATGTAAAGAAATTATCACCAGACAACGAGGGGGAAGTTATGCCGACTAACTCTCCTCACGTGTCAGTACCTTCGCCTCCCGCTCAGGAGGTGCGTGATTTTGTGCCGCCAAGTACATCAGGGAAGCCCTTACAAATCACTTTGCAAGACATGGCTACTGTTATGACAGAAGTATTATCTAAATTACCAGAATTAAGAGGCAAGCGTGATAGCTCTGGGTTAAGGACAGAGCGCGCTGATGATGTGAGAGCCATGTCCGATACTGCGTCACAATTTGCAGAACATGAAGACGGAGAGCTTCATTCTGTGGGTGACGGATCTGATCCAGGGAGACTGGATTCAGAGATTTCTAATTTTAAATTTAAGCTTGAGAACCTCCGCATATTGCTAGGGGAGGTATTAGCGGCTCTGAATGATTGTAACACGGTTGCAATTCCAGAAAAATTATGTAGGTTGGATAGATACTATGCGGTACCGGTGTGTACTGACGTGTTTCCTATACCTAAAAGGCTTACAGAGATTATTAGCAAGGAGTGGGATAGACCCGGTGTGCCTTTTTCCCCTCCTCCCATATTTAGGAAAATGTTTCCTATAGACGCCACCACACGAGACTTATGGCAGACGGTCCCTAAGGTGGAGGGAGCAGTTTCTACTTTAGCTAAGCGTACCACTATCCCGGTGGAGGATAGTTGTGCTTTTTCAGATCCAATGGATAAAAAATTAGAGGGTTACCTTAAGAAAATGTTTGTTCAACAAGGTTTTATCTTACAGCCCCTTGCATGCATTGCGCCTGTCACTGCTGCGGCGGCATTCTGGTTTGAGTCTCTGGAAGAGGCCATTCGCACAGCTCCATTGGATGAAATTATGAACAAGCTTAAAGCACTTAAGCTAGCTAACGCATTTGTTTCTGATGCCGTCGTACATTTGACCAAACTAACGGCTAAGAACTCCGGATTCGCCATCCAAGCGCGCAGAGCGCTATGGCTTAAATCCTGGTCAGCTGACGTGACTTCTAAATCTAAATTGCTTAATATTCCTTTCAAAGGGCAGACCTTATTCGGGCCCGGCTTGAAAGAAATTATTGCTGACATTACAGGAGGTAAGGGCCATGCTCTGCCTCAGGACAGGGCCAAATCAAAGGCCAAACAGTCTAATTTTCGTGCCTTTCGTAACCTCAAGGCAGGAGCAGCATCAACTTCCTCCGCTCCAAAACAGGAAGGAGCTGTTGCTCGTTACAGACAGGGCTGGAAAACTAACCAGTCCTGGAACAAGGGCAAGCAGGCCAGAAAACCTGCTGCTGCCCCTAAGAGAGCATGAAGAGAGGGCCCCCTATCCGGAAACGGATCTAGTGGGGGGCAGACTTTCTTCGCCCAGGCTTGGGCAAGAGATGTCCAGGATCCCTGGGCGTTGGAGATCATATCTCAGGGATATCTTCTGGACTTCAAAGCTTCTCCTCCACAAGGTTCATCTTTCAAGGTTATCAGCAAACCAAATAAAGAAAGAGGCGTTTCTACGCTGTGTACAAGACCTCTTACTAATGGGGGTGATCCACCCAGTTCCGCGGACGGAACACGGGCAAGGATTCTATTCAAATCTGTTTGTGGTTCCCAAGAAAGAGGGAACCTTCAGACCAATCTTGGACTTAAAAATCCTAAACAAATTCCTAAGAGTTCCATCATTCAAAATGGAAACTATTCGAACCATCCTACCCATGATCCAAGAGGGTCAGTACATGACCACAGTGGACTTAAAGGATGCCTACCTTCACATACCGATTCACAAGGATCATTATCGGTACCTAAGATTTTCCTTCCTAGACAGGCATTACCAGTTTGTAGCTCTTCCCTTCGGGTTAGCTACGGCTCCAAGAATCTTTACAAAGGTTCTGGGCTCACTTCTGGCGGTACTAAGACCGCGAGGCATAGCGGTGGCTCCGTACCTAGACGACATTCTGATACAAGCGTCAAGTTTTCAAATTGCCAAGTCTCATACAGAGATAGTTCTGGCATTTTTGAGGTCGCATGGGTGGAAGGTGAACGTGGAAAAGAGTTCTCTATTACCACTCACATGGGTTCCCTTCCTAGGGACTCTTATAGATTCTGTAGAGATGAAAATTTACCTGACGGAGGCCAGGTTATCAAAACTTCTAAATGCTTGCCGTGCCCTTCATTCCATTCCACACCCGTCAGTAGCTCAGTGCATGGAAGTAATCGGCTTAATGGTAGCGGCAATGGACATAGTACCATTTGCGCGCCTGCATCTCAGACCGCTGCAATTGTGCATGCTAAGTCAGTGGAATGGGGATTACTCAGATTTGTCCCCTCTACTAAATCTGGATCAAGAGACCAGAGATTCTCTTCTATGGTGGCTTTCTCGGCCCCACCTGTCCAAGGGGATGACCTTTCGCAGGCCAGATTGGACGATTGTAACAACAGACGCCAGCCTTCTAGGTTGGGGCGCAGTCTGGAATTCCCTGAAGGCTCAGGGATCATGGACTCAGGAGGAGAAACTCCTCCCAATAAATATTCTGGAGTTAAGAGCAATATTCAATGCTCTTCTAGCTTGGCCTCAGTTAGCAACTCTGAGGTTCATCAGATTTCAGTCGGACAACATCACGACTGTGGCTTACATCAATCATCAAGGGGGAACCAGGAGTTCCCTAGCGATGTTGGAAGTCTCAAAGATAATTCGCTGGGCAGAGTCTCACTCTTGCCACCTGTTAGCGATCTACATCCCAGGCGTGGAGAACTGGGAGGCGGATTTTCTAAGTCGCCAGACTTTTCATCCGGGGGAGTGGGAACTTCATCCGGAGGTCTTCGCTCAACTGATTCATCGTTGGGGCAAACCAGATCTGGATCTCATGGCGTCTCGCCAGAACGCCAAGCTTCCTTGTTACGGATCCAGGTCCAGGGATCCGGGAGCGGTGCTGATAGATGCTCTGACAGCCCCTTGGGTCTTCAACATGGCTTATGTGTTTCCACCATTTCCGATGCTTCCTCGACTGATTGCCAAGATCAAACAGGAGAGAGCATCGGTGATTCTGATAGCACCTGCGTGGCCACGCAGGACCTGGTATGCAGACCTAGTGGACATGTCGTCCTGTCCACCATGGTCTCTGCCTCTGAGGCAGGACTTTCTAATTCAGGGTCCTTTCATCCATCCAAATCTAATTTCTCTGAGGCTGACTGCATGGAGATTGAACGCTTGATTCTATCAAAGCGTGTCTTCTCAGAGTCGGTTATTGATACCTTAATACAGGCTAGGAAACCTGTTACCAGAAGAATTTACCATAAGATATGGCGTAAATATTTATATTGGTGCGAATCCAAGAGTTACTCATGGAGTAAGGTTAGGATTCCTAGGATATTGTCTTTTCTACAAGAGGGTTTAGAAAAGGGCTTATCCGCTAGTTTGTTAAAGGGACAGATTTCTGCTCTATCTATTCTTCTACACAAGCGTCTGGCAGAAATTCCAGACGTTCAGGCTTTTTGTCAGGCTTTGGCTAGGATTAAGCCTGTGTTTAAGACTGTTGTTCCGCCGTGGAGCTTAAACTTAGTTCTTAACGTTCTGCAAGGCGTTCCATTTGAACCCCTTCATTCCATTGATATCAAGCTGTTATCTTGGAAAGTTCTGTTTTTGATGGCTCTTTCCTCGGCTCGAAGAGTCTCTGAGTTATCTGCCTTACATTGTGATTCTCCTTATCTGATTTTTCATTCAGACAAGGTAGTTCTGCGTACTAAACCTGGGTTCTTACCTAAGGTAGTTTCTAACAGGAATATCAATCAAGAGATTGTTGTTCCATCATTGTGTCCTAACCCTTCTTCAAAGAAGGAACGACTTTTGCATAATCTGGACGTAGTCCGTGCCCTGAAGTTCTATTTGCAGGCAACTAAAGATTTTCGTCAAACTTCTTCCCTGTTTGTCGTTTACTCTGGACAGAGGAGAGGTCAAAAGGCTTCGGCTACCTCTCTCTCCTTTTGGCTTCGTAGCATAATACGTTTAGCCTATGAGACTGCTGGACAGCAGCCTCCTGAAAGAATTACAGCTCATTCTACTAGAGCTGTGGCTTCCACCTGGGCCTTTAAAAATGAGGCTTCTGTTGAACAGATTTGCAAGGCTGCGACTTGGTCTTCACTTCACACTTTTTCTAAATGTTACAAATTTGACACTTTTGCTTCTTCGGAGGCTATTTTTGGGAGAAAGGTACTTCAGGCAGTGGTTCCCTCTGTTTAAAGTTCCTGCCTTGTCCCTCCCTTCATCCGTGTACTTTAGCTTTGGTATTGGTATCCCATAAGTAATGGATGACTCGTGGACTGACTACACTTAACAAGAGAAAACATAATTTATGCTTACCTGATAAATTTATTTCTCTTGTAGTGTAGTCAGTCCACGGCCCGCCCTGTCTTTTAAGGCAGATCTAAATTTTAATTTAACTCCAGTCACCACTGCACCCTATGGTTTCTCCTTTCTCGTCTTGTTTCGGTCGAATGACTGGATATGACATGTGAGGGGAGGAGCTATATAGCAGCTCTGCTTGGGTGATCCTCTTGCAACTTCCTGTTGGGGAAGAGATATAATCCCATAAGTAATGGATGACCCGTGGACTGACTACACTACAAGAGAAATAAATTTATCAGGTAAGCATAAATTATGTTTTTAGCAATTAAAAATATTGCAATAGATGATTCTCAGACAGAAGGAAATGAGGGTTTAACATCTAGCTCTCCCCAAGTGTCACATCCAGTAACGCCCGTACAAGTGACGCCAAGTACCTCTAGTGCGTCAAATTAATTTACTTTACAAGACATGGCCACAGTTATGAATGAAACCCTCACAGAGGTTTTCTCTAAACTGCCTGGTTTACAAGGAAAGCATGACAGCTCTGGGTTAAGAACAAATGCTGAGCCGTCTGACGCTTTAGTAGCCGTATCCGATATACCCTCACAATGTTCTGAAGTGGGGGTAAGGGATTTGTTATCTGAGGGAGAAATTTCTGATTCAGGAAAGACGCTCCCTCAGACAGATTCTGATATGACGGCCTTTAAATTTAAGCTTGAACACCTCCGCTTATTGCTCAGGGAGGTATTAGCGACTCTAGATGATTGTGACCCTATAGTGGTCCCAGAGAAATTGTGTAAAATGGACAAATACTTAGAGGTTCCTGTTTACACTGATGTTTTTCCAGTCCCTAAGAGGATTGCGAATATTGTTGCTAAGGAGTGGGATAGACCAGGTATACCGTTCGCTCCCCCTCCTGTTTTTAAGAAAATGTTTCCCATATCTGACACCGTACGGGACTCGTGGCAAACGGTTCCTAAGGTGGAGGGAGCTGTTTCTACTCTCGCTAAGCGTACAACTATACCTATCGAAGACAGTTGTGCTTTCAAAGATCCTATGGATGGGGGGGCGGAGCCAACTGTGAAGCTGTCGAGACGCATGTTCTGGCAGCTCCTGCTACTTCAAATATAATATAAGAATTTAAAGACTATATAAGCCTATATATTGGTACAAGAAGACAATTAACTCTCATGGGCTACCTATGCACCTAATATCTCAGCGAATAATGCTGCATTGAGAACACCTTTCAATTATCGGGTATGAACTGCTGACTAGAGACCCGGGAAACCGCCATCTTTTAGCCTACGCAGCGATTACAGTAAGGAGTGAGATTACTTAGGGGCTATTGAATCTTTCCCATACAGGACGTTTGTCTGCACATTTAAACATGGACACTGCGGAGCAACTTATGGAGAGGATGCACTGCCTTTTAGATGGCTATCGCAATGTGTTTCAATGTTTTTTTGCAGTGGCACCCCGGCAGGCAGAAGTGTTGCCTGCTGTTTGCACTAACCGCACTCCCCCTACTGCTGTAGTCCCCAAGAGGGACGATACTTTGGGGCTCCAGCGGTCCTCACTCATTTGGCACCAGCGGCGCATATTGGGAGTTGAGAACATGGTGGCAATTCGCTCATATGGACTTGAGGGGGGAGGCGATCCAGCTAAAACTGAACACCCAATACCCTTGGGCACTATGAATACTGCCCACGTAGCATCAGTCATGGCGGATCGTAACCTCCTGGCAGGTCACCGAATATTTCCTACTCTGGCTCGTAGTGGTTTGTTTGGCAGGGGACAAGCAGATCGGATCGGCGAGAAGGCAGTTCAAAGCGGACCCTACCGTATAGAAGCAGAGCTCTTCCCTCGCTATGACTGCCCTATCCAGTTTAGCTCCATTGTCAGGGTTCAAAGTTTTGCTCAAGCAGCGGCCCTCCATGATGCGGATGTGAGAGTGGGCATAGGTTGAGCCCTTGTCCTTTTTTTTTTCTGCACAGTGTTTAATCTGGCCATATTGTCAACTGACTGAATAGTGAACTATGTTTTGGACCTTGTTATCCTTTTTGCTTACTATACTGCACGCTCTCAGGCTTTGTGAGGACATCTCTTATTTTTGATTACAGTATTGCTCATTGTGCCTGTTTTTGGGCGCTCAACACAGACCATATTTATGAAGGTTTATTATTCGCAGTCTTATACCATGTTTAAGAAATGTTTACACTATAGATATATACTAATCTAGCTAAATGTTATACAGTAATGTAGGGTTGGTTGTGAGCATATGTGCAACTGATGTACTTTTGGTCTTGAGCAATATCGTTTGAGCAGATATTGTGTGTGTAACATTACTGACAAATGAGCTTTGCTATAGCAAGGATAACTATACTGCAGTATCATAGCTATAACTACTTTATCCCTTTGCTTCATAACTAACTGTTAACTGCTTTTCATGTTAGATATAACTTTTTAAACATGTAGTAGTTGTTCCTTTTAGTGCAAAGATTTATTTGTTAAGATAAGTCCGGTCTTATTGTATATTTATATATAGTCAATGAATGCAAGCTCCTATTATATTTGGTATGATCACTGTAGGTGTATGTATGTTTGTCATTCTGCACTTTCAAACTCCTCTCATGTTAGTCACACACTCTGATGGATAAATAGCACTATTACATGGTGATATCTTTATTTCATTCCCATGCCTGTTTGGCTAAGGCAGGACCTTAGCCCCTACATGTACCCTCCAATTCTAGGGAAATCTCTATCGTGACAGACATACTCCTAGTAATATGGTGCAGCCTTTGATCTGGAAGCTCCCCTGCTAGCGGCCGAAGCAGTGGGCGCATGCTTCTTATAAGTGTGTGGCTATATAGATGTATTTTAGTTTTAACTACATGTTGCCATTAACTTCTGATGATTGTCATATAAACAGAGCTACTACATGTGACCGACTCATCTACCCTTCCCATACCGGATGTCCTGACAGAAATGGAAGTCATCCATTTATATAATCAAGTTTAGCTTGTCCCGCTAGGGGCTTGCTATACCCCTTTATTGCAGACAGTCTCCTTTACCTTGCTCTGGTATATATCCTTGAAGTTTGGTTCGCCCCAGCCCAGAGTAGGTGTCCCTAGGCCCTTATTATAACCGGAGATATACTTCCTTATTGTTATTTGCCCTAACCAATCATTTTAATAGCGTAGAGTTTCTTCTATTATATCTCCCACATCTAACTGCCCACCTCCCCCCCCCCCACCCCCTAATAATGTACCTCCTAATTTAGGAGATCTAACTACACGACTTATCTTGCCTATGTCGTATTCTGTTTATTCCTACTTCATTATTTTACTATGTTGGTTTTACCAGTTCTCCCACATATTTTTATACATAGCATCTCCATATACTTAATAATAATAATATACTTTATCATAAATCTCATTAGACATAGTACCGCAACCATCACTACTTTTATGCTTGTAGCTTTTCATTTCCCCACAGTGTTGACTTTATCCCTCTTTTTTTTTAGCATTATCAAAATGATCAGCTTCACTTACAAATTGAGTTAAAAGTTTTAAATCTAACAACTCTCCCAGTCTTAAACCTACTCAATTTAAAGTTCATCCTATTCATACCCCTTAAAAATTGTTTTACTATATTATTAGTTACCAGTTATAACATCATGAAAATGTAAAATCTGAGGTGAATGTTAAGGGATCCATGAGTGATCTCTCCTATTTTAAGCAGCCTTCTACAAATACTTATTTTTTCTTTTCATGGTCTGAGGCCCAAGTGAGGCCTCATATGTCTGCAGAGAAGGCTTCGATTATCATTGGCATCTACCTACTTTGTCTCTCAATAGTACAATTAATATTATTAACCTTGGTTTTTGCAGCCTATAATGTATACTATATAGATACCTTGTTATTGTTTCTCTTTGCAGGTGACTGTATATTGTTCAATTGTTTGACTTGTTTGCCGACATTTTTCCCTCAATAAAAATTATTTAAAAAAAAAAAAAAAAAAAGATCCTATGGATAAAAAATTAGAGGGTCTCCTAAAGAAAATTTTTGTTCATCAAGGTTTTCTTCTCCAACCTATTGCGTGCATTGTTCCTGTAACTACTGCAGCTGCTTTCTGGTTCGAGGCTCTAGAAGAGGCTCTTCAGATGGAGACTCCATTAGAGGATATTATGGATAGAATTAAGGCCCTTAAGTTGGCTAATTCTTTCATTACAGATGCCGCTTCCCAACTGGCTAAATTAGCGGCAAAGCATTCAGGTTTTGCCATTGTAGCACGCAGGGCGTTATGGCTTAAGTCCTGGTCTGCCATCAAAATCTAAACTTTTGAACATCCCTTTCAAAGGAAAGACCCTATTCGGGCCTGAACTGAAAGAGATTATTTCAGACATCACTGGAGGGAAAGGCCATGCCCTCCCTCAGGAAAAAACAAATAAAATGAGGACCAAACAAAATAATTTTCGTTCCTTTCGGAACTTCAAGAGTGGTCCCGTTTCAGCTTCCCCTGCTGCAAAGCAAGAGGGGAATTTTGTCCAATCCAAGTCAGTCTGGAGACCTAACCAGGCTTGGAACAAGGTTAAACAGGCCAAGAAGCCTGCAGCTGCCTCCAAGACAGCATGAAGGGGTAGCCCCCGATCCGGGACCGGATCTAGTAGGGGGCAGACTCTCTCTCTTCGCTCAGGCTTGGGCAAGAGATGTTCACGATTCCTGGGCTTTAGAAATTGTGTCCCAGGGATATCTTCTGGACTTCAAAGACTCCCCTCCAAGGGGGAGATTTCACATTTCTCAATTGTCTGCAAACCAGACAAAGAGAGAGGCTTTCTTACGCTGTGTAGAAGACCTACATACCATGGGAGTAATCCACCCAGTTCCAAAGGCGGAACAAGGGCTAGGGTTTTACTCAAACCTGTTTGTGGTTCCCAAAAAAGAGGGAACTTTCAGACCAATCTTGGATCTCAAAATTCTAAACAAATTCCTCAGAGTACCATCATTCAAGATGGAGACTATTTGGACTATTCTACCGTTGATCCAGGAAGGTCAATATATGACTACCGTGGACTTAAAGGATGCGTATCTACACATCCCTATTCACAGAGATCATCATCAATTCCTCACATTCGCCTTTCTGGACAGGCATTACCAGTTTGGACAGCTCCCAGAATTTTCACAAAAGTGCTAGGGTCCCTTTTGGTGGTTCTAAGACTGCGGGGCATAGCAGTGGCGCCTTATCTGGACGACATCTTGATTCAGGCGTCGACTTTCCAGCTAGCCAAGTCTCACACGGACATCATGTTGGCTTTTCTGAGATCTCACGGGTGGACGGTGAACATAAAAAAGAGTTCTCTCTTCCCTCTCACAAGAGTTTCCTTCCTAGGGACTCTGATAGACTCGGTAGAAATTAAAATATTTCTGACGGAGATCAGAAAATCAAAACTCTTAACCACTTGCCGAGCTCTTCATTCCATTCCTCAGCCATCAGTGGCTCAATGTATGGAGGTAATCGGACTTATGGTAGCGGCAATGGACATAGTTCCTTTTGCCCGCCTACACCTCAGACCACTGCAACTATGCATGCTCAAAAAGTGGAATGGGGATTATGCAGATTTGTCTCCTAAACTGCATCTGGATCAGGAGACCAGAGATTCTCTTCTCTGGTGGTTGTCTCAGGACCACCTGTCTCAGGGAATGTGTTTCCGCAGACCAGAGTGGCTCATAGTAACGACAGATGCCAGCCTGCTAGGCTGGGGTGCTGTCTGGAACTCCCTGAAAGCACAGGGCTTATGGTCTCGGTAGGAAACTCTACTCCCGATAAACATTCTAGAACTGAGAGCGATATTCAATGCGCTTCAGGCGTGGCCTCACCTAGCTGCGGTCACATTCATCAGATTTCAGTCGGACATCATCACGACTGTAGCTTATATCAATCATCAAGGAGGAACACGGAGTTCTCTAGCGATGATGGAGGTAACCAAAATAATCAGATGGGCAGAGGATCACTCTTGCCATCTCTCAGCAATCCATATCCCAGGGGTAGAGAACTGGGAGGCGGATTTCCTAAGTCGTCAGACTTTTCATCCGGGGAGTGGAAGCTCCATCCGGAGGTATTTGCCCAGCTGACTCAGCTATGGGGCACACCAGAATTGGATCTGATGGCGTCCCGTCAGAATGCCAAACTTCCTCGTTACGGGTCCAGGTCCTGGGATCCCCAGGCGGTACTGATAGATGCTCTAGCAGTGCCCTGGTCCTTCAATCTGGCCTATGTATTTCCACCGTTTCCTCTCCTCCCACGTCTGGTTGCCAGAATCTAGCAGGAGAGAGCTTCGGTGATTCTAATAGCGCCTGCGTGGCCACGTTTGCAGACCTAGTGGACATGTCATCGGTTCCACCGTGGACTCTGCCAATGAGGCAGGACCTTCTAATCCAAGGTCCATTCACGGATCCAAATCTAATTTCTCTGCGTCTGACTGCTTGGAGATTGAACGCCTGATTCTATCAAAGCGTGGTTTCTCCGAGTCGGTCATTGATACCCTGATTCAAGCTAGAAAGCCTGTCTCCAGGAAGATCTATCATAAGATTTGGCGCAAATATTTTTATTGGTGTGAATCCAAGGGTTACTCATGGAGTAAGATTAGGATTCCTAGCATATTGTCCTTTCTCCAAGAAGGATTGGAGAAGGGATTATCAGCTAGTTCCTTAAAAGGACAAATATCTGCTTTGTCTATTCTTTTACACAAACGTCTGGCAGATGTCCCAGACGTTCAAGCGTTTAGTCAGGTCTTGGTCAGGATCAAGCCTGTATTTAAACCTGTTGCTCCGCCATGGAGCCTAAACTTAGTTCTTAAAGTTCTTCAAGGGGTTCCGTTTGAACCTATGCATTCCATAGATATTAAGCTTCTATCTTGGAAAGTTTTGTTTTTAGTAGCTATCTCTTCGGCTCGAAGAGTTTCTGAGTGTGATTTGAGCTTTGCAGTGTGATTCACCTTACCTTGTTTTCCATGCAGATAAGGTGGTTTTATGTACCAAACCTGGGTTTCTTCCCAAGGTTGTTTCTAATAGGAATATAAATCAGGAGATTGTTGTTCCTTCACTGTGCCCTAATCCTTCATCAAAGAAGGAACGTCTGTTGCACAATCTTGATGTGGTTCGTGCTTTAAAGTTCTACTTACAAGCAACTAAAGATTTCCGTCAAACATCTTCATTGTTTGTTGTTTATTCTGGTAAACGGAGAGGTCAAAAGGCTACGGCTACCTCTCTTTCCTTTTGGCTGAAAAGCATCATCCGTTTGGCTTATGAGACTGCTGGCCATCAGCCTCCTGAAAAAATTACTGCTCATTCTACTAAAGCAGTGGCTTCCACATGGGCTTTTAAAAATGAGGCTTCTGTTGAACAGATTTGTAAGGCGGCGACTTGGTCTTCGCTTCATACTTTTTCCAAATTTTACAAATTCGATACTTTTGCTTCTTCGGAGGCTATTTTTTGGGAGAAAAGTTCTACAAGCAGTGGTGCCTTCCGTTTAAGGTACCTGTCTTGTCCCTCCCTTCATCCGTGTCCTAAAGCTTTGGTATTGGTATCCCACAAGTATGAATGAATCCGTGGACTCGATACATCTTACAAGAGAAAACATAATTTATGCTTACCTGATAAATTTATTTCTCTTGTGATGTATCGAGTCCACGGCCCGCCCTGTTTATTTAAGACAGGCAGTATATTTTTATTTAAAAAACTTCAGTCACCTCTGCACCCTATAGTTTCTCCTTTTTCTTCCTAGCCTTCGGTCGAATGACTGGGGGACGGAGCTAAGGGAGGAGCTATATAGACAGCTCTGCTGTGGGTGCTCTCTTTGCCACTTCCTGTTAGGAAGGAGAATATCCCACAAGTATGGATGAATCCGTGGACTCGATACATCACAAGAGAAATAAATTTATCAGGTAAGCATAAATTATGTTTTTCGTGTTTTTATTTGCAAATTAGTATGTCTTCTGGAATTCGTCAGTAAAACAGGGTACTTCACAAAACTGCAAAGTGTTGTGTACACAGACAGTACTATATAAATATTGTGTAGATAGATAGAAATGGTTATATTCCTTTCTCGTTTTTATAGAACTATATTCGTACTAGTCTGTATACGTTTTTCTACATATCTGGAGTAAAACGGGTTGAGAGGGAGTACATTTAACTCAGATCTATCTTTCACTCCTCACATTCAGTCCTTGGCTAAATCCTGCCGCTTCAACCTTAAAAACATCTCTAAAATTAGACATTTCCTTACACATGACACAAATAAGATTTTAATCCACTCTCTCATCCTTTCCCGTCTCGACTACTGCCACTCTGTCCTCTCTGGTCTCCCTATATGCTGCCTAGCTCCTTTACAACCCATAATGAATGCCTCTGCCAGGCTCATCTTCCTTACAGGTCACTCTTCATCTGCTGCACCTCTCTGCCAATCCCTTCACTGGCTTTCTCTTGCCTCCAGGATTAAACGCAAAATTCTGACTCTGACATACAAAGCCCTCAACTGCACTACTCCCTCCTATATCTCAGACCCTGTCTCCAGATACTTTCCCTCCTGTCCCCTTCACTCTACTCACAATCTCCTACTCTCCTCCTTTCTTGTTAACTCCTCACATTCCCGTTTACAGGACTTCTCCAGACTTGCACCCATCTCGTGGAACTCTCTGCCTCGCTCCACAAGACTCTCCCCTAGCTTTGAAAGCTTCAAGCTCTAAGCTCTCCCTAAAGACTCTACTGTTCAGGGATGCATACAACCTACAGAAACCTTTTCTAATACCAGTTCCTTTTTTCCATTGCTATCCACCCCCTTTGCATGTAAGCCTGTGGCGCCAATTTATCACGGCCCGAATTGGTCCGTATACACCTGTTTCCGCGCATACCTTCAGGCTCTGAGGCGGCGGACAGCAATCCGCACAAGCATTTCTAGTGAAATGCTTGTGCAATGATAAATGCCAACAGCGTATGCTGTCGGCATTTATCAATGTGTGGTGGACATGATCGCTACAGCGGATCATGTCCGTTCTCACTTTCATATATTCACCTCATAAGAGCTGACTACAACAGTGCGACACTCGGCAGGGCCTCTACCCATTTGATCCCTATAAATGTTACCTTGTATACCGCCTATTTTTTTTAGCGCTGAGGAATCTGTTGCGCTCTACAAATAACCGATAACAATAACAGTTATACAAGGCGTTTGTGTGGTGTTTTTTCTATGCTTTCACAAAGGTTTACCTGAGTTTGTATTAGCCAAACAGCATTTACTTTGATTGTGAAGGATTTTTTTTTGTGACTCTGTAAGATAATATAGAGGTACCTTTATTTTGCAAATCTAGTGGTGTGTTCATATATTTCTATGTACAGAATTTGATCCTTTCCCAGCTTTTCACTCAAAATGTATTTTCATTGCAGTCACCTTGAGAAAATTACAACATGGCAAGACCCTCGGAAGACCCAAACAATGGCACATATGAACCACCATCCTGTTACCACTTCTACTCCAATGAACCAAAGATCACTGGCTTTGTCACAACCAAACCTTGGTAAGTTCAGTATACGGTTCACTTTTTATAAATTAATATTATTAATGATAATAATAAAAAAATAATAAATCTGTACCTTCCTACAACAACCCATGTAAGCATTTAAGCAGGTAAACTCTTTGAAATAACAGGCACTGACCTTCGACCTCCAAAAAGGCAATTTCTTTAATTTAAAGGGATATTGGAATATTTTTTATACATGCATAGTATATATTAGCAACGAAATACTAGCTGTAAATAGATCTGTGCCCTGCGGCTATCACAGCCTGGTATGCACGTGGTTCAGGCACTTTGCTACATACTTAGGTTTTAGAATTTGATTTGTAGTAAGGGAGCACAGGACAAGAACATTTTTTACAGTGAAAGTAAAGAAAATAAATAACGATATTGTTTACTTTTCAGTCATTTATTTATGGGAAATTACATTTTGCATTTAATGTAATTTAAATGATAGTTTTGAAAAAGATAATACATTATAATAATAATAATGATACTTAGGGAATAATTAGCTATTTCTATTAATTGTATGGTTTGTTGCATTTAATATATATGACTAAGGACTATATATATTTTATAGGGAGATAGTGCTTAATATTTTACGTAGTGCATAATTTTGTTGTGCATGGAAAAGGTTCAGTTAAAGGGACATAATACTCATATGCTAAATCACTTGAAACTGATGCAGTATAACTGTAAAAAGCTGACAGGAAAATATCACCTGAGCATCTCTATGTAAAAAAGGAAGATATTTTACCTCACAATCTACTCAGCTCAGCAGAGTAAGTTCTGTGTAAAAAGTTATACTCAGCTGCTCCCAGCTGCAGGTAAAAATAAAAAAAAAATGAAGAAATGAACAGCAGCCAATCAGCATCAGCAGTGCTGAGGTCATGAACTCTTACTGTGATCTCATGAGATTTGACTTAACTCTCATGAGATTTCATAGTAAGCTTCCTTTACCTGATTGGTGAAATAATATGAGAGTTCACGAGGCTCATCCCCTAAGCTGTCCTAGGACAGACACACTAAAATGCTGCTTAGAAATCCTTTACAATGGGATGTGGCTACTGAGGAACTTTTGAGGTAAAATATCTTTCTTTTTTACATAGAGATGTTCAGGTGATATTTTCTAGTCAGCTTTTTACAGCTATACTGCATCACTTTCAAGTGTTTAAACATTTGGGTATTATGGCCCTTTAAGCACTGTAAATGTTTGCGTATTATAAATAATAATAATAACATTAAAATAAAATAAAGACTTCTAAAATATCAGAAAATGCATGTTAGTGCATAACTGATGCTGTTATATCGGTGCTCACTTGCTCATATGGACATCTCCCACATCCTTATTGGTGGGGAAGGACAAACCTCCACTTGCTTTGCACACATGTAATAACAACCCTACAAGCTAGAAAGCCACAGTTCCTAACATTTTTCAAACTTTAACTTTTGCATATTCCTTTAAGACAGGCTGCAAAATGAAATTTATTTCAAGCCCAGTGGTCAGACAGACTATTAAAAGATATAAATAAAAGTTGAAGAGCACAGGCTTTTAGATAAGATTATAGGCATAACCAATAAAGGTTGGAAGGAGAAAAACACGAATAAGAATTAGTGTCATGATTTGAATAAAATAGTTTGGGTGTTTCAGCCAACCTTAAAATGGAATGCTCTACATTTGCTAATCCTTTCCATTATTAAAAAGAACATTTTTATAAGGTTCAATTAAAGGGACCTGAAACCCAAATTATTTTTTTTGTGATTTAGATAGAGCAAATTTGCTTAATTAACTTGGTGTGCTTTGGTGAAGGAGCAGCAATTCACTACTGGGAGCTAGCTGATCGTATCAGGTGAGCCAGTGACAAAAAGCATATATATGCAGCCACCAATCACCAGCTAGCTCCCTAGAGTGAAATTCTACTCTAGAGCCTACCTAAGTATGCATTTCCTTAAAGGATACCAAGAGAACAAAACAAAAAAGATATGACGTAAATTGTAAAGTTGTTTAAGATTGCATGCTTTGAACTATAGGCATCTTAAGAGTTTAATTTTAACGTTTTTATGTCCCTTTAATTATTATGTGCATTTCCTTATATAAATTTGCAAGCAGCGCATTAAAAAAGTCATATTCCAGAACTATATTTCCATAGCTTCCAGAATATCAAGAGAAACATAAATGTCAATGTCTATATGTTTATTTTTTCCTCCTTGTGATAGAATTAATGAACGCCATGCAAGTGTTTATGCTTTTCAAGAAAAAAAAAGAAGGAAAGAATTAAAAAAAAAAAAAAAAGTTGAACTATTTTCTTGGCGACCACTCGAGAACACATTTTGAACCATTTCATCTTGAAAGAAATGGCAAACTACACCTATGTCTTCAGCCTTAGCATTTTCTTTATAGTCTGGAATTAAAATGTGTCTTTCTTTTGAAGATTTGCCATCCCTTGGCTTCGAGTTTTAAGCATCCCCAGTTTGATCCCAGGTCTGTACATTTAATCTGAAACATGTGTGTTTAGTTGCTCAAGTACTTATTATAACATGGAAAATATAGTGCGCCTTGTACAGTCTGCTCCTCTGGCTTACGCTGAGTTTTGGCTTTGTTTGAATATACAAAAGCACTCATAAACATTTTATCAAAAGAATATAAATGTGACTAAGCAGTACCACATCCTAACATGACTGTGAGCAAACAAAAACCTCAGGGGAGAGATCACTTAATCTTCAAATAATTTCTCCGGTGCCGCAAAACCTACTTTTGCCTCTTTTGCTTGTTTCTAGTGTAAGCAATTCACGTCTTTTCCGAAGCAGCGCCTGTTTATTGCAAACTCCATCTGCTTGAAATTAAATGATGGTAATTCTGGAAAACAATCATGACTCAACACTGCAGTCTTTTTTTTTTTTACTTAGTAACTATTGGTATCTTCCAATCCTATGGTAAAACAGCAATTTAAATGGCATTTCTAAAAGGGACGTTCTGATGCAAGAGTGACATGCTCTAATTTATTGGCACATGTCATTTTTTCATTGCTGACCTTGGCTAACTATGGGCAAGATTACTAGTGGAGCACTAACAGTTACGTGCGTTCATATTACAAGTTGAAAGTAAATGCGATCGCTTGAGCACAATTGAAATCCGTGTTTCGGGATAGTGTGACCTCAAAGCTCGCAAAACAAAAAAGTGTCCCAAAACACATCAAAAATACATATAACAGTACAGTTACAATCATAACATTATCTAATAAAAATTATTTAAAAAAATATTGCATAAAAGTTATGACTAAAAGATGTGTGTACATATGTATTTATTATATATGTGTATATATATATTGTTTTACAGACATATATAAACACGTAAATGCATATATATATATATATATATATATATATATATATATATTGCAGTTAAGTAGATGAAAACATGAAAAAGCATATTTATGCAATATTCATATTTAATAAAGTGTTATACTGTGTATTTATTGTAAATATTTCACATAGGGGACTATGTTCTTTGTACTTTTAAATAGATTCTCCTATATATATCTGTATACATCTATACCTATATATAATCATCTGTATATATTAGTATAGATATATGTTGTACTAAAATACCATCAGATATAAATGTAGAATATGTATTTATGAATAAATAAAACATATTCTGCAATGTGAAGAACATTGGAATGTGAAATATTCATATTTACATGTCGGGTTTTCACACTTATAAATATGTGATCTGGTTTGTGCGCAAGTATAGTGTTTATGCTCCATTGACTTCTATGGGGAAATACGTTAACGCGATAAAATAAATTTAAGTTCAGCTTTTTGCGCACATCAAGTTAGCGTTTGGGGGAAAACTTTTTACTTTCAACTTGTAATACCATCGTTACGCGTCGCACGCAAAAACCTTACTTCTAGCGCTCCACTTGTAATCTGGCCTAAAATGTTTAATTTTGTATAGGAATTTTTTTTTCAGATTTTTACCAGTAATATAGCCCTGAAAGATATTTTTCCATTTAAGCTCAATAATGTCAAGTAAGCTCTTAAAGGGACAGTCAACACCAGAATTTTTGTTGTTTAAAAAGAAAGATAATCCCTTTATTACCCATTCCCCAGTTTTGCATATCCAACACAGTTATAATAATAGACGTTTTACCTCTGTAATTATCTTGTATCTAAGCCTCTGCTGACTACCCCCTTATTTCAGTTCTTTTGACAGACATGCAGTTTAGCCAATCAGTGCTCACTCCTAGGTCACTTTACGTGCATGAGCTCAATGTTATCTATATGAAACATGTGAACTAATGCCCTCTAGTGGTCAAAATGTATTCAGATTAGAGGCAGTCTTCAAGGTCTAAGAAATTAGCATATGAACCTCCTAGGTTTAGCTTTCAACTAAGAATACCAAGAGAACAAAGCAAAATTGGTGATAAAAGTAAATTGGGAAGTTGTTTAAATTTGCATGCCCTATTTAAATCATGAAAGTTTTTTTTGGACTTGACTGTCCCTTTAATTAGTTGCAGAGTGCGACAGGTCTTAAATGGAAACGTACCAATTCTTTATATATTTCTCTAATTGGCTATGGTTGTCCAGATAGGGGTAAACATAATCAAGATGAATTGCTTTTCAATAATGAGTGCATCTCAGGACTACAAACCATTTAAATTCCTATAAAATATTTGGGCCTAGATTACAGATTAATTGCTTTTCAATAGGTGCATCTCAGGACTGCAAAACCATTTAAATCCCTATAAAATATTTGGCTTAGATTACAAGTTGAGCACATTTTGTGCTCGTCTCTCTCCAAATAATAGCGCACAATCAGGTATTTAAAGGTGTTGGTTAGAGCCAACCAAAACAAAATGTTTAACCAAATGTTTTTTTTAACTCGCTCAATACATAAATTGTGCACCAAATACTTTAAATGGGAATTGGTAGTAGCGCACTCATTGCCCTCTAAAATACCACTTTCACATTTAATGCTTTTGAAAAACAGATATTAACTGTTATCGTTTGCTGTTGTGCATTCAAACCCTGGATGCTGCAAACCATTGGTTTTCAAACCTGTCCTCGGGTCTCCCTAACAGGCCAGATTTTAAGGATATCTAAACTAGAGCGCAGGTGAAATAATAAGCTAATTGGTAAACATGGTTATTTTACCCGCTCTCACCCAAGGTAATCCTGAAAATCTGGCCTGTTAGAGAGGCCTGAGGACAGGTTTGAAAACCAGTGCTATAAACTAAAGAACTTAAAGGGACATAATACTCATATGCTAAATCACTTGAAACTGATGCAGTATAACTGTAAAAAGCTGAAAATATCACCTGAGCATCTCTATGTAAAAAAATATATTTTACCTCACAATCTCCTCAGCTCAGCAGAGTAAGTTCTGTGTAAAAAGTTATACTTCACCTGCTCCCAGCTGCAGGTAAAAAAAAAAAAAAAAAAATAAGAAATGAACAGCAGCCAATCAGCATCAGCAGTGCTGAGGTCATGAACTCTTTTACTGTGATCTCATGAGATTTGACTTAACTCTCATGAGATTTCATAGTAAGCTGAATAGGGAAATAATATGAGAGTTCACGAGGCTCATCCCCTAAGCTGTCCCAGGACAGATATACTAATATGCTGCTTAGAAATCCTTTACAATGGGATGTGGCTACCGAGGAACTTTTGAGGTAAAATATCTTTCTTTTTTACATAGAGATGTTCAGGTGATATTTTCTAGTCAGCTTTTTACAGCTATACTGCATCACTTTCAAGTGTTTAAACATTTGGGTATTATGGCCCTTTAACTAAAAACTCCACTACTTGAGCAGAATCTTGTGCTCCGTCAGCTTAGCACTCAAGCGTTATCTGACAAAAATTGTAGCACTGTATTATATGAGGGAAAAGAATGCCCCTGCACTTTCCGGCAATTAAGGGAAGTGATAGAAAAGTCAAAATTGAACTTTCATGATTCAGAAAGAACATGCTTTTTCTTTCCAATTTACATCTATTCTCTAATTTGCTTTGTTCTCTTGGAATCCTTTGGTAAAAAAGCATACCTAGGTAGGCTCAAGAACAATAATACATTACTGGGAGTTAGCTGCCGATTGGTGGCTGCATATATATGTCTTACCATTGGTTCACAAGATGTGTTCAGCTAGCTCACAGCAGTGCATTGTTGCTCATTTAACAAAGAATATCAAGAGAATGAAGAAAATTTGTTTAACACTGTATTCTCTATCTGGATCATGAAATAAATAATGGGGGGTTTCATGTACTTTTTAATATTGTAGCATGCTTTATACCACTGCATATACAATATACTGTATATTAGCCATGGATTTGTAATACCAGCACAAATATGCAAGTGGTATGGATTCCCCTTCAATGTGGTATGGATTCCCCCTTGCAGTGCTGTGTTCTTTGTAGTGTCATTGTAGATATGTGCTTTGTATATATAAAATGTCAGGGGTCTCCAAGTAAAGGTCCTTACCAAGCTTATTGTATACTACAAATGAGTTGTATGGTCACTAGGGTGAAAGGTATTGAATATACCAGACAAGCTGCAGAGTAATCATAATGATACTCACATCTGGCCGAGTGAATCTGCTGTTGGGGAGGGCCAAGATTAAGGGGGATTACACATTTAAAAATAAAGATTATCTGTCATCAAATAATGAACTAGGCCCTGAGGCACCTGTTTGGCAAGGCCATTTCTAAACAGAATTACCTGATGATGTCAGTGTAACAAAAAAAAATGGACCACTAAAAATAGAGGACTTTCCTCTTCTTCAGAAAGTTTGGGGTGCTTCCTGCAGGATTCACACAGTGACTGCAGCTGCTAATTTTGTATCTGTCCTTAACCCCACACCAGAAGAAGCAAAGGGACATTCTAATTTGAAATATTGTTTCAATTAGTCCAGAGCATTTTATTTTATCCCTTGCAAACATTTTGTTTAATGCCTACATATGGGTTAAACACATAGCTGAAGTCTAAAATTGCAGTTCCTGAGCAAGACACCAGTGAGCCATTAAGGAGGAGCATGCACCTATGACCTCCAATCATCAGCCATGTTTTGCACAGGAGCTACAATGTGTTGTTACTCCAAGCAGGACGATACAGACTAAACACATCATTTGCAGGGGACTCTATCTATCTATCTATCTATCTATCTATCTATCGGATACTTGTAAAGTGTGGCTAATCACACATGAGGGTCTCACTAGTATTAAAATGATCTAATGAATTAGAGTTATCTCCTTGGGCTGTTCAAAGGTAACAAAACAATGCAAATTGTGTTAAAATAAATTACCATTTAAATGATTATAGGACATTTATTTTGTATGCAGATATTTAACAATACAAAATTATTTGTTTGTAAAAATGTAATACTCCCTTTTTATATAAAGGGTATGGTGTTGCCACCAAAACATCCTAATTGAAATAGCTCTGCATTATCATTAGTGGTGCAGGGTTGAGTTTGGCACGTATTCAACCAGATAAAGCAACCACCATTTTGTTTTTTTTATGCTGACTGTCTTTTCAGGTAAAGCAGCACAAATTATCATCCTGTCCCATATCATCTCACGTCAGGATTTTCTACAGTTTTGTTACAGTGGTTGCAGCAAATACAAACATTTTTAGAACTGAAAAGTGAAGTTAATGCTTTTTGAAATAATGGTCTTTCTTTAATGATAATAATGTTAACCTTGCATAAAGCGCTGTAAGCTACACCTGCTGCTTGTAAAAGATCCAGGAAACTCTAAACAATGAACCATTACATTGATCATGAAAGTTCTTAGCACACGTCCAATAGTTTTCCATATCCTGCTGGCTGGAGGTGTAGCTGTCCCATTGTTTTGAAGGATGTAATGAACTTATCAGCATTTCAGCTTTGTGGAACACTACATAGCATTGGAAATTTCTAACACTGATTTCCTTGACCTATAACACAGTTTCCCTCATGGTTTGCTCCAAGACTTCTTCCTGTTTGTTAAAGCAGCGTTCTAAGGACTTTTATATTATATAACTTTATTAACATTTGAAAAAAGCTATTGGATACAAAACATAACATTAAAGGGACGGTCTACACCTTAGACATCTTAAAATCTTACCTTAGATTAAGCTGCACCCCTTCTTATATCATTCAGCAGGAACAGTAAAAAAAATATTTTAAAATGAAATAGCTTTGAAATAGCTGCCAAGCTCCGCCCACTTATGACATCATTATCTGGGCTGCATATGGCATCCAATCACAAAAGGCTCACTAGTTGGATTCAACAGGCTGTCAATGCTATTCAGCAGAGTGCCTAGATGCAGCCCAGATCGTGATGGCATCAGTGGGTAGAAATTGGCAGCCATTTCAAAGTGGCCAGAAAAAAATATTGATTTCAATATAATTTTTTACCATTCCTGCTGCATGATATAAAAACAGGTGCAGAATACTTTATATAGAACAAGTGTATTTGTAGATAGCATCACTTCTTATTGAGTTTATTTTAAGTAAGAGTTAAGTTATGCCCAGTACCCACTTAATTCTCATCACAGATTCACAGGATATTCCATCTTAGTGCTAAATATGGAATCGCAGGTGGACACAATTGCGTATTTAAGATCCTCCAAGGTATAGCGCATATTTAGGCTGTAATTAGCTGGTATTTTTCCCCCATACTGTTTTTTCCTCTTTCAGTTTCTTATCACTGTTTCATCTACTGGTAAACAATAAAGCTTTCCATGAGAAATATGTTCTGTACTGAATGCCTTGAAGACTAAAACTGTTAAATGTGTATATCATTGTTATTAGAAGTAATAAAATGGGCCAGTATCCTTTCACATGATTCTTATATCAAAGATTTACATTTCTCCAACATAGGTGTGTCTGGTCCACGGCGTCATCCTTACTTGTGGGATATTCTCTTCCCCAACAGGAAATGGCAAAGAGCCCAGCAAAGCTGGTCACATGATCCCTCCTAGGCTCCGCCTACCCCAGTCATTCTCTTTGCCGTTGTACAGGCAACATCTCCACGGAGATGGCTTAGAGTTTTTTAGTGTTTAACTGTAGTTTTTATTATTCAATCAAGAGTTTGTTATTTTGAAATAGTGCTGGTATGTACTATTTACTCAGAAACAGAAAAGAGATGAAGATTTCTGTTTGTATGAGGAAAATGATTTTAGCAACCGTCACTAAAATCCATGGCTGTTCCACACAGGACTGTTGAGAGCAATTAACTTCAGTTGGGGGAACAGTGAGCAGTCTCTTGCTGCTTGAGGTATGACACATTCTAACAAGACGATGTAATGCTGGAAGCTGTCATTTTCCCTCTGGGATCCGGTAAGCCATGTTTATTACGATTGTAAATAAGGGCTTCAAAAAGGGCTTATTAAGACTGTAGACTTTTTTTGGGCTAAATCGATTGATTATTAACACATATTTAGCCTTGAGGAATCATTTTATCTGGGTATTTTGATATAATAATATCGGCAGGCACTGTTTTAGACACCTTATTCTTTAGGGGCTTTCCCAAAGCATAGGCAGAGCCTCATTTTCGCGCCGGTGTTGCGCACTTGTTTTTGAGAGGCATGGCATGCAGTCGCATGTGAGAGGAGCTCTGATACTTAGAAAAGACTTTCTGAAGGCGTCATTTGGTATCGTATTCCCCTTGGGGCTTGGTTGGGTCTCAGCAAAGCAGATACCAGGGACTGTAAAGGGGTTAAAGTTCAAAACGGCTCCGGTTCCGTTATTTTAAGGGTTAAAGCTTCCAAATTTGGTGTGCAATACTTTTAAGGCTTTAAGACACTGTGGTGAAAATTTGGTGAATTTTGAACAATTCCTTCATGTTTTTTCGCATTTGCAGTAATAAAGTGTGTTCAGTTTAAAATTTAAAGTGACAGTAACGGTTTTATTTTAAAACGTTTTTTGTACTTGTTATCAAGTTTATGCCTGTTTAACATGTCTGAACTACCAGATAGACTGTGTTCTGAATGTGGGGAAGCCAGAATTCCTATTCATTTAAATAAATGTGATTTATGTGACAATGACAATGATGCCCAAGATGATTCCTCAAGTGAGGGGAGTAAGCATGGTACTGCATCATTCCCTCCTTCGTCTACACGAGTCTTGCCCACTCAGGAGGCCCCTAGTACATCTAGCGCGCCAATACTCCTTACTATGCAACAATTAACGGCTGTAATGGATAATTCTGTCAAAAACATTTTAGCCAAAATGAACACTTATCAGCGTAAGCGCGACTGCTCTGTTTTAGATACTGAAGAGCATGACGACGCTGATATTAATATTTCTGAAGGGCCCCTAACTCAGTCTGATGGGGCCAGGGAGGTTTTGTCTGAGGGAGAAATTACTGATTCAGGGAACATTTCTCAACAAGCTGAACCTGATGTGATTGCATTTAAATTTAAGTTGGAACATCTCCGCATTCTGCTTAAGGAGGTATTATCCACTCTGGATGATTGTGACAAGTTGGTCATCCCAGAGAAACTATGTAAAATGGACAAGTTCCTAGAGGTGCCGGGGCTCCCAGAAGCTTTTCCTATACCCAAGCGGGTGGCGGACATTGTTAATAAAGAATGGGAAAGGCCCGGTATTCCTTTCGTCCCTCCCCCCATATTTAAAAAATTGTTTCCTATGGTCGACCCCAGAAAGGACTTATGGCAGACAGTCCCCAAGGTCGAGGGAGCGGTTTCCACTTTAAACAAACGCACCACTATACCCATAGAGGATAGTTGTGCTTTCAAAGATCCTATGGATAAAAAATTAGAAGGTTTGCTTAAAAAGATGTTTGTTCAGCAGGGTTACCTTCTACAACCAATTTCATGCATTGTCCCTGTCGCTACAGCCGCATGTTTCTGGTTCGATGAGCTGATAAAGGCGGTCGACAGTGATTCTCCTCCTTATGAGGAGATTATGGACAGAATCAATGCTCTCAAATTGGCTAATTCTTTCACCCTAGACGCCACTTTGCAATTGGCTAGGTTAGCGGCTAAGAATTCTGGGTTTGCTATTGTGGCGCGCAGAGCGCTTTGGTTGAAATCTTGGTCGGCTGATGCGTCTTCCAAGAACAAGCTACTTAACATTCCTTTCAAGGGGAAAACGCTGTTTGGCCCTGACTTGAAAGAGATTATCTCGGATATCACTGGGGGTAAGGGCCACGCCCTTCCTCAGGATCGGCCTTTCAAGGCAAAAAATAAACCTAATTTTCGTCCCTTTCGTAGAAACGGACCAGCCCAAAGTGCTACGTCCTCTAAGCAAGAGGGTAATACTTCTCAAGCCAAGCCAGCTTGGAGACCAATGCAAGGCTGGAACAAGGGAAAGCAGGCCAAGAAACCTGCCACTGCTACCAAGACAGCATGAAATGTTGGCCCCCGATCCGGGACCGGATCTGGTGGGGGGCAGACTCTCTCTCTTCGCTCAGGCTTGGGCAAGAGATGTTCTGGATCCTTGGGCGCTAGAAATAGTCTCCCAAGGTTATCTTCTGGAATTCAAGGGACTTCCCCCAAGGGGGAGGTTCCACAGGTCTCAGTTGTCTTCAGACCACATAAAAAGACAGGCATTCTTACATTGTGTAGAAGACCTGTTAAAAATGGGAGTGATTCATCCCGTTCCATTAAGAGAACAAGGGATGGGGTTCTACTCCAATCTGTTTATAGTTCCCAAAAAAGAGGGAACGTTCAGACCAATCTTAGATCTCAAGATCTTAAACAAGTTTCTCAAGGTTCCATCGTTCAAGATGGAAACCATTCGAACTATTCTTCCTTCCATCCAGGAAGGTCAATTCATGACCACGGTGGATTTAAAGGATGCGTATCTACATATTCCTATCCACAAGGAACATCATCGGTTCCTGAGGTTCGCATTCCTGGACAAACATTACCAGTTTGTGGCGCTTCCTTTCGGATTAGCCACTGCTCCAAGGATTTTCACAAAGGTACTAGGGTCCCTTCTAGCGGTGCTAAGACCAAGGGGCATTGCTGTAGTACCTTACTTGGACGACATTCTGATTCAAGCGTCGTCCCTTCCTCAAGCAAAGGCTCACACGGACATTGTCCTGGCCTTTCTCAGATCTCACGGATGGAAAGTGAACGTGGAAAAGAGTTCTCTATCTCCGTCAACAAGGGTTCCCTTCTTGGGAACAATAATAGACTCCTTAGAAATGAGGATTTTTCTGACAGAGGCCAGAAAAACAAAACTTCTAGACTCTTGTCGGATACTCCATTCCGTTCCTCTTCCTTCCATTGCTCAGTGCATGGAAGTGATCGGGTTGATGGTAGCGGCAATGGACATAGTTCCTTTTGCACGCATTCATCTAAGACCATTACAACTGTGCATGCTCAGTCAGTGGAATGGGGACTATACAGACTTGTCTCCGAAGATACAAGTAAATCAGAGGACCAGAGACTCACTCCGTTGGTGGCTGTCCCTGGACAACCTGTCACGAGGGATGACATTCCGCAGACCAGAGTGGGTCATTGTCACGACCGACGCCAGTCTGATGGGCTGGGGCGCGGTCTGGGGATCCCTGAAAGCTCAGGGTCTTTGGTCTCGGGAAGAATCTCTTCTACCGATAAATATTCTGGAACTGAGAGCGATATTCAATGCTCTCAAGGCTTGGCCTCAGCTAGCGAGGGCCAAGTTCATACGGTTTCAATCAGACAACATGACAACTGTTGCGTACATCAACCATCAGGGGGGAACAAGGAGTTCCCTGGCGATGGAAGAAGTGACCAAAATCATTCTATGGGCGGAGTCTCACTCCTGCCACCTGTCTGCTATCCACATCCCAGGAGTGGAAAATTGGGAAGCGGATTTTCTGATTCGTCAGACATTGCATCCGGGGGAGTGGGAACTCCATCCGGAAATCTTTGCCCAAGTCACTCAGCTGTGGGGCATTCCAGACATGGATCTGATGGCCTCTCGTCAGAACTTCAAAGTTCCTTGCTACGGGTCCAGATCCAGGGATCCCAAGGCGGCTCTAGTGGATGCACTAGTAGCACCTTGGACCTTCAAACTAGCTTATGTGTTCCCGCCGTTTCCTCTCATCCCCAGGCTGGTAGCCAGGATCAATCAGGAGAGGGCGTCGGTGATCTTGATAGCTCCTGCGTGGCCACGCAGGACTTGGTACGCAGATCTGGTGAATATGTCATCGGCTCCTCCTTGGAAGCTACCTTTGAGACGAGACCTTCTTGTTCAGGGTCCGTTCGAACATCCGAATCTGGTTTCACTCCAGCTGACTGCTTGGAGATTGAACGCTTGATCTTATCGAAGCGAGGATTCTCAGATTCTGTTATCGATACTCTTGTTCAGGCCAGAAAGCCTGTAACTAGAAAGATTTACCACAAAATTTGGAAAAAATATATCTGTTGGTGTGAATCTAAAGGATTCCCTTGGGACAAGGTTAGGATTCCTAGGATTCTATCCTTCCTTCAAGAAGGTTTGGAAAAAGGATTATCTGCAAGTTCCCTGAAGGGACAGATTTCTGCCTTGTCTGTGTTACTTCACAAAAAGCTGGCCGCTGTGCCAGATGTTCAAGCCTTTGTTCAGGCTCTGGTTAGAATTAAGCCTGTTTACAAACCTTTGACTCCTCCTTGGAGTCTCAATTTAGTTCTTTCAGTTCTTCAGGGGGTTCCGTTTGAACCCTTGCATTCCGTTGATATTAAGTTATTATCTTGGAAAGTTTTGTTTTTAGTTGCAATTTCTTCTGCTAGAAGAGTTTCAGAATTATCTGCTCTGCAGTGTTCTCCTCCTTATCTGGTGTTCCATGCAGATAAGGTGGTTTTACGTACTAAACCTGGTTTTCTTCCAAAAGTTGTTTCTAACAAAAACATTAACCAGGAGATTATCGTACCTTCTCTGTGTCCGAAACCAGTTTCAAAGAAGGAACGTTTGTTGCACAATTTGGATGTTGTTCGCGCTCTAAAATTCTATTTAGATGCTACAAAGGATTTTAGACAAACATCTTCCTTGTTTGTTGTTTATTCCGGTAAAAGGAGAGGTCAAAAAGCAACTTCTACCTCTCTCTCTTTTTGGATTAAAAGCATCATCAGATTGGCTTACGAGACTGCCGGACGGCAGCCTCCCGAAAGAATCACAGCTCATTCCACTAGGGCTGTGGCTTCCACATGGGCCTTCAAGAACGAGGCTTCTGTTGATCAGATATGTAGGGCAGCGACTTGGTCTTCACTGCACACTTTTACCAAATTTTACAAGTTTGATACTTTTGCTTCTTCTGAGGCTATTTTTGGGAGAAAGGTTTTGCAAGCCGTGGTGCCTTCCATTTAGGTGACCTGATTTGCTCCCTCCCTTCATCCGTGTCCTAAAGCTTTGGTATTGGTTCCCACAAGTAAGGATGACGCCGTGGACCGGACACACCTATGTTGGAGAAAACAGAATTTATGTTTACCTGATAAATTACTTTCTCCAACGGTGTGTCCGGTCCACGGCCCGCCCTGGTTTTTTTAATCAGGTCTGATGATTTATTTTCTTTAACTACAGTCACCACGGTACCATATGGTTTCTCCTATGCAAATATTCCTCCTTAACATCGGTCGAATGACTGGGGTAGGCGGAGCCTAGGAGGGATCATGTGACCAGCTTTGCTGGGCTCTTTGCCATTTCCTGTTGGGGAAGAGAATATCCCACAAGTAAGGATGACGCCGTGGACCGGACACACCGTTGGAGAAAGTAATTTATCAGGTAAACATAAATTCTGTTTTTAGAAATTACCTATAATTCTTGGATAGAGATTGTGATGGAAATGACATTTCCAATTACAAGAAAATACTACTGCTTAGTAGCAAATCTACTTTTTTTTAAATTAATTTCCATAAAAATAGAATGGAGTAATGAACAGAATCATGTTTTCTTGTGTGCTAAAACAAGCATTGTATAAGACATTAAAAAGCATAGGTATGTAAATGCCTTCAATTCTTCAGCTGATTGCCCAACATATTTTGTGTTGCATTCCTATGTATTAACAGTTCTCAGTAGCATCATAATAACAATATTTACTTTTACTAACTTTTTTTGTTTGTTCTCTCTTGCTTTCATTCAAATATTCATGGTGAGTACTCTAATTTTCACTCCTAAATAATATGATTAAATAAATCTTATTTTGTTGGCTTTTGTTTATAAGCTTTTGAACCTAGTGCAACTGCTCTGTGTTTGTACATGTTGTGTTGTGTATATATACTTTTTTTTGTATGTGGCGTTAACGTCATTTTTTTTTAAAGGACCACTAAATACACAATAAAAAGACAATGCAACAGCACTTACTTTGACGTTGAAATGAGCTGTAGAATATTTTCTGGCAAATTTCAAAATTAATCCAATTATCCCTCCCTCTGTATTATGTGATAGCCAACAGCAATCACAAAATGCATATATGTATATACTGTGCACTTTTACACATGCTCAGTAGGAGCTGGAGCATTAGAAAGTGTGCATATAAAAGGATGTGTATGTTGTTTTGATAATGGAAGTATATTGGAAAGGGTTTTTTTTAATTGCATGTTCTATATGAATAATGAAACTTTAATTTTTACCTTAGTGGTCCTTTAAATAAATAAAAAGTAATAAGAAACCAAACATAAACATAATCAGGACACACACTAATGCCAGAAAAAAAGTATTGGGGACTTTTGTAAGCAAGGCATACTAATCATAATTCATCATAATCATATATATGTGCAAAATACAATGTCCTATTTTATTCCCAAAAAAGAACTGTAGGAAATATTGTGTTCTAGATTAGTGTTTTTTAACAGTCTGATCAGAGATGATGACTATTCAGTGAGAAAGAAAATGGTAAAAGTTAATAGGAACTCATTACCAAAGGAGGTAGTGAATGCCAATACCCTAGATACATTTAAAAATTATTTGGATACATTTCTGTCTATAAACAAAATTCATGGATATAATTGCAAGTATTAAATGGGTCACCTTTTAGTGGGATTATTTAAGCTTAACTGGAGCTTTTTGTATATATTTCAGATTTGTATAGGTTGAACTTGATGGACTTCAGCCTTTTTTCAACCTCATCTACTATGTTACTATGTGTGGAAATTGAAAGAAAAACATATCCCAGCTTTGCATAAGCAATTTAAGAATTGTTCTTCACCGGAATACTTAATTAAACATCACAGTAAAATACATTGTGTGGCGCCTATTTCTCCCCCTTTGAAAATATTCTTCATATCAATATGGATTCCTACCAGATTAGAAATGTGTCCAGATAAGAGTTCATTGTATTCAAAGAAGCTGTATATACACTCTTTTAGAAAGATTGAGCTCTCTTCCACCCCCAGTGAGAAGTTGATTTCTGCTAAAGCTTCTTTATGTAATTTTTCTACAGCCAATACTCAAACAGATACCACAACACTCGCAAAAGGACAAAGTCTATGCTGTAGCTTCTTTGACTTTTTTGTGTTAAAAGTTATGTTTAAAACAATGAGAGACATCATAGGGAGGTTATGTTAAAATGGTTTTGAAATAGAAAGGTGAACATACTTAAGCTGATTTGCTTGCCCTGCCCATTAATACTTTAAAGGGCATCATTATGATAGCATTGTATGCTTTATTTCATTAGAGCATGTATTTTTTGCATTGCTGACCTTAGCTAGCTATGCATTTAGCCCAGACAAAGGGGTTAAACACAAAGTTAAAGTGCCTCTCAGGTGTCATAAGCTTTACAGTTCCCAAGTAGAAAACCACCAAGTTACTGCTGCTCCTCCCAGGTTCACCTACTCTTATTTTGCTTGGGAGCTCCACTGCAGGGGTTAAACACATAGTTAGCTATGGTCAGTAATGTAGAAGTTACAGTGACTTTTTTACAGTATACTGTCCATTTAACTTTGTATTTAACCCCTTAGCAGATGATTAAACACATATGATTTTATTATTTGCTTGTATATAGCCCATTAGAGAATTTACTTTTTTGCACATGTATGTCCCTTTAAGAGGTCTCTTTAATTACTGTAGATCAATATGTTGAAGTGAAATATTTTTCCAATGTGAAATAGCAGTTGCTTGAAGTCACAATCCAAAGTGTATTGCAAACATGCTTTTAATCAAGTATGAAATGCCCCACTGTGCAGTTTATTTTTTACTTTTATGTGTCGTTAAGGACTTATTTATAACTGTTAAATGGCTGCCAGTGAAGAAGAGCAACGCACAAGTACACAGTCTCCTTTGCGCACATACACAGGTGTGAGAGGCCCCCTTTGTCAGCAGGTTATTGAATAAATGGGTTGTGTATGTAAAATCATAGCTTTCATTTCGTTTTGTATTTTCCTTAAATAAGTTGCAGATTTTTGGAACGTAGTTTGTCCCTCATGAAAAAAAGAGCATTTTCGCTGATCTTGTTGGAAGGCTAACACTACTTCTGAGAAATATGTGCAACAAACGTCTCTTTGTTGGCAGAGACTGGGAAGAAGGGGGGAAAAGGGCCAACATCTCTTTTCTCTCATTTGCAAAGAAATAAGTGTTGTGAAAAAATCAAGCTGGTGGGGTTTTTGTCCACTGAGACACAGACATATGGTTTCCATCAGGCTCAAGTGCCTGACACCTGACATTGGACAGTTCTCTTAAGTTAAGGTGAAGACAAAGAAATGGTGGGAAGGATAAACTGGCTCTCTGCTGAATCCAGCTTGCTGACACAGGGATAATAAACTGTAGCTAAAAGCAACATGTGCATTTGCCACCTATCTGCAGGTCAGCTCCTTAATACTGCTGCTAACTGCACTCTCTTGCACACCTGCTCTCTGCTGTGTCTCCGGTGTGTAGGCTAACGTGTAATGCTGATTGAATGCGGTATGGCACTTAGTCTCCTGGAGAGAGCATACTTTCTCAAATCATAACACATTAATAACATACTTATATAACAAATCAGTTGTGAAAATGGTGGAGGGATTTAAATTTATATACAGTGTGTGTATGTAGGTTTGTGTGTGTGAATATATATATATATATATATATATATATATATATATATATATATATATATAATCTGGAGTCACTCTTACTAATATTATATAGGGGTCAATCACAATCCTTTATCAAATGATTTTCAACAGAAAATCACAATTAAAGTCTGTGGGGATTATTTTTGCTAAATCATTCGATACATTTTTCCAAAGGATTGTGTTCAACCTCATAATGTTGGCTTGTAGTTTTATATAACTATACATGAGCATTAAATCAAGCTGTACAAAATAAATAGCCATATTTATTGCTTTCAGTTTAATGCTAATATTAGCTCAGTCTCCCCTAAAGTAAGCGGTTAATGACAAGACATTAGATGAACCAGGGAATTAAATAACTGTGTGACATCATCTCTTCTCATGTGTTTGTGTCATAAATAATTCATCTTTGATGGCATCTTAGTATGTTTCTACTGATATTGTGAATATTTAGTAATTAGTGGTATTTCCATAACTGAAAATGGCAAATTCTGGGTTTCAGCGTAAGCTGTTAGTTTACAGTGAGTGTGCTGAAGCCCTGTATAAACAATAAGTTCCTTTTGTGCCAGTGTTGTGTGGGTCCCTGCTCAGTATGTACTTCACTTTACAATTTGTGGGCTATATTACAAGTGACTTGATATTACAAGTCAATAGTAAAGTGCGTTAACCAGAGAAGGGTTAACACGGATGACTTCGCTGGAGTACAACCTATTCTTTCAATGGGTATTGCAAACATGCTAACTGGCGCTCATATTACAAATGGAAAGTTATAGTTTGCGCTTGAGCTAAAGCTGAAATCCGCGCTAGAATATTTAGCCCAACTTCAGAGGTGAATTAAATGGTAAGGGTTAAAAAAAGTTCACAAAACACATAAAAAAAACATTATAAAGTATTACACACATATATACTTTTTAATAAAAATATATCATTTTAATATTATTAAGATATTTTGACTGTTCATGCTCTTTATGACGTTATCACACTCCACATATGTTAAATAGGAATGTGTGGAATGCGATTATGTCAATCAGCAACATGCGCACTCAGAGGGAGCAGATTCTGGCAAGGAAGTTGACAAGGAAGTTGTGTCAGATCTTGCTGCCGCTACGCATGCGCTGTTGAAATGTAATACTGTCCCACAAATTAAAAGTGCATTATTTATTAATATATATACACACACACAAATAAGTCCAAAGAGAGCACTCACCGTGTTACAAAAAGTTTTAATCCATATTGTTAACGTTTTCGAGGAGTGACTCCTCAAACGTTAACAATATGGATTAAAACTTTTTGTAACACGACGAGTGCTCTCTTTGGACTTATTTGCATATTACTGTGTGGGATGCACCCCGGCTTAAAGAAGAATAGTGAGTGCTGGTCTTTTGCACCAGATATATATATATATATATATATATATATATATATATATATATATATACATACACACACACACACAGGGCAAAGCTAAATACCCTTCTCACGGAGATGAAATATGCGACAATGTGCTTTCATTGAACTGTGTGTGTGTATATATATATGTATATATATATATATATATATATATATATATATATATATATATATATATATATATATATATATATATATATATATATACATACAGTATCTCACAAAAGTGAGTACACCCCTCACATTTTTGTAAATATTTTATTATATCTTTTCATGTGACAACACTGTAGAAATTACACTTTGCTACAATGTAAATTAGTGAGTGTACAGCCTATATAACAGTGTAAATTTGCTGTCCCTTCAAAATAACTCAACACACAGCCATTAATGTCTAAACCATCAGCAACAAAAGTGAGTACACCCCTAAGTTGAAATGTCCAAATTGGGCCCAATTAGCCATTTTCCCTCCCCGGTGTCATGTGACTCGTTAGTGTTACAAGGTCTCAGGTGTGAATGGGGAGCAGGTGTGTTAAATTTGGTGTTATCGCTCTCACACTCTCTCATACTGGTCACTGGAAGTTCAACATGGCACCTCATGGCAAAGAACTCTCTGAGGATCTGAAAAAAAGAATTGTTGCTCTACATAAAGATGACCTAGGCTATAAGAAGATTGCCAAGACCCTACAGCGGTTTCACAGGCCAGGTTCCACTCAGAACAGGCCTCGCCATGGTCGACCAAAGAAGTTGAGGGCATGTGCTCAGCGTCCTATCCAGAGGTTGTCTTTGGGAAATAGATATATGAGTGCTGCCAGCATTGCTGCAGAGGTTGAAGGGGTGGGGAGTCAGTCTGTCAGTGCTCAGACCATACGCAGTACACTGCTTCAAATTGGTCTGCATGGCTGTCGTCCAATTAATAAAGATACCAAGAGAATGAAGAAAATTTGATAATAGGAGTAAATTAGAAAGTTGCTTAAAATTGCATGCTCTTTCTGAATCACAAAAGAAAAAAATTTGGGTTCAGTGTCCCTTTAAGACTTCTAAAATATTGAACTGTGGCTCCCAAGTGTTAGGAGGTTGGCATCACTGCTTTAGAGCAAGCCATTTATGCATTACTGATAATAGTATTGCAGCTCCCAATATGTAACCAGTGGTGATTGACGAGTCATGTGACTGCCACTCTTGACTGGCTCATCGATCGCTTCCTGCTTGTTAACTGCAATACTTGTGTGTTTAAACACTTTGTAGGGGTTAACAAATTGTTATCTATAGTTCAGAAATGCTGGAAAAAAATGACATACTTTAATTACAGTATGTAACTTTTGAATTAGAATATCCCTTCATTAAAACAGGCTTTGAAAATAGTTCTGCTCGAGTAAAATAGTACATTGGACAAAATGACTAAGATGCTGTCAAGAAGAAAAAAATATTAACTTTGTATTCTGTGGATCCTAAATGTTTACACAGCATTCTTCCACTGATCATTTTAAAACAGCTAATCACGTTAATAAAAACAAATCCATTGCTTTTATGTGAAATATTATGCTGAATATTCATAAAGAAGCACTGTTTTTTCACTGCTCACTCTGCTGCATACTAGTTTACCTTTAAGGAAGCCCTTTTGGTGAACCCTCCATATGGTGTTATTATTCTTTAGAGCCATGGATTTTTTTTCTTCAAACTTTCCAGGCCGGAGTTTAAATATCTGGACACTCCCATAGATAGAGTTTCACATTCAGATTTAAACTGCTGAAAAATATGTGCTTGGGATTAACTGAGGATCAGGTTGTATGCATCTAAAGTGGGTGGCCTAGGGACAAACATATGCATAATGCTTCCTTGTTTACTTAAGTAAAATACAACTCTACAACACCCTACTCTTCTACCTACATAAAATAAGGTTATATGCCAGCTTTGTGGCATCAAGGTATAATCAATGTAGAAAATAGCAGAGACCACCTCCCTGTATTCCCAGTTACATTTGTTACTCAGAATTTGTTTCTAAAACTCTACTGGGTTTTTTGTAACATCAGATATATATGAAATACATTTGGTGCACTGGTTTTTGTTCTGTCATTTGCAAAGTTAAAAATTGTACAACTCAAAATCTGAAAGAATAAACACATGTTGTCCAGTATCATCACATTAGTTATTGTCTAATTGTCTTCTGGAGTAGTGCACATTTGTGGTTTTGAACACAGCATGCAGTACAAAATTAAAATAGTTGATATACTACTGGGAGTCATATTATAAGTCTAATTAATCATTTGTATAGTAACTCATATTCTGTATGAGCAGAGTGGTCTTGGTTTAGTTCTCCTTTGATTTGAGCATTGTGTTAAATTATATTTCTTTCCTAAGATATAAAGAGTCCACAACATCAAATGTTTAAACACTTGAAAGTGATGCAGTATAGCTGTAAAACGCTGACTAGAAAATATCACCTGTAAAAAAGAAAGATATTTTACCTCAAAAGTTTCTCAGTAGCCACATCCCATTGTAAAGGACTTCTAAGCAGCGAATCAGTATGTCTGTCCCGGGACAGCGGAAGGAGCGATCTTTCATGCACACTCATCTTATTTCCCTATTCATATGATATATGATACAGGGCTTGACATTTCCACTAGCCCTGGGCCAGTAAGAAATTGATGCAGCAGCATCCGACACACATATAAAACATTATTACATTGCATACAAGATATATATACAAGATATACAAGATATATATAGTCTCCTGAACTTACGTCCCTGTTCACACTGTATTAATCATAAAAGTTGAATTTTGACTTCAATATCTGCTTAAAGTAATCATTTTTCATCTTGCAATTTGTTTTTAAACATGTTTGGTGCTTTTTCATATGCATTACTGTTTTGTTTATTTTTTATTTTATTTTATTGAAAGTCACTTCAAACCGCAAGCTGATTTTTAATAAATCTTTTTTTTTTCCATATCTGGCGCTGAATGCGTCATCAGTAAAAGTTTATTCCTTTCTAATGGGTGAAATTGTACTTGTTCTCCCCTATAGTGATGAATCATCAGCATCAACCACAGATGTCTTCCAGTCCAGCAATATCACAACAGAACCACCCTACTCAAAACCATCAAGCAGCATTGATCAATTTGCCGAATGCACTGACAAGTCAGCAACAGCAGCAACAGAAGCTTAGACTCCAGAGGATCCAGATGGAGAGAAAACGGATCTGGATGCGTCAGGAAGAACTTTTGAGACAGGTTAATATATATTAAGATGTGGCAATTTCATATCTAAATAAACAACTCCATCACAGATCCACAAGATAAAGTCATGGTTAAATGGATATGAACATTTTATATTTTCATTTTTTGGATAGAGCATTTAAAGAGACTTTTTAGTTTACTTTTATTATCACATTTACTTTATTCTGTTGGTATCCTTTTGTTGAAAAGCATCTTGTTAAGCTCAGGCGCAGCAATGCGCTAGTGAATGCTAGCTGATGATTGGTGTCTACACACATATACCTCTTGTCATTGGCTCAGATAGGTCCCAGCAGTGCATTTCTCCTCTAGAGTTAACATAAAGGGCTTGATTTATCAAGCCATGGCGGACAGGGGCGTACATATGCGCCCCCCGCCCAGCTCGCTTCTGGCGGGCAGCAATCCACTGGCGATATTCAGCACGCAATCGCTATTTTGTGCTCACGTGCAACACCGCCCCCTACCCGCACAGAGCCAGTCGCACGGGCAGGAGCTGTCAATCTCCCCAGTCGATTGAAATTCTCCACCTAAGAGGTGGAGAAGAGGCTAGGAAGCAGAGGTCATCAGACCGCTGCTTGAGAAATACTGACTGCAGGTTCTCTTGTGAGAACCTGTAGTCGTAGCCAGTCTAAGGGCTTGAGAAATCAAGCCCAAACTAGCCTTTTGCAGGGATTAAACACGCAGGGGTCAATTTATTACATGCCGGGCGGACATGATTCGCTGCAGCATACGCTGTCGGCATTTAACATTGCACAAGCATTTCTTGTGAAATGCTTGTGCAATGCCGCCCCCTGCACATTGGCCGCTAGCTGTGGGTGTCAATCATCCCGATCATATCTGATTAGGATGAGTGCAGTCTGCCACCTAAAAGGTGGGGGAGAAGTTAAAGGGACATAAAACCTAAATTTTTTCTTTCATGATTCAGATAGAGAATACAATTTTAAACAACCTTCTAATTTACTCCTATTATCTAATTTGTTTCATTCTCTTGGTATCATTTGTTGAAGGAGCAGCAATGCACTAATGGTTTCTAACTGAACTCATGGGTGAGCCAATCACAATCGATATATATATATATATATATATATATATGCAGCCACCAATCAACAGCTAGAACCTAGGTTCTCTGCTGCACATGAGCTTGCCTAGATAAACGTTTCAGCAAAGGATAACAAGAGAAGGAAGCAAATTAAATAATAGAAGTAAATTGGAAAGTTGTTTAAAATTGTATTCTCTAGCTGAATCATGAAAGAAAAATTTGGGGTTTCGTGTCTCTTTAAGGAGCAGTGGTTTTACGACTGCTGCTTCTTAACTTCTGTTTCCAGGGACTCGGAAACGACGAGCGGAGAAAGCAGCACCCGCTGCTTATTAAATCTCCCCCTTAGTTTTATGTAAGCAATAGTGCATTAATATAATGTACTAACACATTCGATCATTTTATTTTTGCACTTTCCTGTAACTTTATTTTCATTACGTTTTAAAGAGACAGTGTACACCAATTTTCATATAACTGCATGTAATAGACACTGCTATAAAGAAGAATATGGACAGATACTGATCTAAAACTCCAGTATAAAACATTTTTAAAACATACTTAGTAGCTCCTAGTTTAGCACTGTTGATGAAATTAGGCTGGAACACCCAGTGAAAGGGGCGGAGAAAGCAGGGAAAGCAGACCCTCCCCTGCATATGAAAAACAACACAGGAAAAAGCAGGAATCTATAGACTTAAGTCTACATCAGATACTTTGGGGCTTGGTTAGGAGTCTGAAAATCAGCACAATGTTATTAAAAAATAAGCAAAACTACATTGTTACAAAAACACTCCCAGATGGGCTATATAAATGGATCATCTACAAAACATTTATGGAAAGAAAAATCTAGTGTACAATTTCCCTTTAACTGGCCAATCATTTGTTTTAGCCAGTAAATGAATGCATTCTTTAAATCAGCATATGCCAATCCTTCAATAAACTAGATACCCATAGTTTGTGCCCAGATTTCCACCCTAATAAAAACTATGAAATTGAACACTGGCTACAAAATAAGCTAGTGGATATAAAAGGAGTATTACATTAAATTATGTTAAATGAAACACATCACTTACTTTGTATGCAAAGTTTATAAGTTGTGTAGGATTTAATAAGCAATATTTATTTATTTCAAAAGGTAGATAAACAAGCGGCTCCTGATTTAGTGTAAATCGAATGCAAACACATTTGTAGATGTATATTTACCAATGGGTGTGGCAAGGGGTTAATTGTATTACTAAGGGAATAATATCAGTCATTCTAATGGATATTTTCTTTCTACATGCAGGAAACATTAAAGGGACAGTAAACACCTTGTAATTAGACATTTCTGTTGTGTTGTTATAGAATAACATATCAGCCTATTCTTAGTAACATCCTTTTTACTGCAATTGTTTTTCAACAGCCAAACTACACACACCACTTGCCTTATTTGGAGGAGCAAATATTATCTTTAGTCCACGGGCAAGACAGCTAGCCACTGTTTTAAAGTTAGTATAAAGTAAAAAAAATGTTGCAGTTATTTAATTAAGCCAATTGGGGATATATATGTAGCAGAGTTAGCCATAAGAACTCAGCATAGTGTATTTAAATTTCTGAGAATTAGAAATTGCTCAATTTCATGAAAAGGAAGCAAAATAATGAAAATACATTGCAAAGTAGTTTCATTGCACATAACTAAAAATGTTATATAAAAGTCTCAATGTGTTTACTGATCCTTTTAACGGTGCACCTGCAAAAACCAAAATGTCTGTAGCGCTTGGTACGTAAGTAGGGGAATACAATGCCATTGTTCCATGGTGCATAAAACAGACTAAACAAATACAGGCGGAGCTTACAGTCTACATATGGTGTGAGGTAACCTGTCATGTGCTGGCAGTGAGGCAAAACTGAGGATGAAGTGGAACTTTCAGAGAAAGGTGAAAGCCTCTCTAAAGATTGTATAAGGTCAGAAAAGTGTGACAGAGCGGAGAACAGAGTTCTAGATAGCAAAGGCTGCACATGAGAAGTCTTAGGAGGTGTAAGAGGGATTTAGTAATAATAAGAGCAGAAAAACAGGTTGGGTGTTAATCGAAGAGGGCTGTTCAGGAAGTATTTTGCAGTAAGTGGGAAAAAAATAGTTGAGTGTGAGGTTGTTAGCTTTGTAGGTTAGGGTGATCCAAAGCAACTAGGGACCCAGTGTTGTACCTGGCTGATGTAGATCTCCAACTTAGGTGGATGAGTCTCTCTGAAGCATTCACAATAATCTGGAGGGGGAGAGGCTGGATTTGGGAAGGCTGCTAAGCATAGGTTGTATTTTGTAGTTATATATTCCAGGCACCTGGATCACTAGATAGCAGTAACTAGTACTGCCATCTAATGCTCTTGCAAAACTGCTGCCATATAGTGTTCCAGATATGGGCCAGCTCCTAAGCTTAGGTCCCTGCTTTTCAACAAAAGATGCAAAGAGAACAAAAAATTGTAAAAGTAAATTACAAAGTTGCTTAAAATTGCATGATCTATCTGAATCATTAAATAATTTGTTTTGGTTTCATATCACTTTAAAGCAGCAATGGAATAGCCTTGATACAAAACAGAATTAAAACAATCGAAAACGTGACAGTTGGGTGTTTCGGATAGATTTCTTACATAAATATATATTTTTGTCACTTTATTTTGTCTACAGTTCCTTCACTGGCAAACCAGTTGAGTTTAGAATGTCATAGTTTCACTGTCAGTATTACTAAATGTTCAGCCCAAGAAATAATTGTATATGTTTCAAGGAACGGTGCCTATGCTTGTGGAAATATACTGGGTTTTTAACCTTGGAAATCAGTAAAACTGACTGAACAAACAAAATTCACGCACACTAAAAAAGATCAATTCAATTTGAAGGAATTAAAAAAAAAAAACCAGCAAAAAAAAAAAACAACCTTCAACATTATTTAGATGATCAGATTTGCTTCCTTTACAAAACAGCATATCTAGGCTCAGGGGTGTGCACGTGTCTTCAGCACTATACTTATAACACTGTTGCAAACATTATTAGACACACGAATGAGATTACCTCAGTATGGCTGTGATAGAAAGGAGTTAGGTGTCAGCAGAGGATACCAAGAAAAAAAAAAGTAAATTTGTTCATAAAAGTAAAATCTTTTCTTCATCATTTTTTTATTATTAATGTACACTCCACATCTTGAAAGTGTCAGTTTGACTTCCATGTCTCTCAGTTTTGAACAGTTTAAGATTTATGACTTCTGTCACCTTTGTCTTTATAGTATTGGAGTTGAGCGAATGCCCCCTGCGTTGATTTCATTGTGAGAGCTATACTTTTCCCTAGATAATCCCTCAGTCTTGTTTTGTTTAGTTTAATGCAACCTGTCCAGAAAAATGCTGAGCTAGTGCTGCTTGTAAGTTGCTGAGCAACTGGAATGAGGCCGAAGGGTTTGGGTGAAAGGGTGTGGAATTCCTTTGGCAGATCTCTCCTCTCCTTTTAACTTGACAGCAGTCACTGGCTGGCTTTCCTGTCATTCCAGACCTGACAGCTGCTCTGCTGGAAGCAGACACACCCAACAGAGAGAAAATACCAGTTTCAGGGAGTTTTCTTATTGGGGGTTGTGTTTTACTAGTTGAAACCAGAGGACACTTTCCGAAAGAGCCAATTAAGTTAATTAAACTTCACTACAACTAATAGCAAAGTAGCAGTGAAAGCCCTTTTTTATTAGAAACTAGTAATTACAGATTGCCTTGCTGATTAATTGAGGAGTTTATAGACTTTCATAGCCACATGCTAGGTGTTAGAGCTATATAAGTAAATGTGTACTTAAGAGGTACTAATATATATTTTATTTGTACTACACAAGTTTAATGGGACATTGTAGACACAATTTTTTTTTCTTTCTTTTTTTTTAAAAAAAAAAACCCACAGCAGTATTAGTTTGTTATATGGAAAAGCCTTCTTTCATCCAAGAAAATATAAAAAGGGACAGTAAACTTGAACTGTTAAAATAAAATGTTTAGTTACAGGTAATACAACAACTAGTATATTTTCATTATTTATTTTCCTCCTTTTCATGTAATTTAGCTCTGAAAATTGTGGATTTTCTTTTTTTCAGAACAGGTAATGTGCAATGCAGACTCATCAAGCCTAACCCTGCTACATATATTTCCCTAATTTAATGAGGCATGTGCATTTGGATAATTTGTGATGATCCGAATGAGGAATTTGGCTCTTTTCGGAGACGGCTTTATTCTTGTGAAAGTGCAACACACTAAGATGTAGATTTGCACAGATCTTAGTGTGTTGCACTTTCACAAGCAGTAATGCGTCTCCTAAAAGTGACTAATCCCACAAGTGGCCGCCGCCTTCACGGATGATCCAAATGCACTTACCTAGCTTTAACTGATAACAATTGCAAAACAATGGAGCTAATACATAAATATAATGAACATTATATCTTTTCTAGAAACAAATGGCAGTGGTGTTTCATTATTGAAAAACAATTTCAGCAAACAAGATGTTGGTTTAAAAAAAAAAATGTTTAGACTTGGCTGATATTTCTTGTCATTGCAACATGGTTAGTTTACCTTTAAAGGGAAATAAAAGTTATATAACTTAGCACATCCTTTTAAGACACTTTTCAATTTACTGTTATTAGACTTACTTCATTTTCTTGGTACTTTTTGTTGAAAAGCATATCTAGATAGACTTGGTAGCATCAATACACTACAGGGAGCTAGGTGATGGTTTGTGGCTGCACAGAGTTGTCTCCTGTCATTCGCTCACCAGATGTGCTCAGCTAGATCCCAGTAGTGCATTGCTATTCTGGAGCGGACTTTAGAACTATGAGTTTAACCCCTTTTCAGGGTTTAAACACATAGTTAGATGCTACAACACTACCATAATAAAATGTTCTAACACATATCCTTTACTTTTTGCACTTGTACAACCCATTATACCACTTGACTGCTGTGTGCTACAGCCACAGAGTTTGTTAAATTGTTTCATTTTGCACATAACCCCAGACAATCTACATTTCAAAACTGTATAATGTGAACTTTAAAGGGACCGTCAAGTCAAAATTAAACTTTCATGATTCAGATAGAGTATGTCATTTTAAACAGCTTTCCAATTTACTTCTATTAACAAAATGTGCACAATCTTTTTATATTTACAATTATTTAGTCACCAGCTCCTACTGAGCATGTGCAAGAATTCACAGAATATACGTATATGCATTTGTGATTGGCTGATGGCAATCACATGATGCAGTGGGGGTGGAAATGTACATAACGTTGAAATTTGTCAGAAATAAATCTACTTCTCATTTAAAGTTCAGACTAAGTGCAATTACATTGTCTTGTTATCATGTATTTGTGGATTATGCAAATCTACTGCATTTGCTGGTCCTTTAAGATATCATAAAAGGTTGTGTGGTTTATATTGATGCTGATGTGTTGTGCCCTACAGATGAAACAAATATCTGCACTAGCCTAAACTAGTTTGGTTTTCTTGGAAATGTACATAAATGTTCACCCTAAAATATCCATAGCTCTGTGTGTATTTTATCTTATGGAGGCTGTTAGAGACGTTCATACAAGACAGAGCTGGCATATTTGGACCCCAGCTGTTACGAAGCCTTAAATAGATATCTAAAAGCTAGTCAGAACTTGTAAAGACTTTGCTAGTACTTTTATCCAACACCTTCATAAGGCTAATATAAAACGTAGTTAGATGACATCGAGAATTCTATAAATAGTTTGTTTCCTTAGATTAACCTCTTGAGTGCTCTGTCACACCATTGCGCTAAAGCTGTTTTTAGTTGTATGGCCTTCATTGCATTTACACATAAATTAATAAATTTCAACTTTTTTTCTGTGAGGTACCCACACAAATTATACCTTTTTTGTTTTGTTTGTTTTTTAGTTTGCAGAAAAACGCTTTATTTCCTAAATATTTCAAACACAGATTTTACAAACCCACATCTAGCATCAATTCACCTTCCCAAATCACAAAAATGTAGGATTTTATACTTGTATTGTGTATTAAAAATTACTTATTAAAAATCAGAAGATAGAATTTATCATTTTTGTCACTTTCCATCATTTTTCATTTTATGGAGAAAATGAGAATATCTAAAATATGTAATCATAAAACTATTCGATAAATTAAAAAAATATATATTATTTCCAGGGGATGGCACTTTGGCAATGTATACATGCTGCTAGCCGTATACATACTGCTATCCTTATACATGCTGCTAGTCGTATACATGCTGCTAGCCGTATACATGCTGCTTGTCATATACATGCTGCTAGCCGTATACATGCTGCTATTCGTATACATACTGCTATCCTTATACATGCTGCTAGTCGTATACATGCTGCTAGCCATATAAATGCTGCTAGCCGTATACATGCTGCTTGTCATATACATGCTGCTAGCCGTATACATGCTGCTATTCGTATGCATACTGCCAGCCATATACATGCTGCTAGTCGTATACATGCTGCTAGTCGTATACATGCTGCTAGTCGTATACATGCTGCTAGCCGTATGCATACTGCCAGCCATATACATGCTGCTAGTCATATACATGCTGCTAGCCATATACATGCTGCTATTCGTATGCATACTGCCAGCCATATACATGCTGCTAGACGTATACATGCTGCTATTCATATATTCATATACATGCTGCTAGTCGTATACATGCTGCTAGTCGTATACATGCTGCTAGACGTATACATGCTGCTAGACGTATACATGCTGCTGCTATTCATATATTCATATACATGCTGCTAGTCGTATACATGCTGCTATTCATATGTATTAATATACATGCTGCTAGTTGTATACATGCTGCTATTCATATATTCATATACCTGCTGCTAGCCGTATACCTGCTGCTAGCCGTATACCTGCTGCTAGCCGTATGCATGCTGCTAGCCGTATACATGCTGCTATTCGTATGCATACTGCCAGCCATATACATGCTGCTAGCCGTATACATGATGTTAGCCCCTTCCAAACTTACCCACTGTAGCAAAAAGTATTTAAAAAAAAAACCACAAAGCATAATTAAGTTGAATCAATAATAAACCTTTTAAAGTATTTTACAAAATAGTATCTATTTTTACTCTCACCCAGTTCTCAGTTTATTTTTTTGTTCCTAAAATGTTGTATTAGTTGAAAGAAACAGTTCTATTAACCTTAACATATAAGTAAATAAATAAAATTGTCTCTGTACAAATAGGCCTTAAAGCAGAGCTTTCCAAACTTTTCATGTTGGTGACACACTTTTTAGACCTACATCATTTTGCGACACAGTAATTAATTCAGTTGTACTAGCAAAAATGAGGTTAAACTAACTTGTTTTAAAATATACGGACACATACATAAATTATATAATAATAATAATAATAATATGTATTTACAAGTCACAGTATGTATGTGCAAGAATTAAAAAAAAGTTTAATAACACCAATGGCTAATTACTATTTTAATGGCATTTATGAGGTTGATGGAATGAACACAATTTCTGAATATTTAGTGGAATATTAGATTCGCATTTTATCATCAAGCATTTTTAAGCTTCCATTTCCTATCCATATATCAAGAGCAGGAGCAGCAATGCACTACTGGGAGCTAGCTGCAAAAAAAACCCTCTGACTTCAGCTCAGCATTAAAGCTGCCGCCCTCAGAGCTCCGTGAGCCCTACTGACTACTGCCCGCGCTGCAAACACACTGCTGTCCCGCTCACTGACTACACATGCAGTCACAAGCCAATTAAGGAGACTACACGTGCAGTCAGGAGCCAATGTGCCGCCAAAGCCACCAATGGGAATAGTTTCAGTTCCCACTGAGCTGCGCCAATTGGTTAAGATGATCTCTGACCCACTAGGTATCAATCATGTGTCAACCATGTGATATGCATAGCAGGCAGGCGGAAAGTCAGAAACCAAAAAAAACATTAAAAAAATGTTATTTAAAAAAAATTGTGCTGAAGCAGGGACACACCTACACACTGCTGCCGACACACTAGTGTGTCCCGACACACAGTTTGGAAAGCACTGCCTTAAAGGGACATGAAACCCAATTTTTTTTCTTTCATGATTTAGAAAGAGCATGTAATTTTAAACAACTTTCTAATTTACGTCTATTATCTAATTTGCTTCATTCTCTTGATATCACTTGCTGAAAAGCATATCTAGATATGCTCAGTAGCTACTGATTGGTTGCTGCACATGAAGGCCTTGTGTGATTGGCTCACACATGTACATTGCTATTTCTTCAACAAAGGATATCTAAACAATAGAAGTAAATTGGAAAGTTGTTTAAAATTGCATACCCTATCTGAATCATGAAAGTTTAATTTTGACTAGACAGTCCCTTTAAGGGACAGGAAACCCCAAAATGTTCTTTTATGATTCGGATAGAACATACAATTTGAAACAGCTTTCCAATTTACTTCTATTATCAAATTTGCTTAATTCTCTTTTGCTGAAGGAATAGCATTGCACTACTGGCTGCTAGCTGAACACATCTAGTTAGCCAATCACAAGAGACAAATGTGTGCAGGCACCAATCAAAAGCTAGCTCTCAATAGTGTAGGATATGTGCATATTCTTTTTCAACAAGGGATACCAAGAGAACGTAGCACATTTGAAAATTTAAGTCAATTTAAAAGTGCCTTAAAATGAAATTCTCTATCTGAATTATGCACATTTAATTTTGAGTTTCCTATCCCTTTAATTTGAAATGAAACATAAATAATTTATTTCATTAGTCCGATATGGGATGCAATTATAAACACATTTCCAATTTACTTCTAATATCCATTTTTTTTCATCCATTGTTGAAGGAGTAGCAGTGCGCTAATGGGAGCTAGCTAAACATATTAAGGACATTGGGTGAGACAATGACAAGAGGCAAATATGTACAGCCACCAATCAGCATCTAGCTTTCAGTAGTGTATTGCTCTCCCTGAGCCTACCTAGGTTTGCTTTTCAGCAAAGAAACTGAAATAATAGAAGAAAAATTGAATTGCAATCAAATTTGCATGTTCCATCTGACTCATGAAAGTTTAATTTTGACTTTACTATACCTTTTAAAGCCTATTGTTTTTATTTTTTAGACAAACATCTTTCCTAACAACCCCTCAAAAAAAGGGACACATTTTTAAATGCCCTCTTTAAAAGGCAACACAAAAATCCATGTATTGTGTTTTTGCTACTGATACTATAAGACCAAATATGACTTATGAAATCTAATGTAAATAAAACTTGCATTTTATAAAGTGCTTTGACTTCAGATTTCATATTTTATTACAGCAGTGCATGTAGATTCAGCTTTTGCTATGTATATTACAAAATACCACATGCAAATTTATTTAAAGCTCTTCATTTCTTGGGTCTTTCCTTGCCATCCACAAATATTGGTTTACAACAGTGCATTGTTTAGAAGAAGTTCAACCTGTACAGAGCGATCTAATATTGCAGTTGCATTGTACCAAACGTGCTATTAATAGTAAACATGTCTAGTGCAAACGCAATGTTATTCTGTACAGTGTATGCGCGATTGTAGCAGCTGCATAAATATAATGTTAAAAAAGTGATCCTCTTTTAAAAACACAATTTACCTTGTGTTGTGTCAGGTTATTAACCCCTTGAGTGCTAACGACGGCTCTGAGCCGTCGCAGAGTTTCCCACTCTGGTGCTAACGACGGGTCAGAGCCGTCACTAGCACTCTCCCACCTTGAGGAAGATCTGGGGGCTCCCACCCGCTCCTACCCTGGCAATCGGGCCTGCATAGTGACATGCATATCTGGGGCTTCACGTTTAGCGCGGTGACATCACGCGCAATGACATGATTCCGTCACCGTACAACTTTATTAAATTTACAATACAAAATATAGGGAAAGAGGGCATGCTGCTTAGACGCCTGTATCTCAGACATCTTAGCAGCTACAGACCCCCAAGACCCACTGTTGGAAAGGTAATCGCCTAACCTTTCCAACGAGTTGGGGATCTGGGAAAAAAATACAATAGTTTAAAAATAAATGTTTTTTAAAAAAAAATAATTAAAAAAAAAAAAAAAAAAACTTAAATCGCCTTAGCACCCAGGTGGGAAAGTGCTTAGCACTCAAAGGGGACATGAAACCCAAAATTTTACTTTCATGATTCAGATAGAGAAAACAATTTTAAATAGCTTTACAATTTACTTCTATTATTTCATTTGCTTCCTTCTCTTGTTATCTTTTGCTGAAAGGTTTATCTTGGCACGCCCAGGAGCAGCAAAGAACCTAGGTTCTAGCGGCTGATTGGTGGCTGCATATATATACTGGTTGTAATTGGCTCACCCATGTGTTCAGTTAAAAACCACTAGTGCATTGCTGCTTCTTCAACAAATGATACCAAGAGAATGAAACAAATTAGGTAATAAAAGTAAATTAGAAAGTTGTTTAAAATTGTATTCTCTATCTGAATCATGAAATAAAATTTTTGGGTTTCATGTCCCTTTAATATCCTGTACAAGTTTACTTAAATAACGAGCTTTGTTAAATACATAATATACTTTTCCAATATAATACACTATATAACACACAATATATACACATGCACACAATCCCCCAGCTAATATAGGTTTATTTTTTATTTTATTTTTCTTCGTTAACAATGGCCATGGCATACGTACCAAATATATAGGCATTCCATGGGAGTAGCCTGTATAACAATGAGGAAACTTTGCAGGGGTGTTCTAATCTAAGCAATACACACTAGCTTAGTTGCACATTTTCACACATACATGTTTTGCAATTCTTTCAGTGGCGAGCTGAGAATTTGTTATAAATTTACTGTGAAACGTAAATAGATTATTTGAACTATTACAAAACATTAACCATTTTTATATTCACATAACACACATTAAGGGCTAGATTACAAGTAGAGCGCTAATTTATTGTGTGCCCGTAAACTGCCAAATTCATCCGTTTACGGACGCACGATAATTAACCAGCCATTACAGGTGGCTGGTTAATGCTACTGCGAGCTCACGGTAATAATTAGACCTCTATAAATTAACCAGAGGTGGTTAATTTTAATAATGTCCCCCGATTGCCCCCGAAATTAAGTGTATGGTTCCTTGATAAAATAAAAAAAATGTAGCATCTTTATTTTTTTAAATATAACTGCGCAAAGCAGTTTTAAGGGCTTAAAGTTTGTGAATGTGGGGTGTTAGGAAAAAAAAAAAAACGGCACTGAAAAGTGCCTTTACATTGCGGTCTATGGGGACTGTGTAATTACTCAAAATATATATGTATATGCTTATATCCATATATATGTGTGTTAATATGTGCATTTACACATATATAAACATAAAATATATATGCATATACCCTCTTCGCTGCACTAGGTTCTCTGCCATGACTGCTTCCATGCAATGCGAATGCGAGGTCACATTCTTATTGCGCTTTACTTCAAATATGAGTAGAGCGCCAATATCGCACTCATGAAAGCACAATTTTGCACTCCACTCATAAAAAATGTTGTGTTAACATGATTTAAACGTTTGCCCCTTCACACTGCTGCGATTCAGTCTATGTGGATTTGCTCAGAATGTTAAAAGGCAGCAAACCTTTTCCTTTACTAATTGCCACGTGTCTGTACAGCGAGAGTAAGCCAGCTTTTTTTTTTAGAACATTGGGCTCTAAGTGAGCTACAAAGTTTACAGTAAAAATTGTAACTTTAATGAATTCTGCAAGACCCCTCCCAGACCTAATGGATAGATAAATAAGGGCAGCCTGCAGTCTGCTGGCAGTTTAATTATACAGGCTCACTGACTTGCAAGATGATTACCTGTAAACAAATTATAAATGACCAATCCCTTATCTAAATATATACCAATATCTGCCTGGCAATGTTATGCAGTGATGTATCTGCAGTAATATACAGCGCCACCTACAGGATCCTCTCTGATTTTCATCTGTGTACATTTGCTGCTTACTTCATAGTACTGAAAATATCCTTATTGCCAGGTTATACACATAAAGTATTCAGCATGTAGGATCGTAGGGAAAGTTCTGGAGGGCTGCATTGTGGGCCTTAGGATGAACAAGCCTTAGATCGTTTAGAAAATAAGTTAAATGAAAGCTGCACTGGCTGTTTTTAGTGTCTCTGGTACCATATATGTGAGATTCACTTTATTTATATAGCAATATACCAAGATGGCAGCCATGACGTGTATCTGGACCCTGGTCACCTGTTATCCTCAGTTGTAGTTACAAAGTCAGCACAGGTGCTGCAGGCAGTTGCTTTTTGTTTTCCTTTAAGATATCTGTGTGCATCAGCCACAGTGACAGCTGTCTGACTTGATGTCAGTTTGTTATTTTCAGTTTATTTATGGTAAAATGCACTTTTGTAATAGTCCGTGCTGTGCAAATTCAGAGTCAGACATTTTATTAGAAGCAAATTCTAAGAAAGTTGATTTCTTATCAAGGTTTGTACATATTTTTTTTAATGTATTTAGAAATATAATTATAAAACCAAATGGGATTTATATATTTAATGATTTAACCAAAATAAATAAAAGGAAGGAGGTTTTTTTTCCCCTTTTCTTTCACTTTTAAAGTAGGCCCTTTGCTACTAGTAAGCACGACAAGTCTTTGTTATACTATAGCCGTAAAATGCTTTAGGCAAAGTTGTGAGTGCTATTATACCCTCTGATGGAAAAGTAAAACACCCAAATGCATCCCCTCCAGGTATATGGAAGTTTCCAGGAGAGGATTTTCAAAGCTCCCATGCGGTGCACCCACCTACGGATTGTCTTCAGTTAGTTTGGATTACCCAGAAATAATAGCTCTCTTTTGTGCTTCTGTCTGTTTGGGACAAGCAATCTGTCTAACGACTGCTTTTGGAGTGAAGGTGCTCTAAGGCATTTTAAAGCCAATTATTGAGAAGCTTCACAGTAATTTTCACTAGCTTTTTTTGTAAAAGTGTAGCTTTTGGGATAAAGTTATTATTTTTTGTTTTCTTTTTCCTCAGGACATTGATTCTGTTGCTTTAAATGCTTATTTAAATTATACACACCATATTCATTAATGGTGCCTGAAATATAAGCTTATTCCAGAGAATGACATACACCATATTCATAAAAACTGTTTTTATTTTGGAGGAATGGAACATCCATTTTTGTATTCAAGAATTACATTTTTAAAAGAAAAGAGTCCATTTCATTATATCTATGTTTGAAAGAACAGATTTTACTCCAATGTAACAAAAAGAGAATAAGAAATGGACTTGTTAAGGAGGCTCCATGGAGCTTGTTAGGCACCTGAAAGTGGGTGGAATAGGGAACTGAGCAAATGAGGCCTGGACTGGGAGTGTGAGCTATTAAAGTTCAGCCAGTAACACGTGAAAGTAAACTCTCGTGCCTCAGTGTTTTGTTCCTCCCTAACAGATGATTCATTTTTCTTCCTTATTCTGCAACCTAAGAGATGATATTTCTTGGCTGTTGCTCATCCACCCAATGGCTCCAGGTCAATAGGGCAAATGGTAACTCCTTTCATTTAGAAATGTTTTTAACTAAATTATGTTGCAATTAGTAAAGAACGAGCTTGAGTTAGGTGTCCTGCACGTGACATGTCTATGTCTGTGTGCGTGTGTATATATTAATTATTTTTATTTTTATTAAGCAATACTTCCATCTTTAGATTTTATATTTACCCTACATTTAGAATATTTAGGGCTAGATTACAAGTGGAGAGCTAATTTATCGCGCACCTGTAAACGGACATATTCGCCCATCACATCTCTGGTAGTGCCCCAATTGCCCCCAAAATAAAGTATATTTTTGTTTTTTATTTAAAAAAATTTAGCAGTTTTTTAAAAATAAAAAACAACTGCACTAAGCAGTTTTTGGGGGCTAAAGTTGGCAGGTGTGGGGTGTTAGAAAAGAAACGGCAATGAAAGTGCCTTTACATTGCGGTCTATGGGAACTGTGTGTTCCCTGTAAATATACATATTGTGTAATAATGTATATTCTCACATGCATATATATTTACAATCTGCTGCGAGACTTACCCCCTTTGTTGCGGCATGAGAACCAGGATCCCTTGCACCTAACTTGTAATACCAGCACACATTTGCATGTGATTGTATTTCACAAAAGCGATATTTTGCGCTCAATTTATAATCTTGTGATAGAATTTCTCCCCTTTTAATTTGTTCTGTATGATCCATTTTCTTACTGGAGTGTAGTAAAATCTTTACAAGTAGCTCCTTTAACCTTTTATTAACATTTGACATAGCTGATTTAGCCTGTGGTATCCCTACCTATACTAAAAGTTTCTATACTGAACTATAGATTATTGACTAACTGTAAACACAGCCGAAAGACAAAATGACACCCCCAGTGGGGTGTAGCAGAGATAAGTAATAACATATTCATTTTTCATTGTTCTCTCTAAGTAGTGAGATTTGGATTACAGACAGATATAAAATAAGGAAACAAGTGTGTGTACACACAGTGATAAAATAATGAGATCTGATTTTACCTTCAAGCTCAACCAATTTTTATAGGTTGTGGTTTCAAAGCACAAAACCAACTATTTCATATTCAAAAATAAACCTGAAAATACAGTTTCTCATTCATTTAATACTCTGCAGCTGGTATAACAAATAATTAGAAATACATTAAGGGAAAATCCATTTTACAGTATGCCGTCCTTTAAGGGCTTCCATTGACAGCATATGGGCAATGGGCTACCAGTGTTTCATATATTTGTATAGATTGCAGTAGTACCAAAAGACCATTGCCAAACAGCTCATAAAAAGACAATTGCATGATTACACAATGCTTTTTTATTTTTTAATCAGTACAAGCTGTGTCCTTCTTTTGTTAACACTATCATTTTCTTTGTGTGTTTTTTTTTTTCTACATCCAGGAAGCTGCATTGTGCCAACAACTTCCCATGGAATCTGAAAACATGGCACCAGTGCAAAATACAGTGAGCCCACCTGCCATGCCTCAGGACATGAGATCCGTAACAAATAATGGATCTGACCCTTTCCTCAATGGGTAAGTTGCATGAAATGGACTTCAGTATTACCTTAGTGGACAGTAAACACCTTGTCATTTTTATATAAACTGTTTAGTTATACATAATTAAAGAACTTTTAAATATTCACACATTATTTATTATGCCCCTTTTCATAAAATTTAGCTCTGGACATTGAGGAATTTCTCATTCTCAAAGTCTTTTCCAGAATTTTTATTGTATAAAAAAATAGATAATCTCTTTATTACCCATTCCCCAGTTTTGCATAACCAACACAGTTATATTTATACATCTTTTACCTCTGTGATTACCTTGTATCTAAGCCTCTGCAGACTGCCCCCTTATTTCATTTCTTTTTACAGACTTGCATTTTAGCCAAATAGTGCCCTTTCATAACTAACTCCACAGGCGTGAGCACAATGTTATCTATACGGCATACATGAACTAACGCCCTCTAGCTATGAAAAACTCTCAAATGTATTCAGATAAGATGCATCCTTCAAAATCTTAGAAATTAGCATATAAGAATACCTAGGTTTAGCTTTCAACTAAAAATAGCAAGAGAACAAAGCAAATTTGAAGATAAAAGTAAATTGGAAAGTTGTATAAAATGACATGCCCTGTCTGAATCTAAAAGTTTAATTTTGTCTAGACTGTCCCTTTAAAGGACCACTAAGCACAGTAGAATAGCATAATCAATACATGCATAATACAGAGACAATGCAAAAGCACTTTGTTTACATTTCTGCCATATGTCAGTTAGTTACATTTTCCTTCCTAATGCATCAAGTGACAGTCATCAGCCAATTAATAAATGCATATACGTATATTCTGTGAATCTTGCACATGCTCAGTAGGAGATTGGGCCTCAGAAAGTGTGCATATAAAAAGACTGTGCACATATAATGGATTTGAATTGGAAAGTTGTTTAAAATCGAGCTCTCTATATGAATAATACAAATTTAATTTTGACTTGACTCTCCCTTTAAAATTGACCCTACTGACTAACCCTGCTACATACATTTCCCTAATTGGTATTAGCTGATAACAACTACAAAACAATGCACTTTATATTAATATTATGACCATGACTACAGACTAAAGTCCAGATTGGCTCCTATAAACAAGGTACCTGGTGGGTGGAATTTTACTATTTATAAACAATTGCAGTAAAAAGGATGTCAATCTGTTTTAAAAACATTTATACTCTGCTTATATGTTATTTTACAGCAACACAACAGTAATGTGTTGTACTTACAAAGTGTTCACTGTCCCTCTAAAAGGAAATTAAACTCATAGCCTATATCAGCAATAAAGCACTGCATTGGAAAATGATTGTTTTAGAAAAAAAATATTACACAAGAACACCCTGTGTGATTGCTACTGTGAAACAGAAAATACATATGTGTAAGTGTTTTCAAATGAAAGATTAAATAACTATCAGTCCACATGTGTGTTAACTGGACAAACAAATATTTTAATCATTAAATCAAATATTCCTGATACAATAACTTCACCATAACCATAAGTCATATTTGTATCCACGAGACCAAGGGAGTAATTGTCTATAAACAGTCACAGTAAAGCACAAAAAGGGCCTATTTAAAGGTAGATCAGACAATATAATCCACAGGGGAAGACAGCACCACTCTCAAAATTGGGGCACGGAAAAGGGATTAGCCAGGTCCAAGTATCACTATGATCATTCAAAGATTTCCAGCCTCCAAGTAACACATTAAAAAAACCTTTATTCACTCAAATAGGGTCCATAATACAGCAACAATGTTTCAAACCAGCAATTGGTTCTTAGTCATGTCCGAGTACATGACTAAGAACCAATTGCTGGTTTGAAACGTTGTTGCTGTATTATGGACCCTGTTTGAGTCAATAAAGGTTTTTTAATTTGCTACTTGGAGGCTGGAAATCTTTGATTGATCACAGTAGATAAGACAGTAACAGTAAAGCTTATAACTCTCCTGTTGATGAATGTTCTATGGTGACCTCCGGCTTGGTGTGCAATAAGACAAAATAACGTAACAAAATAACTTCCTGTTCAATCGCTGGTCTCTGAACTTTGCTCCCTCCTCGGACGCAGTAGCATTGTGATGATCTAAATCGGCTAGTATGGTGAGCGCACTCCAATTGGACAATGGGGCTTGTAATACAGATGAAACACAGAACTGTGTTGAATAAAAGGAGCATAATGTAATGTATACAAGACAGTTTATCCACACAAGTTCATGTGGTTAAATTATAACAGTCCTTTATTGAAAAAGGTAAAATAAATCCAGAGTGAACAAAATCTTTATCAAAGCAATGCAAAGCAATACAATGTTTAACAGCAGCAAGTGGTCTGGGATGTTAGGCTGACTGAGTCACTTGCTGCTGTTCAACATTGTATTGCTTTGCATTGCTTTGTTTTGATCAAGATTTTATTCACTCTGGATTTTTTACTTTTTTTTCAATAAATGATTGTTATAATTTAAACCACATGAACTGGTGAGGATAAACTTTCTTCTATACAGTTAACATAACTTAAAGGCATTTTGTAAGTACCATTTACAAAGTTTTGCAAATCAAGGGCAGTTCAGCGATACACCATTTGACCATTTATGGACAAATGAAAAGGACATTGTGCCCCAAGCTACTCAATCACAGGGTAGAATGTTGCTGGTTTAGGTAAATTACTGTACAATGGTGGCACTCCAACCTTTCTGTAGAAAGTGAAAAACAGTTGCAATGCTATTTAGTAATAGCAAGCAAAATAAATAATGAATGTTTATTTAAATTGTTTCCCTAATTAAAGAATATAAACGTTTACTTTAATGAACTTTAATGTCTGCCCTTACAACCTGATGAAGAAGCCTAGCTAGAATGATTATGATTGCATTCGATTTTACTAAAACACATACTTCAAAACATTTCACCTATATATCTTCTCCCTCTCTTTACAGTGGGCCGTACCACTCCAGAGAACAAAGCACAGACAGTGGCCTAGGCCTGGGCTGCTATAGCATACCAACCACACCAGAAGACTTTCTCAGTAACATGGAAGAAATGGATACAGGTAAATGTGTACATATGTTTGTGCTTTCCATGTGGCAATTTCTGATAAGCTAATCAGGTGTTTATTAATATGTGCCCATCACACTATCTCATTGCTACAAATTAAGTGCACAATAATTTATTTTCATAAATCTCTTAAACAGATATGGAAGTCAAATGAAATTTAAACAGCGCTAAAACCTTTCCTGTTTACTTTTATAAAATTTACCACTTTTGATATCCACTGTTGGAAATTTAGCTCATTTTCTTGAGAGCATACTAAAGTATACTCAGAAATGTGTACGTATTAAGCACTATATGTATAACATTGTTACAAACATTGTTGCAGACACTACTGCCATATAGTGTTTTTTATACATGCACCTACCTTCGCATGTTTTAAGGCAAAGGAGCTTTCAACAGAGAGAAAGTGATTAAATTTGATTGAGCACATTTTTTTATTTTTATAACTGTAGGTTATATCTGAATCTTGAAAGTTTCTTTTTGATTTACAAGTCCCTTTTGTAAAAAAACAAAACAAAACAAAAACAACTTTCTTATATAACAGGATCACACTGTTATCTCATGTTACCAAAGAGCCAATCTCTTTGTTCTACAAGGTTTAGTTGGCAAAAAATACAATTTATCTGACCTCTGTAAATATTTCAGGTAGCATTTTCTTTCTCTTAGTTTTGTATTAAGCTTCTATACCCCTTTCTCTTATAGGTGAAATCCTCGGCCAGCCAACCTTGAATCTGAACCAACAGACGCGGTTTCCAGACTTTCTTGATTCTCTTCCTGGAACAAACGTTGATCTGGGAACACTGGAGTCTGAAGATCTGATACCAAGCCTAAACGATGTGGAGTGCGTGTTGAATAAAACTGAGCCCTACCTCACATGGTTATAGTTTGTGCACAGGGCACCCCGTCTTTGAAATACCCAAGCTTTATTTGATTTTCCAAATGGAAAATTTTGATGAGTCTCTGAATGAGTTCATCACCCACATGCTGCCATACTGACTTACAAAATATTAAGGTAGTTCAGTTCTTCACTGTCTGGATTATATTTACATGTATACCCAGTCTCTTCCCCTTGTTTGTGATCACCACTTCTTCATGGCTTTAAGCAGACCACAGCTCTTTGCAGAATTGTTTTACGTGTATACCAATTGAAGCCACCGTTTCTGGTTATGTATCTGTGCTTTGCTTTTCAGATTTCTGTACCCAGTACCCCTAGGTGGCTTTGGCATTTGAAAAGAGCTTAGCTCATGAGTTACAGGCATATAACTAATACAAATGTGCCATACCTGAATTTATATTTATAACTATAGGACCTAATACATTTTAACCTAATAGTATATGCTTTAAAAATTATTGTAATATTAGAAAGATTGTGCTGGAACTAAATAACTAGTAGTTTTTAAGTGGAGCAGAAGCACAAACACTATAATTGTTGTTCAGTATATTACTGTATTGCTTTTAGAAAGAAAGAAAAAAAAAACAAAAAAAAAAAACTTCCAGTTTGAAAGTAGCAATAAATTTAATTACATTTATACACTACAATATTGTAACATTGACCAGACTGGTACTAACTACCACCATTTTTATAAACAATGTGATTACACTTTTTTTTTATGCATTTTTTTGATTTAACTGTATATTTTATTAAGCACTATAATTTTTGTAACTAATTGTAATAGACAAATTCAGTCTTTTGATACACAAAAAGCAACTATATATTTGACGCTATTAAAGGGAGAATTTTGCAGCTCAATATTGCCAAAATAAATTTTATTAAAGGTATAAAAATGTTATTAAATGAAAAAAGTATTTTGTAGACATGTAATACATTTATATGTACCCACAAATTATCGTCAAATAGTTGCTATTTTGTTATGTAAATTTTAAAAAACATTTTGTTTATTATTTGTTCTTGGTATTTTTTTTTTATTATTTTTTTTTGCTGTACTGCTTTTTTCCAAGTAAGATATGAATGGGCAGTAACTACATTATTTCTTATATTGATATATTTTGTATAAGATTTTACAGTAGATATGGGACTGAGCACCAATGAAACAAGAAGTCATATATGCAGATGATGTCCTAATATCCCAAAAGGGTTTTAAATCAATATATTTATATCAAAAGTTTAAGCTTTATTATTAATTAATTGAGTAAACATTTTTTTGTGAAAGGCATTAGTAATTCACATCTCGTGATGCAACACTACATAATAATCCACAAGAGATTTTTTTTTTTTTTGCACTTGTTGTTTGGGTGTACGAATTTTATTTCCATTTTGGATTTCACTGTGCACCTGTTCACTTGACTGCACATATCTCCTTCTGTTGAATTTTAGGAAGATGAAGAACAATTTTAATGTAAAAGAGGCAATAACAACAATGTGGTGAGGTTCATGGCATGGGTACTGTATGATAAAATAATTTAGACTTGAGATACAAAGGAATCTGCCATCACCTCATTCTAGTGTAGCATTTTTTTGTAAATGGATGTAAAATTGCTTTCTCGTTGGTGTTATGAGAACAAAATACATCTTCACTAACATTACAAACATTTTGGGACTAGCAGATTGACAGTGTTGTGGAGGAAAGTAGTATTATAATCCTACAGAACCAAAATTATGTTAGAGAACATATACTCCGAACATGTTACTGTGCCAGAGGGATATGGAACTAAATCCAGACCATTGCATGTGTTTCTAGGACCGAATACTCTGTGGAAGTGTTTCTTAGGTGCTTGCCAGAAGGGTGTAATGAGAAGTTATTGGTTGGGATATTAAGCGTGAATTAAGAACAGAGTGTTAATAAGTAGTTTTTTAGTTTTAAAACTAGATTTCTAGCTGAAGGTGGGATGCAGTCATAGATTAGTAAATATATGGTATTTTCGCTTGTTAAATTCTTTGCATACAAGCTTAGAATTTGACATGAAAGTACATGACATTTTCTTTTTTTTTCCATTTAATTTTTAAAAGCATGTTGTGTTGTTGTGTGGACATTAAGCAGGATAAGTAGCATGCTTATAAATAATTTGGTAACGGGAACAGAATTACTGAGTTCTTTAACTTTGAATTCTATAAACGCAGAGCCATGAGTAGCCAGGTCATGGTAAAATAATTCTGATTAAACTTACAGTATATTTAGCTCAGAGTTAAATACTCACTGGTAACAGTTCTTCATCAGCCATCAAAGGTTAGAGAGAAGATTAGTAACAATATGTTTGATTAGCAGTACAATAACAGACTACCAAAGGAAAGCCAGAATGTGTCACACGGAGTATCGATGAAGGGCTATAGTAATAACCCTATAACTGATGCTTCTCCATCACTTACGTTGCATACATGGTCAGAAAAACACTATACAATGTGGTGTACAGATATAAAGAATTGAAGGTAAAACCCTGTGTGCATCATTTAAATGGACACTGGAAACTGTACTTGAATTGATGGAAGATACAATGGAAGCGATAAAGTTATGTGCAATTTTAAAATCATACTTTTTTATACAGTATTTAATATACTCCACTTTAAAGTCCTTGAGATGTGAAATAATATTTGATGTACATTCTATACTTCTATATAATAATAATAATAAACATTCTATAATTCTATATTCACACTGGCCAGTAGCAATATGAAATAATCTACTGCACTATTACCAACGTCTGGTAATTTTGCATCACACTATAATGCATAACTGTTATATAATGAGTGTTGGTTAAGTATTCCCTCCTATTATATCATATCTGAAACACTCACCATTAATCTGCACTTCTGTCAGGGAAAATATGAAGAGATTTAAAAAATAAACTCATGTTTATTTGGCAATGATAAGCTGTGTGTATTGCATACAATAAAGTTAACTGACTTGTAAACTATAGTGCTATTTTATACACATGCAAATAAGAGGGATGTTGATATAGTGCAATGAATCTGCTAGAAGCCTTCGATTCCCTCTGAAATTTAACGTGAAAAATGTATTTCAGTTCTGTCTTATCTACTTCCATTTGTCATTCATTAGCAGTAAATGTAATTATACATATAAATCACAGTCAGTTTATTTCTATGCACTTCATTAAAAATATAGTGAATTTATGAGTTTTCAGGGAGGTCATAAATTATAAAATGTTTGGAGAGGAGCCATTACTAATTTGTCTTATTGCATTGCTATAAAGATGATGGCTTCTTGGATCACCACCTGTGAATGTATAGTATGCATAATGAAGTTATGGAAAGAAATTGTAAAAAAACAAATCACAATAAATAAGTCACTTTACGGAGTCATTGTGAGGATGCATTTATAAGGAAAACTTTCACCAGAAGGAAATAGTAGATCTTATTGTGCATTTTCCAGAAATATAACATTTAAACACATTGGTCTACGTCGAACAATTCTAGATTGTTTCTATCTATGTTGTTAGCTTATTAAAAGCTAAATCTCTTTTCTGTAAGTTATGACACTACTGTTTTTTGCAACTTTGAAGCTGATGTACACTAACATGAAATGATTAAATAAAAATGCATAAAACATGAATGTGTGAGATCAAAAACTTTTAAGAATATTTTAAGGTTTGAGCTGCTTGGCACTATATAAGTGCAGTGAGCTTAAAATTAATATTGTGCGATCTCTATGCATGAAATGAAGTTGTCTTGCAAAACGTACATAATATTTTAATTTTGTGTTTTTTTGTTTTTTTTGTTTGTTTTTTACTTTTTTATATTCTATGTGATATATATATATATATTTTTCATAAGATTGTGCATATGAACAAGTTATCTTATGAAGCTGATCAAATTTGTTTAAGAAGGAAGCATGGAGTGGAATGAATTTCAAATACCCATTGTATTTCTTTGTTGGATTGTATAGAACTCAATAAATAGCTGTTTCTTTGTTTGAGCAACTATGCAATAAAACTTCCAGAACATAACTCATTGTTTGTTGTCTTTTTTTATGCTCTATGTATCTGAGGCAACAAGAACATTTTTTTTTTTTTACAGGGACACATTGCAAGAGAGCCACGCCTATTTACGGTTAGCATTGCTCCGCCCACTCAGAGCCCCATACTGATTGCTTAAAGGGACAGGAGAGATTAAATTAAACTTTCATGATTCAAATAGAGAATGTAATGTTAAATTCACTTTTCCTTTGTTCTCTTGGGCAACATCCTCAACAACAGCAATTCTGGGAGCTAGCTGTTGACTGGTCGCTTCACACATTTGTCTTTTGTCATTGGCTCACCAGATGTATTTAGCTCCTAGCAGTGCATTGCTGCACTGGCACTGACTTTAATTATGTGTTTTATCACATTGCAGGGGTTATACACATGGTTATATGCAAGTAATAGTACAATAAGAAAATTTCTCTCTAACATTAGAGCATTTTCTTTATGCACTGTTATAGCTCTTTAATGCAGGTTAAATCATCAAGCTCCTCATCACCTCCCTTACTCCAGCACATAATTGACATAGGAATAATTGAATACCTTTATAGCAAGTACCAAAAAAAGCAAGCAAGGGTTAAATTATTAACCCTTCAGCATCTGTATAGCAGAAAACCACAAAGCACCCTAATTTTTATAATGTTACACGGACTGAAATTAGACAGTGATATTACTTCAATATATTAACCTGCTAACTGCTGTCTTGGGGCTGCTGAGAACAATACATGCAGATATGTTGAGGATTTGTTTGTATGTTTTACTTTTGCTCAGACACTTGAAAGTTTCATCTTTTTATCTTTGCTGTTGTAGTGATTGTGAGCAAAAGGTTAATAGACCCAGAAATGCCCCAGTAATTCTGGAATTTTTGTATATTCTGTGAATTTGAGTCCCATAACATGAAAAGCCTGATGTGTTAACTAAGCAAAGCCTCAGTATGTACATGGTGGAAAGTACACATGCTCAATGCTTTTTTTTTTGCCACAGGGGATTCTATTAAATGACCCCCTTGACGAAAAAAAAAGCATTGAGCATGCGCAAATTATGTGCATGAGCTGGATCGTCACGGACCAGCTATTTTCAACTTAGCCTACATGTAGGATGACGACAGGGAAAGGAGGGGTCTGGCGGCCATTTGTAAATGGCCGGAGGAGAACTAGTAAATGATTTTACACTAAAACTATATTTCCATTAAACATGGGCTACAGGATGTTTTATTCATCGTTACATACTACATAGAAATAATTGATTATACATTTTGGGTTAACTGTCCCTTTAAGTGTAACAGAAAACTGCAGAAAAAAACATACTGTAATCAGAGACTAATGCCACAGTGCCCTCTGTGGTGGGATTACTGCACTGCACACAATGTCAAACTATACAGACTGAACTGAACAAGGGCAGGGATGGGCGGATGTGGTGAAAGTGCAATTCGCTTGGTAGAATGAATAGTCCTTTGGACATTCGTTTTGGACAATCGAATGTTGATACGAATGAAAATCCATTAAAATCCAGTAATTAAATGTTATTTCCGGTTTTCGAATGTTACTTTTGTTTTTGAATATTCATAATTAGATGAAATATCCACATTCGTAATTTCAAGTTGAAATCGAACATTACATTTAAAGATAGCATTAAAAATACTATTACATTAAAGAATGTTAGAATGTTATACATGTACATGTGTTAACATTTATTTCATTTTTATAATGTTGCAAAACATTGTCGATCTCTAAACAAGGGACAAGCTTACAAGGCAGGGACAGGAAGCCAAAAAATGGGACTGTACTGGGAAAACAGGACAGTTGGCAACTATGTAGTACACAGTTTATTCCCCGTCTCCCTCTGGTCATGGATGCCACCAGCATTGCAGTGCTGATGTGTTTGCATATGTACAGCAACTCTCCTTTAGAAACTTAGGGTCCAAGATAGCAGCAGCTATAGTTAGTTGTAGGTGAATTAAATGTGTTTAGTGTTTAATGTCCATTGAAATTTCCACATACAGTTTATTTAAGGCTGCATGTTTAGCATATTACTGAATGAAAATGGAGGTGATTAATTTGGGTATCACAGGTTAAATCTAAATTTAAAGACACCTGTAATTGTTTAGGTTGGCATTCAGCTGTAGATTTTTAATCCGTTAAATCCAAAAGAAAACCTGAAATGAATTGGCTGCATCACCATTAAAAGGACTGCAAACTCATCTTTTTATGTGTAGTTTATATGTGCCTCTATAAAGACATTAAGCAACTCTTGCTGTTGTGGAAAAATCGTACTTATCCGACATTCCCTAGCGAAGCTTAAAAGCAAAATTCGGATTATCCTAATTTGTGAAGGTATAATCTAGATTTTATTAAAGACACAGAGACCAGTATTTTGCTTTCTTTCTTTTACTACTTTAAATTCAGTTTTTAAAAGTATACAGAACATAGATACAAATAACAGACAAAATTTAAAAATGACAGAATACATCAGTGTACAGACCAGTGACCAATAATAATGGAGAACTGGTTAAACTAAAACAAACTGACCAATCAGCTTAATAATAGAGACTATAAACTGTCCAATATGAAACAGTAAATCCTATTTCTTAGCATCTGTTGAAGGAAAAACAAAGTCCATAATGAAAAAATAACTCAGGCCAAAAAGGCAACAGAAAATACTGAAGAGGAGAATCCAGAAGAAGAAGACCATCCATGAGGAAGTAACCAAACAATCTGAAGAACTTGAAAACCAACTGGAACTTTGCAAAAATTGGAATGAACTTGATTGAAGTGACGACTTGCAACTCAAATGAGAAGGAACAAAACCACTTGAAACGAGATCCTGGTTATGGATTGGTAACTAAAACAAGTGTACAATAAATTAAATTAATAATATGATAAAAACATATAAAGGGAGGGAAAATATACAAATCAATGTAGAGGAGGGAAAATACTTGTCTCTGTGTCTAATAAAATCTAGATTATACTTTCACAAGTTAGGATAGTCCGAATTTTATTACAAGACCAGAGACTCATATTTTGCTTGTTAAAAGCAAAACTAACAAAATAAATTAAGAGAGGCATGTTCAATGGGTTTAAAATAAAATTGTTTAAATATGGAATCTGAAGACCAGTCAGCTGCATCCAAAATTTGTTGAAGGGTAGCAGCTTTCAAAAATGCTGATCCTCTAACAGAGTGAGCAGAAAAAGATAAATCAATACCAGCTTCACTCATAACCCATTTAACCCACCTAGCAATAGAGGTAGACGACACAGGATGATGAGGCACAAAAGATAACAAAAGTTGATTAGAAGAGGAAGTACGAAAATAAGAAATTCTTCGTTCATACTCTTTGAGACATAAAACCACACAGAGAAAAGGTTCAGAAGGTAAATAAGGATAGAATATAGAAGTTTAAAAAGCTCTCCATATTCAGCATTGCACCAGCAGCTCACAAGAGCTGTTGGTGCAACGCCGCCCCCTGCAAACTCAGGGGGTGTCAATCAACCCGAGCAGGCGTACAGGGTTATGGAGAAGCGGTCTTTGTGACCGCTGCTCCATAACTTGTGTTTCTGGCGAGTTTTGAAGACTCGCCAGAAACACGGGCCGCCAAGCTCCGTTTGGAGCTTGCCCCTAATAGTCCTATATGCTAATCCTAAATCAAAAAGAGACATAAGAAAATTAATAATTATAGTTACTGTTATGAGCTGATTCGATCATAGCCGTGTCGCCGTGGCTCCCGGATCTCTCTGTTTCTGCGTGCCACGTTGCTTAGCAACGTGACGCAGCCTTCCTGTTTCCACCCCCCTCACGTCACTAGGCTTTTAAAAGCCTTGGCGGGACATCGCTCCGGTGCCCGTTTGTTGTTGCATTCCAGCTTCTGCTTTCCGGCTCGTGAGTACTTCGTTTCACTTGACTTCAAGGGACACAAACCATTGCTTTGCCTGACCACTCTGCTGCCTCATCCTTGTACTTGATTAAAGGGACATTGTCCACTGCTTCATTTGATCACTCAACTGCCTTATCCTCTGTCTGCTTTTTAACTCCTATCCGAATACCTGTATCTGTGAGTACAGTTTTCTTTTTCTACAAATTAACCTGTTAATTTTTTGTTCCTGAGTGGGTCACGTCCTGGTTTTCTCTCAGCGTGCTAGCGTGTGTTTATTGTTTCACGCTAGCAGTTGGGTCCAATCCTGGACTGATTCTTTATGGCTGACAGTTACATCAACTGAAAGACCAGCTAGACCATCTGGACCATACAGAAAAATAGCATTTTTTGGTACCAGGGGCCAGAGAGTCTTGGAGTGCCTTAGCTTGTTGTGATAAGCATTGGAGAGATGAAGATTACCCAAAATTGACCAAGCTATGAGAAGAAGAGATCTGTAAATGATAAGATCATGAGGAAGACCTTCTGGATCTGACAAAAGAAGAGGGAAAAGAGGAAGAAGAACAGATGGTAACAGATAACTCTAGGAGGGACGGGTACCATGGTTGAGATGGCCAAAGGGGAGTGAGTAGAAGAATTGAAAGGAGATCCCGTCGGACTACTGAGATGGTTCTCTGAATCATGGAAAATGGGGGAAACGCATAAGATGCCTGAAGAGGCCAAGGGTGGAGAAAAGCATAGATCAGCAGGGAGTATGGATCTGGACGCCAACTGATATAAGGACAAATCTGAAAATTCAGTCTCGATGCAAAGAGATCCATTGAAAATGGTCCTCCGAGAGACTGAAGCAATTGAAAAACCTGAGTGTGAAGCTTCCAATCGCTTGAGTCTGTCAGATAACAAAAACCCCAATCCGCTGCAACATTGGATAAACCTGGAATATATTCTGCTTTGACAGAAATATTTCTTTCCAAGCAAAGGTGAATGAAATCTTTCGTAATAATAGATAAATCTCTCGATTTTGTACCACCGAGATGATTCAAATAACGAACTGCAGAAATATTGTCCATTCTGAGTAAAATGGACACAGGAAAAGAATCTTTGACAAAAATCTTGACTGCAAAAGAGCCTGCCAAAAGTTCTAAGCAATTGATATTAAAACTTTTTTCTTCTGAAGACCATATTCCACCCGTGATTGAAGGACCGCAACAAGCTCCCCAGCCCGAACGACTGGCATTGGATTCTATAATTAAATCAGGAGCTTTCCCAAAAATGGCTCTCCCGTTCCAAGCTTATATATGGGATAGCCACCAAGAAGGTTCTTATTTGGCTTCTGAAGATAAAGGAATCAAATGGCTATATAAAAGACCTTTCTGAAGATGAAAGATTTTCAAACATTGAAGTTCCCTGTAATTAAGAGGAGCAGGAAAAATAGCCTGAATAGAGGATGAGAGTAACCCAACTATTCTGGCTATAGTCCTGATGGGAACCAAAGATAAAGAAAACATTTTTGAAATTTCTTTCTTGATATTCACAATTTTCTCTCTGGGTAGAGTGTAGAATTCAATGTGTCTATTTGAAAACCCAAAAAGGTTAAAGATTTGGTAGGGGAAAGAACCGATTTCTCTTTGTTGACTAAGAAACCTAAATTTTCCAGAATATAAATAGTAAGCTGCAGCTGAGATTTTAAAATAGCAGAACTCTGATTCATAATCAAAATATTGTCTAAATAAATGATAAGACAAACACCTTGTAAACGAAGCCAAGTAATTTATAGGTTTCATTAATTTGGTAAAGATCCAAGGTGCCGAAGACAGACCGAAAGGCATACAAGTAAACTGTTCTTGAGCTACAGGAACTGTAAGATATGCATCTGTCAGATCTAATTTGACTAAGAAATCGTTGTCTAGAAGGCAATCTCTGAATACATTCCATTTTGAAATATTGATAGACAACGAAGGCGTTGTAACTGTTCGAAATTGGCTATTTTTCTTTTTTTACGAGAAAAAGATTGCTTAGAAAGCAATTTTGAGGATTTAAAGCTGTCTCTATGGCTTGTTTTGATAAAAGGTTTGATATTTCGTTTTGAACCAAAGTTCTGTCTGAAACTGAAAATTTTATTGGAAGAGGAAGAGAATTTTGGATAGGAGGAGAAATAAAATCTATAAAAAGACCTGAAATGGTTTGCAGAACCCATTGATCTGTTGTTATAAGGTTCCAATTGTGAGCAAAAAGAGTGATTCTGCCTCCTATAATGTTTTGGGAAGAAACATGAAAAGGAAGGAAAAAATTTACCTTGAGGGACATGAGATCTTTGCCTTGATCGTTGAAATCTTGGATTCCAAGGTCTCCCTCTGGAAGTGAAGAAACCAGAGGTGACTGGATTCTGGAACTGTCTATGCTGAAATTGGTGTTGTTGATTTGCGAATTAATTTGCATATTGAGACTGATTGGGGTATGATGCACGGCCTCTTCCTTTCCCGGCCTGATCAGAAAAACAATCTTGGTAGAATATTTTCTTCATAGATGTCCTTAATTTGTTTAAGTTAGAAAAGGTATTGACATAATTATTTAATTCTTTAATGAAAGTGTCTCTAAACAGTAAACCATTAGTTTCTGAATGAATTTCATTGACTGCGAAATCACAAACTCTAGGGTCAATCCTTCTGAGAATATTCCTTCTACGCTCAGTATACATAGCCGAATTGGCATTACCAAGAAAACTAAGCATCCTTTGAAGCCATTCTCTAACAATGACTGGGTCTAATAATGAATTATCATAGACTGCCTGTTCTGATAAATCAAAGAGTTTGGATAGAGGACCTATTGTATCTAACATTTTATCCTGGCACATTTTCCATGCCCTATCCATCCCTTTTTTAAGCTTAAAACCCGGAGAACCTATAAATTGTAAGCTCTTAGGGTCAACTTCTGGGGTAGAACCAGCATTATTCAGGACAATAGGTCTGGGGCATTCAGCCCTCATTTTGTTTTACGAGAATCTCTTTTTAAAGTCTTACGTAACTGAAAATCAATTAAATCTGCTATATCTGAAGATGGACACCACTCCGCAGATCTTGGATGATGTAAATCATCAGCATTAAATCTAGGGTTACCTAGACAATCATAACATTTTCCTTCTTCAGAATCTTTATTAAGGTGTTTAGTCTTTTTTAAACATTTTTTAAATTGTTTAACCTTCGGTGAGGCAGAAGAATCCTCAGAAGAAGTTTGTGATTTATAATCATTAGAATTAACTGAATCCAATAAGGAATCAGAATTATAGTCAGTAGAAGAACAAATGTCTAAAGCATCTTTATTGGCCAAAGCCTCTCCCATTAGTGACCTCTTGGGAGTAGAGGATTTAGCAGGTGTTTTCCTTCCTTTCCTGCAAGGAATAAAGATCCAGAAGCAATTTGTTGAGATTTTTTAAACAACTTTTTACTCGCTTTAATAGCGCTAGAAACAGTTCTCTTTCTATTAACAGCCTTTTTGTATTGGATTTGTTAATTAAAAAGGTAATTTCTCCAGCATAAAGTTCATAGAAATATCTATCATTTTTTGCACACCTTCAGAGTTAAGTGAAGGATTAACTTCAGAAATTTGAGACATTTTGATAACAAAAATTAAAATAAAATTAATAAATAAAATTTTATTTGATGAATTTATAGCAAAAAACTAGAATAACTAAAATTTAATAACTAGGATTTCCCCCAATTTTTTTTTTACTTACAATTGAACAGACACCAATAAAAAAATTAATGAAATTATTAATTTTTTTAGAAATTAATGTTAATTTAAAACTGGTCACTAGATGGAGACACAGACCAAGATATAGAAATATAGAACCGGAATGGAAAAAATTAACGGCTAGATTACGAGTCTTGCGTTAGGCTTAAAAAGCAGTGTTTACCAGTCCCAACGCTGCTTTTTAATGCCCGCTGGTATTACGAGTCTTACAGGTACAGGTGTACCGCTCACTTTTTTGGCCAGACTCGGAAATACCGCAAATCCACTTACGTCAATTGCGTATCCTATATTTTCAATGGGACTTGCATAGCGCCGGTATTATGAGTCTGACCAAAAGTGAGCGGTACACCCTCTCCTGTCAAGACTGGTACCGCATTTAAAAGTCAGTATTTGAGTTTTACACTACAACGCCGTAGCATAAAACTCTTAACTAAAGTGCTAAAAAGTACACCCATAAACTACCTATTAACCCCTAAACCAAGTCCCTCCCACATCGCAAACACTAAAATACATTTTTTAAACCCTAATCTGCCGAACCGGACATCGCCGCAACTATAATAAATATATTAACCCCTAAACTGCCGCACTCCAGCATCGCAAACACTATTTAAATATTATTAACCCCTAATCTGCCGGCTCTAACATCGCCGCCACCTACCTACATTTATTAACCCCTAATCTGCTGCCCCCAATGTTGCCGCCACTATAATAAAGTTATTAACCCCTAAACCTAAGTCTAACCCTAACCCCCTAACTTAAATATAATTTAAATAAATCTAAATAAAATTACTACAATTAACTAAATAATTTATATTTAAAACTAAATACTTACCTATAAAATAAACCCTAAGCTAGCTACAATATAACTAATAATTACATTGTAGCTAGCTTAGGGTTTATTTTTATTTTACAGGCAACTTTGTATTTATTTTAACTAGGTACAATAGTTATTAACTATTTAATAACTACCTAGTTAAAATAAAGACAAATTTACCTGTAAAATAAAACCTAACCTAAGTTACAATTACACCTAACACTACACCACAATTAAATTAATTACCTAAATTAAATACAATTAATTACAATTAAATAAAATTATCTAAAGTACCAAAAAAAACCCACTAAATTACAGAAAATAATAAAGAAATTACAAGATTTTTAAACTAATTACACCTAATCTAATCCCCCTAACAAAATATAAAAGCCCCCCAAAATAAAAAAAAGCCCTACCCTACACTAAATTACAAATAGCCCTTAAAAGGGCCTTTTGCGGGGCATTGCCCCAAAGTATTCAGCTCTGTTACCTGAAAAAAAAATTTACAATTCCCCCCCCAATATTAAAACCCACCACCCACACAACCAACCCTACTCTAAAACCCACCCAATCCCCCCTTAAAAAAACCTAACACTAACCCCCTGAAGATCACCTTACCAGGAGACGTCTTCACCCAACTGGGCCGAAGACCTCAGCGAAGCCGGGAAAAGTCTTCATCCAAGCCGGGCGAAGTGGTCCTCCAGACGGGCAGAGGTCTTCATCCAGATGGCATCTTCTATCTTCATCCATCCGGCGCAGAGCAGGTCCATCTTCAAGACATCCGATGCGGAGCATCCTCTTCTTCCGACGGCTAAACACAGAATGAAGGTTCCTTTAAATGACGTCATCCAAGATGGTGTCCCTTCAATTCCGATTGGCTGATAGAATTCTTTCAGCTAATCGGAATTAAGGTAGAAAAAATCCCATTGGCTGATGCAATCAGCCAATAGGATTAAAGTTCAATCCTATTTGCTGATCCAATCAGCCAAAAGGATTGAGCTGGCATTCTATTGGCTGTTCCAATCAGCCAATAGAATGCCAGTTCAATCCTATTGGCTGATTGCATCAGCCAATAGGATTTTTTCTACCTTAATTCCGATTGGCCAATCGGAATTGAAGGGATGCCATCTTGGATTACGTCATTTAAAGGAACCTTCATTCTGTGTTTAGCCGTCAGAAGAAGAGGATGCTCCTTATCGTATGTCTTGAAGATGGACCCGCTCCGCGCCGGATGGATGAAGATAGAAGATGCTGTCTGGATGAAGACTTCTGCCCGTCTGGAGGACCACTTCGCCCGGCTTGGATGAAGACTTCTCCCGGCTTCGTTGAGGACTTTGGCCCGGTTGGGTGAAGACATCTCCCAGTAAGGTGATCTTCAGGGGGTTAGTGTTAGGTTTTTTTAAGGGGGTATTGGGTTGGTTTTAGTGTAGGGTTGGTTGTGTGGGTGGTGGGTTTTAATGTTGGGGGGAATTGTAATTTCTTTTCAGGTAAAAGAAATGATTACTTTGGGGCAATGCACCGCAAAAGGCCCTTTTAATGGCTATTTGTAATTTAGTGTAGGTTAGGGCTTTTTATTTTTGGGGGACTTTTTTATTTTGTTAGGGGGATTAGATTAGGTTAATTAGTTTAAAAATCTTGTAATTTCTTTATTATTTTCTGTAATTTAGTGGGGGGGTTTTGTACTTTAGATAATTTTATTTAATTGTAATTAATTGTATTTAATTTAGGTAATTAATTTAATTGTAGTGTAGTTTTATTGTGTTGTAATTGTAACTTAGGTTAGGTTTTATTTTACAGGTAAATTTGTCTTTATTTTAACTAGGTAGTTATTAAATAGTTAATAACTATTTAATAACTATTGTACCTAGTTAAAATAAATACAAACTTGTCTGTAAAATAAAAATAAACCCTAAGATAGCTACAATGTAACTATTAGTTATATTGTAACTAGCTTAGGGTTTATTTTATAGGTAAGTATTTAGTTTTAAATAGGAATTATTTAGTTAATTACAGTAATTTTATTTAGATTTATTTAAATTATATTTGTTAGGGGGGTTAGGGTTAGGGTTAGACTTAGGTTTAGGGGTTAATAACTTTATTATAGTGGTGGCGACGTTGGGGGTGGCAGATTAGGGGTTAATAAATGTAGTTAGGTTGCGGCGACATTGGGGGTGGTTCCAGACCGTGGTACAAAGATTATTACTCAGGAATGGGAGAGGCCAGGGATACCTTTTTCCCCATCTCCTATTTTTAAAAAGATGTTTCCTGTCGCTGACTCCATTAAAGATTCATGTCGCACAGTGCCTAAAGTAGAAGGGAGCATTTCTACTCTATCCTATAGAGGATAGCTGCTCTTTTAAGGATCCAATGGACAAAAAGCTGGAGGCTTATTTGAAGAAGATGTATGTTCATCAAGGTCTTCAATGGCAACCTGCGGTTTGTATTGCCACAGTGTCAAGTGCAGCATCTTATTGGTACAACACCTTGTCTGATTCTCTTCAGGTTGAGACTCCTTTGGAGGAGATCCAAGACAGGATTAAAGCTTTCAGGCTTGCCAATTCCTTTATTTCTGATGATATCATGCAAGTTATTAAACTGGGAGCCAAAATATCTGGCTTCACTGTGCTAGTCCGCAGGTCATTGTGGCTAAATTCTTGGTCAGCCGATGTTACCCCTAAGTCCAAGCTTCTGGCGCTTCCTTACAAGGGTAAGACCTTGTTTGGACCTGGTTAGGCAGAAATAGTTTCTGATATTAAGGGTGGAAAAGGGTCTTTCCTACCACAAGACATTTAGAATCGACTTAAAGGGCGTCAGAGTAATTTTCGTTTCTTTCGTAACTTCAAAGGAAAGTCTTCCTCTCCCTCTTCCAAGTAGGAACAGTCTAAGTCTTCTTGGAAACCCAATCAGTCTTGGAACAAAGGGAAGCTATCAAAGAAACCAGCAGCTGAGTCTAAATCAGCATGAAGGGTTTGCCCCCGATCCGGAATCGGATCAAGTGGGGGGCAGACTTTCTTTTTTTTATCAGGCTTGGATACGAGATGTCCCAGATCCCTGGGCTGTGGACATAGTATCTCAGGGTTACAAAATAGAATTCAAGACTTTTCCTCCCAGGGGCAGGCTCTACCTCTCAAGATTATCTGCAGACCAGATAAAAAAGAGAGGCATTCTTGAATTGAGTTCGGGACTTTTCTTCCCTGGGAGTGATAGTTCCAGTAAGGAAACAGGGTCTTGGATTCTATTCAAATCTGTTTGTGGTTCCCAAAAAAGAGGGAACTTTTCATCTTATTCTAGACCTAAAGTGTCTCAACAAGCCATTCGTTCCCTTCTTCCTTTAATCCAAAAAGGTCAGTTCATGATGACCATAGACCTAAAGGATGCATATCTTCATGTTCCCATCCACAGGGATCATCACAAGTTCCTGAGATTCTAGACAACAATTTCAGTTTGTGGCTCTTCCGTTTGGCCTTGCCACAGCTTCCAGAATTCTCTCAAAGGTTCTGGTGGCTCTCTTGGCAGTGATCAGGTCTCGAGGAATTGCAGTGGCACCTTACCTGGATGACATATTGGTTCAGGCGCCATCTTTTCAACAAGCAAACTCTCATACAGAGATCTTGTTGTCTTTTCTACGTTCCCATGGTTGGAAAGTGAATCTGGAAAAGAGTTCCCTTGTTCCAGCTACAAGGGTGGTTTTCTTAGGGACTATAAAAGATTCCCTATCTATGAAAATATTTCTGACGGAGGTCAGAAAATCCAAAATTCTCTCCTCTTGCCTCTCTCTTCAGTCTACTGGAGGTAATTGGTCTGATTGGTCTGAAGGTTGCTTCCATGGACATCATTCCCTTTGCTCGATTCCATTTGAGAGCTCTGCAATTATGCATGCTCAGACAATGGAATGGTTACCATTCGGATCTGTCTCAGAGGATAGATCTAGATCAGTTGACAAGAGACTCTCTCCCATGGTGACTTTCTCAGGGCATATGCTTCCGGAGACCTTCCTGGGTGATTGTGACCACGGACGCCAGCCTGCTGGGCTGTGGAGCAGTCTGGGACTCGTTAAAATTGCAGGGACTCTCCCCATAAATATCTTGGAGTTGAGAGTGATTTTCAATGCTCTGATGGCTTGGCCTCAGTTGTCCTTAGCCTAGTTTATCAGGTTCCAGTCAGACAATATCACCTCAGTGGCTTACATCAACCACCAAGGAGGAACTCAGAGTTCCTTAGCCATGAAGGAGGTGGCTCAGATTGTTCAGTAGATGGAAGCTCACAATTTCTTTTTATCTGCCATCCACATTCCAGGAGTGGACAACTGGGAAGCGGATTTCCTGAGCAGACAGACATTTTACCCCGGGGAGTGGGCTCTTCATCCGGAGGTGTTCTCCTGGTTAACCCTCAGATGGGGGGTGCCAGAGTTGGATCTGATGGTGTTTTGGCAGAACGCCAAGCTTCCAAGGTACGGGTCAAGGTCAAGAGATCCACAGGTCACTCTAATAGGTGCTCTGGTGGTTCCTTGGGATTTCAGTCTAGCATACCTGTTTCCCCTGTTTGCTCTCTCCTTCCCTGAGTCATTGAGAGCATCGGTAATTCTAATAGTTCCTGCTTGACCTTGCAGGATCTGGCATGCAGACCTAGTAAAGATGTCATCTCTTCCACCTTGGAGGTTGACTCTGAGGAAGGACCTTCTAACTCAGGGTCTATTCCTTCATCCAAATCTCATTTCTCTGAAGCTGACTGCTTGGAGATTGAACGCTTAGTTCTGTCTAAGCGTGGTTTTTCTGAGTCGGTCATTGAGACCCTGATTCAGGCTTGCAAGCCTATTACTAGAAAGATTTACCATAAGAAATGGCGTAGATAACTTTATTGTTTTGAGCCCAAGGGCTACTCTTGGAGTAGGGTCATGATTCCTAGGATTTTGTCCTTTCTCCAGGAAGGTCTGGAGAAGGGTTTGTCAGTCAGTACTCTAAAGGGTCAGATTTCTGCATTATCCATTTTGTTACACAAGCGTCTGGCGGATTTGCCAGATGTGCAATGCTTTTGTCAGGCCCTGGTCAGAATCAGGCCTATGTTTAAGTCTGTTGCTCCTCCTTGGAGCCTTAACCTTGTTCTTAAAGTTTTGCAGCAGGCTCTGTTTGAGCCATTGCATTCCATAGATATTAAGTTGTTATCTTGGAAGGTTTTTTCTTGTTTCTTATTGCTATCTCTTCTGCTCAGAGATTCTCTGAACTTTCGCCCCCCCCCCTCCTCAGCCTTGCCAGGTTTAATGTGAAATGTTCTTTCTGTAACATCTGTGTGGAGTAATGCAGTGGATTTGAGACCCCCCTCCTCTTGGGGGTGGTACCTCCTTATACTGTGAGCTAAGGCTGGCTTTGTATGGTGAACTGCTCGTAAATTATGACAAGGGCAGGGGTTCTTGACAAGACAAAGGAAACTGGGATATACCTTGATATTACAGATAAACTTTAGTTAGAAATACCCTGGGACACAAGCAGCTAACATCATGGAAGGAGGTTCTCCACATATCTAAAGGAGCTTGTTAATAAGTTACTGTAGTGTGTATTATTATGTTATGTCCAATTTTATTTTAAAGAACTAAATCTTTGCACCTGTATGTTATTTTGAATGTTTTTATAATGTGGTACTGTGTAACCTGTATTGATATTTTTGTTATTAAACACATAGAAGATCTAATTCTGTCTTTGGGCTCTAATATCTGAATTTATACTCTGAATAGACAAGGTTAAAGGCACGTTACCTAATTGTCACCTAGATTACAAGTTTTGCGCTATAGAGGGTGCAAAACGAATGCAACAAAAGTTGCATTATTTTACCCTCCATAGCGCTGCCATTACGAGTTTTTGAAAAGCCGCCTTGTACATGCAATATGGTTGCGTTAAGCTCCATACTGCACAAAATACGAGCGCTGCTTTGACGTGCTCATGCACGCTTTCCCCATAGACATCAATGGAGAGGGAGTGTTAGAAAAAAACCTAACACCTGCGATCGCGGAATAAAAAGCTGCGTAACGCAACCCCATTGATGTCTATGGGGAAAAATAGTTACGTTTAAAACTAACACCCTAACATAAACCCCAAGTCTATACACCCCTAACCTGCTGCCCCCGACATTGCTGATACCTACAAAAAGTTATTAACCCCTAATCTGCTGCTCCCGACATCGCCCCCACCAAAATAGTTATTAATCCCTAATCTGCTGTTCCCGATATCGCCGCCACTATAATAAAGCTATTAACCCCTATTTCCCTACACCACAACATCGCCCACACTATAATAAAGATATTAACCCCTATTCCGCCGCTCCCTGACATCGCCACCACTAAATAAAGTTATTAACCCCTAAACCTTTGGCCTCCCACATTACTGCCACTAAATAAACCTATTAACCCCTAAACCGATAGCCCCCCACATCGCAAAACACTAAATTAAGCTATTAGCCCCTAAACCTAACAACCCCCTAACTTTAAATTAAAATGACAAGATCCCTATCTTAAAATAATTAAAAACTTACCTGTGAAATAAAAAAAAAAACTAAGTTTAAACTATATATTTAACTAACATACACTATTATACTAAAATTAAAATAACTATCAATTAAATAAATTAAATTACAAATTAAAAAAACCTAACCTTACTAAATAAAATTAAATCTACAATTACAAAAAATAAAAAATACTAAAGTACAAAAAATAACAAACACTAAATTACGAAAAATAACAAACTAACAGCCAGAGTACGAGTTTTGCGTTATGGCTGCTCGCTAATTACTTGTACGTTATTTCCATTGCGCACTTTTTATAACGTAGGTATTACGAGTCTGAAAACAACCTCGTAACGCCTCGCGGTAACATGACTACCGCGTATATTTAATAAGCGTGATTACCGGTGCGTAAAAGATTCTCCCATAGAGATCAATGCTAAATGAACTAATCACGGATTTTTCATCTAACACTCGATCTCGCGAGAAATACACACTGCTCTGTCATATTACGTATACAGAATAACGCACAACAAAAACAGCTCAAATGTACAAACAACAATCGCTCACGCAACATAGCACATACGCATTCAACATTCACAATCGTAAGCAAAAAATAATGCACAACATTTACACTAAACGAAGGAATCGCTAAATACGTTCAGATCTTGCAACACGGAACAAAACAACATGAAAAAAGAAATGCACACTGATACACAAACAAAACATTTGCATTGCTGATTACGTAACATTAGTATAAATAAACATTTACACCACTTGACAAATACGAGACCATCACAAATCAGCATTTACATTTAGAGATACTACTTTTGGAGAATGTTATGCAAAATGATCACTATGACATCATCACATTATACACATTACACAAATATAAAATCAATATGAGCATGCGCAAAATTCAAACAACTAATACACATTGCACACATACTAATTACTAAGGCCTAGATTTGGAGTTTGGCGGTAGCCGTGAAAACCAGCGTTAGAGGCTCCTAACGCTGGTTTTAGGCTACCGCCGGTATTTGGAGTCAGTCAAAAAAGGGTCTAACGCTCACTTTTCAGCCGCGACTTTTCCATACCGCAGATCCCCTTACGCCAATTGCCTATCCTATCTTTTCAATGGGATCTTTCTAACTCCGGTATTTAGAGTCGTGTCTGAAGTGAGCGTTAGAATTCTAACGACAAAACTCCAGCCGCAGAAAAAAGTCAGTAGTTAAGAGCTTTCTGGGCTAACGCCGGTTCATAAAGCTCTTAACTACTGTGCTCTAAAGTACACTAACACCCATAAACTACCTATGTACCCCTAAACCGAGGTCCCCCCACATCGCCGCCACTCGATTAATTTTTTTTAACCCCTAATCTGCCGACCGCCACCTACGTTATACTTATGTACCCCTAATCTGCTGCCCCTAACACCGCCGACCCCTATATTATATTTATTAACCCCTAATCTGCCCCCCACAACGTCGCCTCCACCTGCCTACACTTATTAACCCCTAATCTGCCGAGCGGACTGCACCGCTACTATAATAAAGTTATTAACCCATAATCCGCCTCACTAACCCTATAATAAATAGTATTAACCCCTAATCTGCCCTCCCTAACATCGCCGACACCTAACTTCAATTATTAACCCCTAATCTGCCGACTGGAGCTCACCGCTATTCTAATAAATGTATTAACCCCTAAAAGCTAAGTCTAACCCTAACACTAACACCCCCCTAAGTTAAATATAATTTTAATCTAACGAAATTAATTAACTATATTTATATTATAGCTATTTTAGGATTAATATTTATTTTACAGGTAACTTTGTATTTATTTTAACCAGGTACAATAGCTATTAAATAGTTAAAGGGACACTGTACCCAAAATTTTTCTTTCGTGATTCAGATTGAGCATGAAATTTTAAGCAACTTTCTAATTTACTCCTATTATCAAATTTTCTTCATTCTCTTTGTATCTTTATTTGAAATGCAAGAATATAAGTTTAGATGCCGGCCCATTTTTGGTGAACAACCTGGGTTGTCCTTGCTGATTGGTGGATAAATTCATCCACCAATAAAAAAGTGCTGTCCAGAGTACTGAAACCAAAAAATAGCTTAGATGCCTTCTTTTTCAAATAATGATAGCAAGAGAACAAAGAAAAAATGATAATAGGAGTAAATTAGAAAGTTGCTTAAAATTGCATGCTCTATCTGAATTACAAAAGAAAAAAATTGGGTACAGTGTCCCTTTAAGAACTATTTAATAGCTAAAATAGTTAAAATAATTACAAATTTACCTGTAAAATAAATCCTAACCTAAGTTACAATTAAACCTAACACTACACTATCAATAAATAAATTAAATACAATTCCTACAAATAAATACAATGAAATAAACTAACTAAAGTACAAAAAATAAAAAAATATTTACAAACATTAGAAATATATTACAACAATTTTAAACTAATTACACCTACTCTAAGCCCCCTAATAAAATAACAATTGGATCAGCCAATCGGATTGAACTTGATTCTGATTGGCTGATTCCATCAGCCAATCAGAATATTCCTACCTTAATTCCGATTGGCTGATAGAATCCTATCAGCCAATCGGAATTTGAGGGACGCCATCTTGGATGACGTCATTTAAAGGAACCGTCATTCGTCGTTCAGTCGTCGGCCAGGATGGATGTTCCGCATCGGAGGTCTTCAGGATGCTGCCGCTCCGCTCCGGATGGATGACGATAGAAGATGCCTCTTGGATGAAGACTTCAATTGGATGGAGGACCTCTTCTTGCTCCGCTTGGATGAAGAATTTGGCTCGGCTGGGTGAAGACGACTCAAGGTAGGGAGATCTTCAGGGGCTTAGTGTTAGGTTTATTTAAGGGGGGTTTGGGTTAGATTAGGGGTATGTGGGTGGTGGGTTGTAATGTTGGGGGGGGTATTGTATGGTTTTTTTTACAGGCAAAAGAGCTGAACTTCTTGGGGCATGCCCCGCAAAGGGCCCTGTTCAGGGCTGGTAAGGTAAAAGAGCTTTGAACTTTAGTAATTTAGAATAGGGTAGGGCATTTTTTTATTTTGGGGGGCTTTGTTATTTTATTAGGGGGTTTAGAGTAGGTGTAATTAGTTTAAAATTGTTGTAATATATTTCTAATGTTTGTAAATATTTTTTTATTTTTTGTAACTTAGTTCTTTTTTATTTTTTGTACTTTAGTTAGTTTATTTCATTGTATTTATTTGTAGGAATTGTATTTAATTTATTTATTGATAGTGTAGTGTTAGGTTTAATTGTAGATAATTATAGGTATTTTATTTAATTAATTTATTGATAGTGTAGTGTTAGGTTTAATTGTAACTTAGGTTAGGATTTATTTTACAGGTAAATTTGTAATTATTTTAACTATTTTAGCTATTAAATAGTTCTTAACTATTTAATAGCTATTGTACCTGGTTAAAATAAATACAAAAGTTACCTGTAAAATAAATATTAATCCTAAAATAGCTATAATATAATTATAATTTATATTGTAGCTATATTAGGATTTATTTTACAGGTAAGTATTTAGCTTTAAATAGGAATAATTTATTTAATAAGAGTTAATTAATTTCGTTAGATTAAAATTATATTTAACTTAGGGGGGTGTTAGTGTTAGGGTTAGACTTAGCTTTAGGGGTTAATACATTTATTAGAATAGCGGTGAGCTCCAGTCGGCAGATTAGGGGTTAATGTTTGAAGTTAGGTTTCGGCGATGTTAGGGAGGGCAGATTAGAGGTTAATACTATTTATTATAGGGTTAGTGAGGCGGATTAGGGGTTAATAACTTTATTATAATAGCGGTGTGGTCCGGTCGGAAGATTAGGGGTTAATAAGTGTAGGCAGGTGGAGGCGACGTTGTGGGGGGCAGATTAGGGGTTAATAAATATAATATAGGGGTCGGCAGTGTTAGGGGCAGCAGATTAGGGGTACATAGGGATAATGTAAGTAGCGGCGGTTTACGGAGCGGCAGATTAGGGGTTAAAAATAATATACAGGGGTCAGCGATAGCGGGGGTGGCATAATAGGGGTTAATAAGTGTAAGGTTAAGGGTGTTTAGACTCGGGGTACATGTTAGAGTGTTAGGTGCAGACGTAGGAAGTGTTTCCCCATAGTAAACAATGGGGCTGCGTTAGGAGCTGAACGCGGCTTTTTTGCAGGTGTTAGGTTTTTTTCAGCTCAAACAGCCCCATTGTTTCCTATGGGGGAATCGTGCACGAGCACGTTTTTGAGGCTGGCCGCGTCCGTAAGCAACTCTGGTATCGAGAGTTGAGGTTGCGTTAAATATGCTCTACGCTCCTTTTTTGGAGCCTAACGCAGCCTTTCTGTGGACTCTCAATACCAGAGTTATTTTAAAGGTGCGGCCAGAAAAAAGCCAGCGTTAGCTATGCGGGTCATTACCGACAAAACTCTAAATCTAGCCGTAAGAAAGTACACCTGAGCCTCCTTTACTTTGCAAACCGGTACATCATTAAACATTTACATAGGGTATATAAGCACGCTCGAAGCATGGCTTCTTTGACTGTATTGCTTTTTCGAGTTAGGTGCAGGTCTAGGCATTGGACGGTTTGGAGAGATTTGAGAGTAGAGATTTGAGAGTAGAGAGATTTGAGAGTAGAGAGATTTAGTGAGAGTTAGTGTGAGAATTAGTTAGTGTGAGTTAGTGTGAGAGAGTGAGTTAGTGTGAGTTAGTGAGCGAGAGTTTGGGTGAGTGTGCAAGTGTTTTGTTCCTACATTCATTATATAAACACATTTACACGCAAACACATTCAATACATATATACACTTATCACTAACACTACATACACTCCATACCCCATTCCCTCTCATACTACACTCTATACTCCATTCCCTTTCATCCCATACCCCATTCCCTTTAAGCCCATATCCCATTCCCTTTCATCCCATAGGTTTTTGTTTTCTTAAAAAAACTTAAAACCCCTTACCCTCTTTTATTTATATCCCATTCACACTTTCAGCACTTTTTACTTTTAGTTCATTATTTTGACCCCCTTTCATTTTGGCATTTTCATATTTTGTTTGAGTATGTCGGGAGAGGGGGATAGGGGGCAGATTAGCCCACAGCTATTAGAGCTCATTAGGCAGGAGGCTAGGGCTGAGTTCAGGGATAAGCTTGTAGAGGATGGGCTCCGGGAGTGGCGGTTTAGGGGTTAATACGTTTATTTTGTTGCGGCGGGGTCCGGGAGTGGCGGTTTAGGGGTTAATAACTTTATTTAGCTGCGGTGGGGTCCGGGAGCTGCGGGATAGGGGTAAAACAGTATAGTATAGTGTGGGTGTTTAGTGACAGGGTACCAATAAAGCTGGGAAAAAGCCGAAGAGCAGCGAGATTGATGACTGTTAGTTAACAACAGTCCGCTGCTCATCACACCATACTTGGTGCATGGCTTTTTAACAGCTTTTTTGGTAACTTTGGAGAACGTATTCAGGTCCGCGGCAGCAATGTTAGGCGATCTTAGGCGAGCTTATTGGTGCCGGCGAATGCAAGTAAGTTGACAGGTTGATAAATAGGGGACTCTGTATTTAATAGGCTTCTATGGGACCGGGTCCATGGAGGCAGATTGTTTGCAGAGTGTGTTTTACAAGTGTGTGGAGACCACATCATCACATGCTGTCCTTGTTTATTACATTGATTGGTTTTTGCGATGTGATGTCCAAACTGTTCTCCTAATCTCAAACAAAATGACCATTACAATTATATATGATGGCATATCACTGTTTTGATGCCAACAACACAGCTTAAAGGGACAGTCATAACATGAATTATTGATGGTTACAAAGAAAATTTAACTTAACTTAATTACGCATGATCAAGTTTTGAATAACAAGACTGTTATAGAAATACACGTTTTACTTCTGTGATTAACCTTGTGTCTATGCCTCTGCAAAATGACCCCTTATTTCTGTTCTTTTGACAGACCTGCTTTTCAACCAATCAGTGATCACTCCAGGGTAACTAAACTGCATGAGCTTAATGTTTTCCATATGAAACACATTAACTAATGCCCTCTAGTGTTCAAAATGCATTCAGATTAGATGGACTCTTTAAGGTCTAAGAAATGAGCAGATGAACCTCCTAGGTTTAGCTTTCAAATAAGAACACCAAGAGAACAAACATAAATTGTGGATTAAAGTTTAAGAGCATTTTGAAGAAAATTGAATTTTTTCATTTTTAAAACATTAATGTTTTGCTTGACTTGACTGTCCCTTTATACAATAACATATGCTAACATATACTAATCCATAGGGCTTGTTGGTATATCTACACGTACTTGTTAAAACAAGAAAATATTTGAATAGGATACTAAACCTGTATGCCATATTTCTCTTGACGTGTTAAATAAAGTCTATTTTTTTAAAGCTACATTATAGTGTTTGAATTTTTTAAGAAAGACATTTCATTTAAAAGGTGTATGAAAGCAGAACATTCACTTACATGATTTTGAGAGAGTCTAACATTTTAAACAACATTCACACTTACATTCTTTGATTCGTTATATTGTTATCCTTTGCAGAAAGGTTTATCTAGGACTGCTCTGCTGATTGGTGGCTGCATATACCTACCGATTGTCATTGACTCACCCATGTGTTTACTTAAAATATAGTAGTGTATTGATGCTCATTCAACACATTATACCAAGAGACTGAAGCACATTTGAGAATAGAAGACACCGGCTTAAAAATGTATGTGAAATAAAATAATTCTGGTTTCATGTCCTTTTAAGAGTTACATTAGAAATATATGCTCAGCGGACTATATTTAAAGATCAACAATGTGGAAGCCAAACATGACACGATACTGAGCATTTACATTAAGAAAAAATATCAGGACATAACATCTAGAATAAGTAGACATCTCACATATATTTATCATATGATAGGTCAATGCATATTGATTATTTCATTCAAATACAAAAATGCATCTTTAGGAATTATATATGTAGAAAATTCAACACAACACATTAATTATTTTGTAAAGTGAAAATATTGTTAACAAACATTAAACAAGATGGAGTATATTCATGGATTTGCACTTGCCTCAAAATTTATTCTCCATGAAAAACATATTGGCCCCAAGTTATCAAGGTCTGTCAGACCTGATCCAACAGTGCGGATCAGCTCCGACAGACCTCGCTGAATACGGCGAGCAATACGCTCGCTGTATTCAGCATTGCACCAGCAGCTCACAAGAGCTGCTGGTGCAATGCCGCCCCCTGCAGACTCACGGCCAATAGGCCCGACAGCAGGGGGTGTCAATCAACCTGATCGTACTCGATTGGGTTGATTTCCAGCGATGTCTGTCCGCCTGCTCAGAGCAGGCGGACAGATTATGGAGCAGCGGTCTTTGTGACCGCTGCTTCATAACTGCTGTTTCTGGCGAGTCTGAAGACTCACCAGAAACAGGGGCCATCAAGCTCCTTACGGAGCTTGATAAATAGAGGCCATTGCCTTCATTTGTTTCTTCAACGAGACAGCCATCAAAAGATATTCTTGTGTTCTTTATCAGCTATGGTTCAACAATGTACATGATTGACACAATCCATAATCCAAGAAATTCATTGTTTTAAACTTGTGTTCTCATTCGCAAACGTGGGTTACGTGGAAAATCAAATATTGCGGGAGAACGTAATCCAATCAGACGGATTTAACACCTTGGCATGTGGCATCTTAAGCAACATGGCGCATCCACAATCGCATAAAAACATCATCCAATCAAAGGATGGATTTTACAGCTTGGCATGTGACGTCTTAAGCAACATGGCACATCCAAGATCGCATAAAAACGTCATCCAATCAAAGGCGCATCCGAGGTCGTGTAAAAACGTCATCCAATCAAAGGACCGATTTTACAGCTTGGCATGTGACGTCTTAAGCAACATGGCGCATTCGAGATTGCGTAAAAACATCATCCAATCAAAGGCGCATCCGAGATTGCGTAAAAACGTCATCCAATCAAAGGTCGGATTTTACAGCTTGGCATGTGACATCTTAAGCAACATGGCTTTGCATGTCAATAAGAAACATATTTATATTTTAAAAACTAGTATGTGCTATATTGTTATCTACAGGGAGTGCAGAATTATTAGGCAAGTTGTATTTTTGAGGATTAATTTTATTATTGAACAACAACCATGTTCTCAATGAACCCAAAAAACTCATTAATATCAAAGCAGAATAGTTTTGGAAGTAGTTTTTAGTTTGTTTTTAGTTATAGCTATTTTAGGGGGATATCTTTGTGTGCAGGTGACTATTACTGTGCATAATTATTAGGCAACTTAACAAAAAACAAATATATACACATTTCAATTATTTATTTTTACCAGTGAAACCAATATAACATCTCAACATTCACAAATATACATTTCTGACATTCAAAAACAAAACAAAAACAAATCAGTGACCAATATAGCCACCTTTCTTTGCAAGGACACTCAAAAGCCTGCCATCCATGGATTCTGTCAGTGTTTTGATCTGTTCACCATCAACATTGCATGCAGCAGCAACCACAGCCTCCCAGACACTGTTCAGAGAGGTGTACTGTTTTCCCTCCTTGTAAATCTCACATTTGATGATGGACCACAGGTTCTCAATGGGGTTCAGATCAGGTGAACAAGGAGGCCATGTCATTAGATTTTCTTCTTTTATACCCTTTCTTGCCAGCCACGCTGTGGAGTACTTGGACGCGTGTGATGGAGCATTGTCCTGCATGAAAATCATGTTTTTCTTGAAGGATGCAGGACTTCTTCCTGTACCACTGCTTGAAGAAGGTGTCTTCCAGAAACTGGCAGTAGGACTGGGAGTTGAGCTTGACTCCATCCTCAACCCGAAAAGGCCCCACAAGCTCATCTTTGATGATACCAGCCCAAACCAGTACTCCACCTCCACCTTGCTGGCGTCTGAGTCGGACTGGAGCTCTCTGCCCTTTACCAATCCAGCCACGGGCCCATCCATCTGGCCCATCAAGACTCACTCTCATTTCATCAGTCCATAAAACCTTAGAAAAATCAGTCTTGAGATATTTCTTGGCCCAGTCTTGACGTTTCAGCTTGTGTGTCTTGTTCAGTGGTGGTCGTCTTTCAGCCTTTCTTACCTTGGCCATGTCTCTGAGTATTGCACACCTTGTGCTTTTGGGCACTCCAGTGATGTTGCAGCTCTGAAATATGGCCCAAACTGGTGGCAAGTGGCATCTTGGCAGCTGCACGCTTGACTTTTCTCAGTTCATGGGCAGTTATTTTGCGCCTTGGTTTTTCCACACGCTTCTTGCGACCCTGTTGACTATTTTGAATGAAACGCTTGATTGTTCGATGATCACGCTTCAGAAGCTTTGCAATTTTAAGAGTGCTGCATCCCTCTGCAAGATATCTCACTATTTTTTACTTTTCTGAGCCTGTCAAGTCCTTCTTTTGACCCATTTTGCCAAAGGAAAGGAAGTTGCCTAATAATTATGCACACCTGATATAGGGTGTTGATGTCATTAGACCACACCCCTTCTCATTACAGAGATGCACATCACCTAATATGCTTAATTGGTAGTAGGCTTTCGAGCCTATACAGCTTGGAGTAAGACAACATGCATAAAGAGGATGATGTGGTCAAAATACTCATTTGCCTAATAATTCTGCACTCCCTGTATGAAGCGTGTTTGTTTCATGTAATGCACAGCTTCACATAATGTCACGCTAGATAACGTAATACTGTGATATATGAAATATAATCCATTGTTGGTAATACTGTAAGTATATATTTCATTAGAATAGGAGGATTCAGAACTATTTAGGAAGCAGCAGGGTTTAAATGGACATGAAACCCACATTTTATGTTACACGATTATGTAAGAAATTGCAATTTTAACTACCTTTCAAATTTACTGCTATTATTTAAATTTGCTTCTTTCTCTAATATCTTTTGATGAAATGTGTTTGAGGTAATCTCAAGAGCAGCAAACAACCTATGTTCTAACTGCTGATTGGTGGCTGCATATATATACCGATTGTCATTGGTTCACCTATGTGTTCATTTAGAAACCAGTAGTGCACTGCTGCTCCTTAAAAAAAGATACCAAGAGACTGAATCAAATTTGAGAATTTAAGTAAATTTTAAATTTGTTTAAAATAGTATTATACCTAAATAATAAAATACATTATTGGGATTTATGTCCCTTTAACTGAGAAAGAATGCTACAAGATACATTATGAAAATGTGGATTGGTTATACATTATATGTTACCTATAGCTCTGGTGACCATCTTTCCGCTTTAAAAAGGGACACATGAGAAATACATATGTCAGGGATGTTTTCAGAGCTGTTTAAAGAATTTTTTTGAATATGAATAATGACATATGTATTTATCATAGGTGTCACTTATTCAAGCGGAAATATGGTCAGCCTACCTATAGCAATATATTGTTGGATAATTAAAGAGAATCAATAATAATAGAAAGATATTAATCATGTAAAATATGTGCATTACACACAGTGATTTCTTTTGTTATACTACTACAATAAGATGTAAGTGAAATTGGAATACAACTAATAGTCGGTTTTGTGTATGTTGATGTCAAAAAGTAAATAAATACATTAGAAATGCATATCCATAAATTAAGAATTGTGGTCAGCATCACTTAAAGGGACATGAAATACAAACAATTAAGTTCAGACTTCACAGAAAGGATACTATTTCCATCAACTTCATAATTTACATTGATTATCTCATAAGTTTAAAAATCTTGGGATCATTTGTTAAAGGTGCATTAATTCAGTAATGGTTTCTAAATGAACACATGGATGAGCCAATAACAACCAATATATATATGCAACCAACATTTAACATCTAGAACCTAGGTTCTCTGCTACTCATGATGTTGCAAAGATAAACCTTTCAAAAAAGTATATCAAGAAAAAGAAGCTAATTAAATAATAGATGTAAATATGAAATTTAGTTAAAATTGTAATATATATCTGAATCATGAAAGACCATTTTTTGGTTTCATGTCCCTTTAAGGATTAACCACATAAAATATATTTTTTAAGAAATTACATGAATAAATAAAGATGGAACATAACATATTAATTAGTTTATTTTTATTATGATGAATATGATATAGGAATGTCATAAAACATAAAGAAATAAGATAACTTTCAAAAAAGTCATAATGATAAATCAGCCCCATTGGAGCCATCTGACAAGGTGACATAGTGCATCACAGTTCTTGGAGGGAGTTGACAAGGCAAAACAAAGGCCAACAAAGCCCCATTGGAGCCATCTGACAAGGTGACATAGTGCATCACAGTCCTTGTAGGGAGTTAACAAAACAAATAACATTTGGATGGAGGATTTATTCGTTCTCCCTCGGGCCATCTTTGGATCCTCCACTTATGGGGCATCAGCATTACCTTCATCGTCCTGTGCATCTCCAGCTGCAGCTTCATGCATTGCCTCTAACCGCATTATGCGTTCTAGAGTCAAGCGATGAAGCCGCAGCTGGATACGCATGGTCTCATGCATCCTTCCCAGCAACTGATTGTTACTCAGCATGGTCTGCTCAATACATGCTAGAGCCTCTAGCGTTAACCATGCTGAGTCACAACCTAAACAAAAATAAATAATACAAATTAATAATAATTACAGAACATAATAAAAAGAGAGCAAAGAGACATTGTAAGAATTAAAATACAAATCATTATTACAATTAAAGGCTATATCAGTGACGTGCAGTGACGTCAGAGGCTGGTGAGGCAGTTTCAAGATACACCTTCATTCTTTAGATATCCTTTGTTGAAGAAATAGCAATGCACATGGGTGAGCCAATCACATGAGGTATCTATGTGCAGCCACCAATCAGCAGCTACTGAGCATATTTAGATATGATTTTCAACAAAGGACATCAAAAGAATGAAGAAAATTAGATATTAGATGTAAATTGGAAAGTTATTTAAATTTGCATATGGGTTTCATATGGGTTTCATGTCCCATTAAATGGTGTCTTGGAAAACTGGTCAACTTAGTAAACATCTGATTTTAGTCTAAAAGGATTGTAACAGAAACACTTGCCAGATAACACAATGCTTGCTCTGATTATGAGATCTAGAAATCCATGCCCATTAAAATATGTTTAAAACATACTTTTTACTTTAATGCTGCAAATTATGCTTATAGATTCTTTCATTGCATAAGGGATGAGAGTCAGAGGGGGAGGAAGAGAGACAGAGAGAGAAAGAGACCATGGGGGAGAACAACACATAAGGAGAGAGATGGATAGATAGAGAGAGAGAGAGACACACACACACACACACACACAAGGGGGGGGGACCACTGCATTTTTAAGTAATAAAACAGCAGAGCTACAGAGAGTTCAGAAGATTAGTCTATAATTTAGTGTGAAGTACAGAGGCAAGCTGCTAAGTTAGTGGGTGTAAAGTTTGAGTAAACAAAATACAAAAACGACCCTGCTGTAAAAGAGTAAAAAAACACTAAACCACATTCATTAAATTATCATTTTCACTAACAGAATCCCTTTCAGTAAAATCTTACTTTAATAAGATGTGGCTGAAAAAGTGCTCTCTGTGCCTGCTCTGTAAGGATTCAGGAAGTGACAGTGGCACATTCCACTGCACTTAGAGGGGAAGAACAGAACTCTCTTTTTCACTTTAGCAAAGCTAGCAGGTTCACAGGACAGCAACAAAATATATGAAAGTTGTTTTTTTCCATTTTTGTTTTGTTTTATATGATTTAACATCCAGCCCCAACCCTATGTTCCACTTACTAATGCCTCTCGCTGGATTGGTTCAGCCCAAATAGGACTGCCTCAAATAAGCAGTTAATGGGCCATGCAATGATCTTAACCACTTGCATCCAGTAGGTGGCGCAGCATGTTGTGTAATGGTGGGCAGACCTGCTTGTGCCTCTTCATTGCACAACATATAGCTGTGAGGAAAAAAAAATGCTGGGAAAAAAATATTACAATTTTTTTTAAAGCCAATAAAAAAATATATATTTTTGCCCATATGAGAGGTGAAGCACTGCCTCACCTGCCTCTAGTGACTGCACATCACTGGGCTATATAGAAGATTTACACATTAAATATGTTCGGCAGAGATAAACCATTATGATATTAAGACAAATCAAAACCCTATCAATCTTTAAAAAACATATTTCTTTGGTTTATGACACACTGTGTAATAATTAAATTTTAGTGTCTGTATTTTGAAAATATTCACAAAATCTGAGTACATGGAACATTTAAGAGTTCTCATGTGTGTATCACTTGATGATTGTTGTCTAAATTTATACTAAATATAAACATGTGCTAGCCATGTTCTGAAGCACAAAGGTGTAGACTAAGAAGCTTTGACATCTTAATATTAAACTAATTTTATATATATATAGTATACTGAGTCTATTAAGGAGAAGGTATCAAAAATCCACTTTATATTAATTATTATCGGGTGCAGACCCTGTAAACAAATACATTTACAAGTTTCAAAGAAGAAAGTTTGAAGAGGTCACAGTAGTCTTCTCTCTAAAAGAGACAGGGATTTCAGCACTCCATATAGTAAGCAATTATTTATTTAAATATTTAGTTCAATACACAATTACGTAAGAATTAATTTAGAAATAGGTGTTCCAGGCCTCTACGTAACCAAACAACTTCTGGGTCCCCTAAACCAAAACCCCACAAGATTGTTATAAATAAAATAAATTTATTAGTGCAAACAAAAAAAGAAAAAGTCAAAAAATCACATACATTTAAAAATACATTTAGTACATTAAATACATAGATAAAGCTGGCCAGCTCACTCAGGTTGATATGATGCAGATAAATACCTAAAAATAGGCTATTGAGTTCTTAGGCAACACCCCTCTGAGTGGGTAGCCCTGTGTACCAACAGGAATCTGCTACCATGGATAATAATGGGGATCCATGCGCAATCACTCATTTAGTGCACAAATGAAAATGACAACACCTATCTTAGAGGGTAACCCAAACAAGTTAGAAAGGCTTGTTACCTTGAGATTATTAATAGGATCTATGCCAGTTACTTATGTGCTAAACTGTAACAATGTAACAAAAAATTACATGCTTTTTATTTTACACACTTACATTGAGAAAACAACACCCTGACCAGAGGGTAGCACCAATATTAAAAAAGGTTCCAGCTACCTTAGTACTAAATAGGGATCTATGTATCTCTAATGATAGATGTGTAATCACAGCAATAGTATCAATCACATTTATAGTGCAAGCAGTATCGATTACATAAGAGATATGTTAATAGGGCTTTCCACATCCGCTATGATTTAGTTCAAAGCTTAAGTGTATATGCTTTAGTGCATGTTCCAGACAGTACATTCCATTAGAGACTCATAAGTCCATGAATACTTTACAAATCACTTTTGTGCGCTTGTAGACCTTCTCCTTTTAAGCTTGATGGAAAATCCGGCTGTGGTGCCTGCTTGCTGCTATAGTTAGAGAAGCTGTGTGCTGCATCGGATATCAATCAGGGGCTGGTTCTCAGCTGTGCAAATGACGTCACACGCCAACGGCCGTTTCACCCCCCATGTGACCGAATTTCATTGGGGCTTCCTCAGGGCGTATACTTAGCAACTCCTACAGATGATTTAAAAGTTATAGGTATTGAAAGATGTTCTTTACATGGCAGGGGTGGAGATATTGATAATTTACTACTTAGGAAAGAAGTGGCATGGATATTTCGATTAAAAACATTGTCACCAAATGGCTTGAACGAAAAACTAGATTTTGCTCCTTTCTTATAAAGGTAAAAAATTGTATAACTTGTACAAGAATAATATGGTGCCACTTTATCATAATGCAGGAATTTGTATTGTCGTTCTCCCGAAGCTAAAAAATTTAAAATAGTGATTAACAATAGTTTTTCCTACTCCCATTGTTTGTCTCACGCTGGATTGGCTTTGCTGGAAGTAATTATTATTTTTGTAATCAAGTGCGAACAATGTTTTTTGGTTTTTGCCATTATATATAGTGATGTCCCGAACTGTTCGCCCGCGAACGGTTCACAGCGAACATAGCTTGTTAGAGTTTGCGTTTGTGGGTGAACACATGGCGATGTTCGATCCGCCCCTATGTGTCATCATTGTGGAAACTTTGACCCTTTATGTCACAGCTGCCTGACACATTAGAGCCAATCAACATCAGACACTCCCTCACAGACACTCCCAGCTACTCGGAATTCGCAATTTTAGACTCATAACGACCTTGCTTTTTTAATGAGAGGACGTGTTGTGTTTTTGCTCCTGACATTAATAGGAAAAACATAGCTAGGCTAGTGTATTTACAGTCCAGAAGGACTCCACTCATCTCTGCTGCAAGCACAGCACCCCAAAAAGTCCTTTTTAGGGCTATATTTCGTGCCGTTTTTTTTTTTTTTCCGTTTTTTTTTTATTACCATTTGCCTGGCTTTCAGCTGTGTGTTTAAGGCTCACAGCATATGCTGTGACTACTGCCACCACTGATATCTCCCTAACAACATTAGTTTAAATTTAACTAACCCAAACATTTAATTATTTTTCTAGTGTAATTTTTTTTCATTTTCTATCAGGCCAGTGTCACACAGCATATACTCTGGTTCATTGCTCTGTGCCAGCCAGCAGCCACCAGTGTTAATATCCGTTTATAACATTATTTTAAATAAAAAATAAATAAATAAATATTTTGCTAGTGTAATCTAATTACATTTACTATCATGCCTGTGTCTGTCAGGCTCACTCAGCATTAATATACCTCTTTTTTTCAGTCTTTTGGTTAATTGGTCTGTGCCAGGCAGCCACCCAGCACTCATATCTATTCTTCTTCACCTTAATTTTAATATATAAAAAAAAAAGTTTAAATTTGTTTGCTAGTGTAATTTAATATAATTTTCTATCCGGCCTGTGTGTTTTGCTGACATAGAGAGCCTACTGTGTTTACTTGCTGCCCTCCCTAGTCTATGAGCCACGACTCATATGTGTTTAACCTTTTTTTAATTCCCCCCCCCAAAAAAAATTATTTCAATCATTTTTCTAGTGTAATCTAATTGTATTTTCTATCAGGCGTGTGTGTATCCGACTTACAGAGCCTACTGTTTTTAATAGCTGCCCTTCCAAGGCTATCAGCCACGACTCATATGTATGTGCTTAACCTTTTTCTTAAAATTTCCAAAAAAAAGTCTTTAAATCATTATGCTAGTGTAATCTAATTGTATTTTCTATCAGGCCTGTGTCTAACTGTCTGAATTACACAGCATACTGTTGTTATAATTGCTGCCCTACGTAGCAGCCAGCCAGTGCGACCACTCATAGAGTCATATGTGCATTGCACTTCTTAACATAATTTTAATATTAAAATCTAAAATTTTAAAATATTTTGCTAGTGTAATCTAACTTAATTTTCTATCAGTCCTGTGTTTTTGTCACTTACACAGCATACTGTGTTAAATTGCTGCCCTACCTACCATCCACGACTCATATCTGCCAGCCTGTCTGCCAGGCCCAAGTAGCCAATTAGTGGCACCAATCACAATTCTTGTAACAGTAATTAAAAAAAAAATTCATAATTTTTTGGACTGCAAATATTCAGTCTCCTAGTGCCATTGAATTTCATTTACCTCCTGCCTGCCACTGCCAGCCTTTTGTGCCAGGCCGTCTAGCCAACTATTTACACCAATCATAATTGTTGTCACAGACAGTATAGTTATTAATTTAAATAAAAAAAATTTTTAGTGTTGATCTTAATCCTCAGTTTGCTTGTGCCCTAGAATTGCACTTTTCTACAGCCTTCCAAGCCTGTGTGCCAGGCCTACTTAAAAAATATTTACACCAATCATATTTGTTGTGACAGTATTCTAATAATTAAAAATTAAAAATTTTGGTAATAGTTGTTGTGATTTGAATCCTCAGTTTGCTGGTGCCATTGAATAGCACTTTCCTCCTGCCTTGCAGCCTGCTGTGAGCCAGGCCAACCTAGCCAATTGTTGTCAGCAATCATATTTCTGTTAACAGTATTGCAAAAATTGTCAATCATCACTGTTTAGACTGTTAGTAATCAGTCTCCTAGTGTCCTTGAATTGCATCTACCTCCTGCCTGCCATCCTTTTGTGCCAGGCTGTCTTGCCAACTATTTACACCAATCCTAATTTTTTGTCATAGTATAGTTACTAATTAAAATTAAAAAAATCTTGATTGTTGATGATCTTAATCCTCAGTTTGCTCGTGCCCTAGAATTGCACTTTTCTACAGCCTTCCAAGCCTGTGTGCCAGGCCTACTTAAAAAATATTTACACCAATCATATTTGTTGTGACAGTATTCTAATAATTAAAAATTAAAATTTTTGGTAATAGTTGCTGTGATTTGAATCCTCAGTTTGCTGGTGCCATTGAATAGCACTTTCCTCCTGCCTTGCAGCCTGCTGTGAGCCAGGCCCACCTAGCCAATTGTTGTCAGCAATCATATTTCTGTTAACAGTATTGCAAAAATTGTCAATAATCACTGTTTAGACTGTCAGTAATCAGTCTCCTAGTGTCCTTGAATTGCATCTACCTCCTGCCTGCCATCCTTTTGTGCCAGGCCGTCTTGCCAACTATTTACACCAATCCTAATTTTTTGTCACAGTATAGTTACTAATTAAAATTAAAAAATCTTGATTGTTGATGATCTTAATCCTCAGTTTGCTCGTGCCCTAGAATTGCACTTTTCTACAGCCTTCCAAGCCTGTGTGCCAGGCCTACTTAAAAAATATTTACACCAATCATATTTGTTGTGACAGTATTCTAATAATTAAAAAATAAAATTTTTGGTAATAGTTGTTGAGAATCCTCAGTTTGCTGGTGCCATTGAATAGCACTTTCCTGCTGCCTTGCAGCCTGTTGTGAGCCAGGCCCACCTAGCCAATTGTTGCCAGCAATCATATTTCTTTTAACAGTATTGCAAAAATTGTCAATCATCTCTGTTTTGACTGTCAGTAATCAGTCTCCTAGTGTCCTAGCATCTACCTCCTGCCTGCCAGCCTTTTGTGCCAGGCCGTCTTGCCAACTATTTACACCAATCATAATTGTTGTCACAGTATAGTTACTAATTAAAATTAAAAAAAATTTGATTGTTGATCTTAATCCTCAGTTTGCTTGTGCCATTGAATTGCACTTTTCTACTGCCTGCCAGCCTGTGTGCCAGGCCCAACTATCCAATTAGTGCCAGCAATCATATTTCTTTTAACAGTATTGCAAAATTTGTCAATCATCACTGTTTTGACTGTCAATCTGCAGTCTACTAGTGCCCTTGAATTGCATTTTCCTCCTGCCTGCCTGCCTGTGTGCCAGTCCCAACTAGCCAATTAGTGCCACCACTCATATTTATTGTAACAGGATTGGAATTTTTGTTAATCATAACTGTTTTGACTGTGATTCTTCAGTCTCCTAGTGCCATTGAATTGCAGTTTCCTTTCTCCCAGCGTGTGTGCCAGACAGGCCCATTTGCCAAATAGTGCCAAATAATCATATTTGTTGCCACAGTACTTGTAAGTTGTAATATTTTAAAAAATTAACAATTTGTGATTTTTAAAACATCTGTCTTTTTTGTTGTTGTCAGTCTCACAGCGTATACTGTGCCCACTTTCACAGTGCCACCACTCAATTGGTGTAATAGTATTGTTAGTGTCCATTTAAAAAAAAATGACAGGCAGAGGCAGGCCACCCCGCAGGTTCCGTGGTTGTGGTCGTGGTGCTGTGATTCCTTTAGACCCTACAAATATGCACATTGTTCAGACGCCGAGTGCGTCTGAACAATGTGCATATTTGAGGAGGACCTAGTTGAATGGCTAACACAGGACACCCAATCTTCTTCAGTTTCCGCTGCTAGTCCTCCTAACCTTGACGCACCATCTAAGTCCAGCTGTGCTTTGGACAGGTCTCAAGTGACCAGTGCCACTCCGCCTGTCGCCACCACCAACACTAGCACCACAGCCGCTTCACTTGATCTGTCACAGGAGTTATTGACACATCATTTGGAAGAAATTAGTGATACGCAACCATGATTGACAGAGGATGTAGATAATAGTGATCAGTCTCAGTCAGGCAGCATTACCGACATGGAGGTACGGTGTGATGATGATGATGATGATGTTGTACCCGCTGCTGCTTCCTTTCTTGATGTTTCAGATACAAGTGAAGCGGTTGATGATGATGTGTCGGTGGATGTCACGTGGGTGCCTGCTAGAAGAGAAGAAGAAGAGGGGGAAAGTTCAGATGGGGAGACAGAGAGGAGGAGGAGGAGACGATTTGGAAGCACAGGGAGGTCGTCTCAAGGAGCTAGTGGCACAGTCAGACAGTATGCATCGTCACCAGGGGTCAGCCAGACAGCACGCCGACGCCCATCAACGCATGCTGTTGCCACCACCAGAATGCCGTCATCGCAGAGCTCAGCAGTGTGGCATTTTTTTTGTGTGTCTGCCTCTGACAACAGCGATGCCATTTGCAACCTGTGCCAAAAGAAACTGATTTGTGGGAAGTCCAACAGCCACCTAGGTACAACTGCTTTGCGAAAGGCACATGGTCTCCCATCACAAAGGCCGATGGGAAGAACACATGAGTAGAAGCAGCACACAAAGTGAAAGCCGCCCTCCTCCTCCTGCTCCAGCATCTTCAGCCACGTCAACCAGTGCTGTCCTCCTTGCCCCCTGTCAACCATCCTCCACTCAGTCTCTCTTACGTAGCAGTTCCTGGTCATCTGCCCACAGTCAGGTGTCTGTCAAGGACATGTTTGAGCGTAAGAAGCCAATTTCTCAAAGTCACCCCCTTGCCCGGCGTCTGACAGCTGGCTTGTCTGAACTCTTAGCCCGCCAGCTTTTACCATACAAGCTGGTGGAGTCTGATGCTTTCAAAAAAATTGTATCTATTGGGACACCGCAGTGGAAGGTACCTGGCAGAAATTTCTTTTCACAAAAGGCAATCCCAAACCTGTACTCTGTTGTGAGAAAGGAAGTTATGGGGGGGGCGGAGCTTGAAGCCGAGGCAGCAAGTCGCATCTAGAGGAGGCTCCTGACATTATTCTACTTTTAAATATAATAATCTAACTTTCTGCAAAGATTTATGGTGTGATCTTAAAGGCAATTGCACCCTGTGATGAGGCACTGCTGAGGTCTTTAGTTGGGGGCCAAACGACAGAGGCTTGAGAAATCTAACTGCGCCAACGGCCTCCTCTCTGATATGGAGAACGCCACCTTTTCTGAGATACAGGCCTTGTTTGCCGAGTATGAGAGGCAGATACTTAATAGGTTTGATTCCTTGATAGCAGCTGTAGGAGCGGATTACCCTGACGCAAAGCGGTCTGTGTCTGATGTTAAGGAGGAGGCAGTCCTCATTGTGCAGCCCGATACCATACAGACAGCTGTGGAGGACGCTCCCTACACGCCTATCTACCCTCAAGGAAAGCGAATACAGGCTGAAGCTCTGAGGGATAGTTTCGGTGGTGCTAATAGACCACCCCTTGAGCTGGATCGCAACTTACAGGCGCTTGAGAACGCTGTCAGTATGAGCAGAGAGCACTACTTCCCTTTGACAAGAGTGAGATTGAGAGATCGAGCTTCGGTCTGGGACACCACTCAGAGAACCTTTTGCCAGCTCATAGATTGTGTAGACGCACTTTACTCCCGCCGGCCGTTTGACCCTGGGGGCTCCCAGACAAGTTTCCATGTTTTAACAATCCTGTCACCACTCGAATCTGGAAGTCATCCTGATCCCATCACCGCTCTGTGGCTCACCTGACAAGGCCAAATCCTTCAGTACTGACCGTCGTTCAGTTCGGATCTGCATCAGAGTAAGCTAAAATACTAAGTGCAGCTCAAAGTTGAAATTTATATATGGCCCGCGAGACTTACAAGTACAAGATTTAGCATTCGAGCTGCTGTTAAAGTGAGACTGTTTTTTTTTATACGGGGGGCATTACACCCTATTAAGCTGTTAACCAATCCTTGTGTTAATATCGCTGCCGGAATACTGCTGTCCTAACGAAAACATACATGTTTATGCTCATTGCAAAGGGCAGTTTGTAAGATTTGGTGACTTCTTATATGGACTTTAATAGCTCTAAATTCAAAGTGGCAGTGGTTTCAATGCTATAATAATACACACTATACGTTTTTTGAACTTCCCAGCCCGCCAACATGTATCACAGCTCTAATGGCGGCAAATGAAAATGATCTGAATGGCGAGTTGGCTTCTCCATGCACTCTGTTTATGTTAATATAGCTATGCTTTAATGTTGATAATATACCTAAGACTGGTTAGTCATATTTTGCTTTGTTTCCCTATTGTATTCACCACTGCTTAGAGACCAGACTAACACAAATCTATTGGGGTAATCTCTCATAAACAAGCAATATATGCTAGACTCTGTTTATTTTGGAACTTCTATAGTGGGTTATATATTCCGTAAGTACCTTTTGAAGGCTTATATACTTTAAAGCTATCAGATATGCAATTTAAGGGCTACAGCACCTGACAGGGTCAGATGACCCCTTATGTACCTAATATGAGATCCCAGCGTGAACAAGCCATAGGTTTTAGCAATTTATAGTAGGGTCTGTTTGGTTCTTTTAATTGAATACAGCGCTAGCTATTAACATTATAGTGAGTAGAGGGGGCCCTTTAACCCATGACTGCTGCACACAATCAGTTTAATTTCCTAGCATGCGGTTACATATCAAAATATGCCTGATTTCACCTAACTTCCCCTAAGAAGTGACACTATAGTGACAGTTAGATGCAGACTAAAACTCCCTTGATGTCTCCCCTGTGTACAAGATAAATGTAGTTCTTACAGAAACGGTTCTTAGGTTTGGTAGTTTTGCTTGACTGTGTTGACTTTATGTTTATGATTGAGGATTCTAATAATATGTATCCAGTTCTCCCAGCTTCCATTTAGATTCAGTATTGTTTCACAGGGCCCTGTTCTCTTCGGTGAGTAGACCTAACTGGGATTTCTTACCAATAGTTGTAAATAGTACGTTAACCTAATACATTTAGCTCCCACCTCTGAGAACTGTGAGTCACCTTTAATTGCTCCCCTATACCCAGCTTTAACTGCTGTTGAGTTGCCTCACTAATTATCTATGTTTTCTAGCGTAGTTTGAGCATATTATATACAACATAGCTTTCACATAGGTTTGAAGCAGCCACTTAAGATGAATACTAAAGCTGTTAGATATATACAATAACAATAGAACGATACGCTATTTGCCACCTACCCTCCACCCCCCATCACCTCTGTGCGGTTAGGGATGATTTCCTTCTTCCCCGCATATCTTTTGACAGAGTTAGGTAGTCTCTGTCCAACCCGTAGAGCCATAACTTAGTTTTTCCTGCATTTCCATAGAACGGCTCTCGGGGTTTCAAAACAGGTAATTAAACTTTGTTTATAATTTCCTGCGTCCCTGTAGTTTATTTAAGATAGTAGTCCTAGTCACCCATACGTTTTAATACTAGTTCAGTGGTAACAGATAATAGATTTAGAATAGAATCTGAAGTTTGTTTTATTTGAATATTGTATGTTCATTCCATATTTTGTATCATTCCATATATGTTGAAACAGTGATTGGTACTATTATCTCTGCCAACATGTCCTCAAATACCTGTTTAATTTCTGGTCCCTTGACTGGACCTGTTAATCTGAGGACTTTGCGAATTTATTAGACTTAAAAAATGAGGTGTTTCAGTGTCATGTCATGTCAGTAGAATGTATCATGTGAAGTTTTACCTTTTGATGAGACTGTTGTGAACCTGCTTTTTTAACCTCAATAAAAAACTATTAAAGTAAAGAAAGGAAGTTATGGCATGTCTGGCACACAGCGTTGGGGCAAGGGTCCATATGACCACGGATAGCTGGTCTGCAAAGCATGGTCAGGACAGGTATATCACCTACACTGCGCATTGGGTAAACCTGCTGACTTCTGACAAGCATGGAATGCGTGGCTCCGCAGAAGAGTTGGTGACACCGCCTGCTACCTCCTCTACTCCTCCTACTCCATCCTCTTCCATAACCTCTTCCTCGGCTGAGTCCTCTTCAACTTCTGCATCTTGCTCCACATCTATGGCACCCCCCAGCTCCCCAGGTACTATGCTACATCCCGGGTACGGCAGTGTCACGCCGTCTTGGGGTTGACTTGCCTAAAAGCGGAGAGTCACACCGCACCAGCACTCCTGACCGCCCTGAACGCACAGGTGGATCAGTGGCTGACTCCGCACCAACTGGAGATTGGCAAGGTTGTTTCTGACAATGGAAGTAATTTGGTGGCGGCATTGAAATTGGGCAAGTTGACACATGTGCCGTGCATGGCACATGTGTGTAATCTAATTGTACAACGATTTGTCCATAAGTACCCAGGCTTACAGGACATCCTGAAGCAGGCCAGGAAGGTGTGTGGCCATTTCAGGCGTTCCTACACGGCCATGGCGCACTTGTCTGATATCCAGCATCGAAACAACCTGCCAGTGAGGCGCTTGATTTGCGACAGCCCGACATGGTGGAATTCAACACTCCTAATGTTTGACCGCCTGCTCCAACAAGAAAAAGCTGTTAATGAGTATTTGTATGACCGGGGTGCTAGGACAGCCTCTGGGGAGCTGGGGATATTTTTGCCAAATTACTGGACGCTCATGCGCAATGCCTGTAGGCTCATGCGTCCTTTTGAGGAGGTGACAAACCTTGTCAGTCGCACCGAAGGCACCATCAGCGACATCATACCATTTGTTTTCTTCCTGGAGCATGCCCTGCGAAGAGTGCTGGATCAGGCAGTAGATGAGCGTGAACAGGAAGCGGAAGAGTTGTGGTGTCCATCACCCCCGCAAACAGCCGAATCAGCATTGCTTGCTGGACCTGCGGCAACGCAGGAAGAGGATTGTGAGGAAGAGGAGTCAGAGGAGGAATGTGGCTTTGGGGAGGATGAGGAGGAGGAAGACCGAGCACAACAGTCATCCCAGGGTGCTCGTTGTTGTCACCTCTCTGGTACCCGTGGTGTTGTACGTGGCTGGGGGGAAGAAGATACCATCAGTGAGAAGGAGGAACGCGACATGATTAGCTCAGCATCCAACCTTGTTCAAATGGGTTCTTTCATGCTGTCGTGCCTGTTGAGGGACCCTCGTATAAAAAAGCTGAAGGAGAACGACCTGTACTGGGTGTCCACGCTCCTCGACCCCCGGTATAAGCATAAAGTGCCTGAAATGTTACTAAATTCCCGCAAGTTGGAAAGGATGGAGCATTTTCATAATAAATTAAAAACTATGCTTTACACAGCGTATAAGGGTGATGTCACAGCACCACGGGAATGTAACAGGGGAAGAGATGAAATTAATCCTCCTCCTCTCACGACCACGGCGGCAAGGACCGGGCGCTTTCCTGACGTCTTGTTGATGGAGGACATGCGTACCTTTTTAACTCCCATGCACCATCAGAGCCTTTCGGGATCCAGCCTTAGAGAAAGACTCAACCGACAGGTAGCAGACTACCTAGCTTTAACTGCGGATCTCGACACTCTCAAGAGCGATGGACCCCTTGACTACTGGGTGTGCAGGCTGGACTTGTGGCCTGAGCTATCCCAATTTGCAATGGAACTTCTGGCCTGCCCCGCTTCAAGTGTCCTGTCCGAAAGGACTTTTAGTGCAGCAGGAGGTTTTGTCACTGAGAAGAGAAGTCGCCTAGGTCAAAAAAGCCTTGACTATCTCACTTTAATAAAAATGAATGAGGGCTGGATCCCGAAGGGACTGACATTGGGTGATACATTTGAATAAAAAACTACTGATGATGAGATGAGCTGGCTTGGGCTACAACTGGTACACAGGCTGGCCTTTTTTTTTGGTTATAAAGCTGGAGGACTTGCTTGACTTATCCGCCAACAACTAGTGTTCAAGCCACAAGCTTTTAGGGCACTTTATAAATGTTTTACAAACATCGATTTTTCTGGCCGCTGCTACAGCAGTTGCTACAACAATACCCCAATTTTTCAGTCATTTGTACATTCCGAATTTTTCTGGCCTCTGCTGCAGCTCTGTGGGTACAAAACTCAAATAAAAAAAATAAGGCACATAACACTAGTGATTAAACTGTTACGAATTGTACAACTTAACACACCACTCATATCCGGTGGACCATTAAATTGAACGCAAAATGCCACAAATTTGAAAGAGTAGGACCGACCAACCGTCTCTTGGTTGCTCTAAATTATCTCTGTGTTCCATCTATGCCATACCTGTACTCTATTGTGCAAAAGGGTGGCATATGTGGTGTTTCATGCTGTTGTGCCTGTTGCGGGTCGTGGCCCATGATATAAAAAGGCTGAAGGAGAACAACCTGTAGTAATGGGTGCCCCATCCAGTTTTTAGAAAAATGTTCCAGGTTCCTCTCAATTTTCTCTGGGTTTCTAAAATGGATGCCATACCTGTACTCGCTTGTGCAAAAGGATGGCATATGTGGTGGTGTTTCCTGCAGTTGTTTCTGTTGAGGGTGCTGGACCCTCTTATAAAAAAGCTGAAGGAGAACGACCTGGAGTGGGAGTCCAAGCATGGTTTTTGGGGCTATTTCACTTTTACAAACAATTATCTGTGGGTTTCACAAATCAATGCCATACCAGTACTCTATTGTTACAAAGTATGCCATATGTTCTCTTTCCTGCTGGTATTTTGTTTGAGGGTCCTGGACCCTCTTATAAAAATGCCTAAGGAGAAAGAGGTGTACTGGGTGTCCACTCATTTTTCTTTTCTATTTCACATTTGACCAAAATTATCTCTGGTTTTGTAAAATCAATGCTGTACCTGTACTCTATTGTTTAAAAGGATGCCATACGTCCTCTTTCCTGCTGGTGTTTTTTTTGAGGGTCCAGGACCCTCTTATAAAAAGGCCTAAGGAGAAAGAGGTGTACTGGGTGTCCACTCATTTTTTTTTTCTATTTAACAATTGACCAAAATGATCTCTGGGTTTGTAAAATCAATGCTGTACCTGTACTCTATTGTTCAAAAGGATGCCATACGTCCTCTTTCCTGCTGGTGTTTTTTTTGAGGGTCCAGGACCCTCTTATAAAAAGGCCTAAGGAGGAAGAGGTGTACTGGGTGTCCATCGAATCATTTTTTTGATTCAAATTTCCATTTGCAAAAAATTATCTATGGGTTTCTAAAATCAATGCCTTTCCTGTACTCTATTGTTCAAAAGTATGCCATATGTCCTCTTTCCTGCTGGTGTTTTGTTTGAGGGTCCTGGACCCTCTTATAAAAAGGCCTAAGGAGAAAGAATTGTACTGGGTGTCTATCCAATCATTTTTTTTATTCAAATTCACGGTTGCAACAAATTATCCCCGGGTTTCTAAAATCAATGCCTTTCCTATAATCTTTTTTTCACAAAGGATGCCATATGTCCTCTTTCCTACTGCTGGTTTTGTTGAGTGTCCTGGAGCCTCTGCTAAAAAGGCCTAAGGATAAAGAAGTGTACTGGGTGTCTATTCAATGTTTTTTTAGATTTCACGGTTGTAACAAATTTTTTCTGTGTTTCTAAAATCAATGCCTTTCCTGTAATCTATTTTTTAAAAGGATGCCATATGTCCTCTTTCATGCTGTTGAGGCTCTGGGACACTCTTATAAAAAGGCCTAAGGATAAAGAAGTGTACTGGGTGTCCAATCAATGTTTTTTTCTATTTCCCGGGTCATATAACTGATCTCTGTGTTTCTAAAATCAATGCCTTTCCTGTAATCTAATTTACAAAAGTATGCCATATGTCCTCTTTCCTGCTGCTGGTTTTGTTGAGGGTCCTGGAGCCTATGCTAAAAAGGCCTAAGGATAAAGAAGTGTACTGGGTGTCTAATCTATATTTTTTTAGATTTCACGGTTGGAACAAATTATCCCCGGGTTTCTAAAATCAATGCCTTTCCTGTAATCTATTAGTCACAAGGATGCCATATGTCCTCTTTCATGCTGTTGTTTCTGTTGAGGCTCCGGGAGCCTCTTCTAAAAAGGCATAAGGATAAAGAAGTGTACTGGGTGTCTAATCAATCTTTTTATAGATTTCACGGTTGCAACAAATTATCCCAGGGTTTCTAAAATCAATGCCTTCCCTGTAATCTATTAGTCACAAGGATGCCATATGTCCTCTTTCATGCTGTTGTTTCTGTTGAACCTCAGGGAGCCTCTTATAAAAAGCCCTAAGGATAAAGAAGTGTACTGGGTGCCCAATCAATGTTTTTTTCTATTTCCCGGGTCATATAACTGATCTCTGTGTTTCTAAAATCAATGCCTTTCCTGTAATCTAATTTTCTAAAGGATGCCATATGTCCTCTTTCATGCTGCTGGTTTTGTGGAGGGTCCTGGAGCCTCTGCTAAAAAGGCCTAAGGATAAATAAGTGTACTTGGTGTATAATCTAAGTTTTTTGAGGTTTCACAGTTGCAACTAATGATCTCTGTGTTTCTAAAATCAATGCCTTTCTAGAAATCTATTTTTCTAAAGGATGCCATATGTCCTCTTTACTGCTGCTGGTTTTGTTGAGGGTCCTGGAGCCTCTGCTAATAAGGCCTAAGGATAAATAAGTGTACTGGGTGTCTAATCCATTTTTTTTAGATTTCCCGGTTGCAACAAATTATCTCTGGGTTTCTCAAATCAATGCCTTAAATGTAATCTATTAGTCACAAGGATGCCATATGTCCTCTTTCATGCTGTTGTTTCTGGTGAGGCTCCGGGAGACTCTTCTAAAAAGGCCTAAGGATAAAGAAGTGTACTGGGTGTATAATCTATGTTTTTTTTAGATTTCACGGTTGCAACTAATGATCTCTGTGTTTCTAAAATCAATGCCTTTCCTGTAATCTAATTTTCTAAAGGATGCCATATGTCCTCTTTCATGCTGCTGGTTTTGTGGAGGGTCCTGGAGCCTCTGCTAAAAAGGCCTAAGGATAAATAAGTGTACTTGGTGTATAATCTAAGTTTTTTGAGATTTCACGGTTGCAACTAATGATCTCTGTGTTTCTAAAATCAATGCCTTTCCAGAAATCTATTTTTCTAAAGGATGCCATATGTCCTCTTTACTGCTGCTGGTTTTGTTGAGGGTCCTGGAGCCTCTGATAATAAGGCCTAAGGATAAATAAGTGTACTGGGTGTCTAATCCATTTTTTTTTAGATTTCCCGGTTGCAACAAATTATCTCTGGGTTTCTCAAATCAATGCCTTAAATGTAATCTATTAGTCACAAGGATGCCATATGTCCTCTTTCATGCTGTTGTTTCTGTTGAGGCTCCGGGAGACTCTTCTAAAAAGGCCTAAGGATAAAGAAGTGTACTGGGTGTATAATCTATGTTTTTTAGATTTCACGGTTGCAACTAATGATCTCTGTGTTTCTAAAATCAATGCCTTTCCTGTAATCTAATTTTCTAAAGGATGCCATATGTCCTCTTTCATGCTGCTGGTTTTGTGGAGGGTCCTGGAGCCTCTGCTAAAAAGGCCTAAGGATAAATAAGTGTACTTGGTGTATAATCTAAGTTTTTGAGATTTCACGGTTGCAACTAATGATCTCTGTGTTTCTAAAATCAATGCCTTTCCTGTAATCTATTATTCAAAAGGATGACATATCTCGTCTTTCATGCTGTTGTTTCGGTTGAGGCTCCGGGACCCTCGTATTAAAAAGGCCTGAGGATAAATAAGTGTAACGGGTGTCTAATCAATGTTTTTTTTCTATTTCACGGGTCATATAAATGATCTGTGGGTTTCTAAAAACAATGCCTTTCCTGTAATCTATTATTCAAAAGGATGACATATCTCGTCTTTCATGCTGTTGTTTCGGTTGAGGCTCCGGAACCCTCGTATTAAAAAGGCCTGAGGATAAATAAGTGTAACGGGTGTCTAATCAATGTTTTTTTCTATTTCACGGTTGCAAATAATGATCTGTGGGTTTCTAAAATCAATGCCTTTACTGTAATCTTTTATTCAAAAGGATGACATATCTCCTCTTTCATGCTGTTGTTTCGGTTGAGGCTCCGGGACCCTCGTATTAAAAAGGCCTGAGGATAAATAAGTGTAACGGGTATCTAATGAATGTTTTTTTCTATTTCCCGGGTCATATAAATGATCTCTGGGATTCTAAAATCAATGCCTTTCCTGTAATCTATTATTCAAAAGGATGACATATCTCCTCTTTCATGCTGTTGTTTTGGTTGAGGCTCCGGGACCCTCTTATTAAAAAGGCCTGAGGATAAATAAGTGTAACGGGTGTCTAATCAATGTTTTTTTCTTTTTCACGGGTCATATAAATGATCTGTGGGTTTCTAAAATCAATGCCTTTCCTGTAATCTATTATTCAAAAGGATGACATATCTCGTCTTTCATGCTGTTGTTTCGGTTGAGGCTCTGGGACCCTCTTATTAAAAATGCCTGAGGATAAATAAGTGTAACGGGTGTCTAATGAATGTTTTTTTCTATTTCAAGGGTCATATAAATGATCTCTGGGATTCTAAAATCAATGCCTTTCCTGTAATCTATTATTCAGAAGGATGACATATCTCCTCTTTCATGCTGTTGTTTCGGTTGAGGCTCCGGGACCCTCGTATTAAAAAGGCCTGAGGATAAATAAGTGTAACGGGTGTCTAATCAATGTTTTTTTCTATTTCACGGTTGCAAATAATGATCTGTGGGTTTCTAAAATCAATGCCTTTCCTGTAATCTATTATTCAAAAGGATGACATATCTACTCTTTCATACTGTTGTTTCGGTTGAGGCTCCGGGACCCTCTTATTAAACAGGCCTGAGGATAAATAAGTGTAACGGGTGTCTAATCAATGTTTTTTTCTATTTCCCGGGTCATATAAATGATCTCTGGGATTCTAAAATCAATGCCTTAACTGTAATCAATTGTTCACAAGGATGCCATATGTCCTCTTTCATGCTGTTGTTTCAGTTGAGGCTCCGGGAGCCTCTTATAAAAAGGCCTAAGGATAAAGAAGTGTGCTGGGTGTCCAATCAATGTTTTTTTTTATTTTACAGTTGCAAAAAAATTATCTATGGCTTTGTAAAATCTATGCCTTACCTGTCATCTATTGTTCAAAAGGATGCCATATGTCATCTTTCCTGCTGTTGTTTTTGTTGGGGGTCCGGAACACTATTCTAAAAAGGCAGAAGGAGAATGACCTGTACTGTACTGGGTGTCCAATCATGTTTTTGTTTTCTATTTCACGGTTCATAATAAATATCGCCGTGTAACTAAAATCAATGCCATACCTGTACTCGGTTGTTCAAAAGGATGGCATATGTGGTGTTTCATTCTGTTGTGGTTGTTGAGGGTCGTGGCCGTGGGACAGCGTATAAAACGACTGAAGGAGAACAACCTGTACAGCCTTGCTCCTCTTTTTAGGCAGGCCAGCTCTTTGCATACATGCCCACAGACTCTGTAACGCATGCCTCTTTTAGGGAGAGGTGCAGCCATAATGCAGGGTCAGAAACTCTGCCTGCAACTGTTATACTCGATTTTGCGAAAGGAAGTAAGCTTACCATGGTTCCCTGCATGCACTTATTGTTGTTATATTTTGGTGAGGGTAATCATGATGGCCATGTAGACCACCACCACTGAGAGTCCTGGAAGTAACAGGGATGAGATGAAAGAGCTAAGAATAGTAGAACTTGAAACAACAGAGTTAGCCATGGGTGTTATTGCAAAACCGCTTGGCTTTTTTTTGGCTTTGGGTGCGGCTATTCATGCAGGCCATATAGAGCTGCCACCATTCGGTGTCGTATCAGCTATTAAACTATTAAGAACAGTACTACCAAAATACAGCCAATGAAGGGCCTTAGGAAGACTGAGCCAAGGTTGGATTGTAGTATTTGGTTAGGCTAATCATGATGGCCATGTAGACCACCACCACCGAGAGTCCTGGAAGTAACAGGGATGAGATGAAAGAGCTAAGAATAGTAGAACTTGAAACAACAGAGTTAGCCATGGGTGTTAGTGCAAAACCGCTTGGCTTTTTTTTGGCTTTGGGTGCGGCTATTCATGCAGGCCATATAGAGCTGCCAACATTCGGTGTTGTATCAGCTATTAAACTAATAAGAACAGTACTACCAAAATACAGCCAATGAAGGGCCTTAGGAAGACTGAGCCAAGGTTGGATTGTAGTATTTGGTTAGGCTAATCATGATGGCCATGTAGACCACCATCGAGAGTCCTGGAAGTAACAGGGATGATGAGATGAAAGTGCTAAGAATAGTACTACTTGAAACAACAGAGTTAGCCATGGGTGTTAGTCTAAGACCACTCGGCTTTTTTGGGGGTTTGGGTGCAGCTAATCATGAAGGCCAGATAGACCTGCCACCATTTGGTGTTGTAACAGGTATGAAACTGCAAAGAACAGTACTACTTAACACAACCTACTTACCATGGGTCCCAGAGCATATGTTTGGTTGTTATATTTTGTAAGGGTAATCATGCAGGCCATATAGACCTCCACCAATAGGGTGAGTATGAGTAACAGCTATTAAAATGCGAAGGACATTACTAATTAACACAACATAGTTACCATGGGTCGCATACCAAGAGCAGATGTCTTATTATTATATTTTGTATGGGTAATCATCCAGGCCGTATAGACCTCACCAAATAGGGGGAGTTACAGAGATTAAAGTGCTAAGAATGGTAGTACTTAAAACACAACCTAGTTAAAATAGGTAGCAGACCGCATGTCTTATTATTATAATTTTTCAGGGTAATCTAGCAGGCCATATAGAACACCCCCGATAGGGGGGGGGAACAGGGATTAAAGTGCTAAGAAAAGTACTAATTAACACAAGCTAGTTGGGTCCAAGAACGCATGTTTAATTATTAGAAATTCTTAGGGTAATTATATATCTAACAAATCTATCTATTTCTCTTCTATCGATTCTATCTAACTATCAATCTATGTATATCTATCTATCCTATCTATCAATCTATCTTCTGTCCGGGATGTTTTGAGACAGCCACTTTGGGAATTTTAGTTGATTTAGACCCATTATGGCTTAAAAGCAGACTCTGCATAAACTATGTAATTTTCCATGGGAGTTTTGCCAGGGATCCCCCTCCAGCATGCGACAGTCCAGGTGTTAGTACCCTTGAAACAACTTTTCCATCACTATTGTGGCCAGAAAGAGTCCTTGTAGGTTTTAAAGTTCGCCTGCCTATTGAATTCAATGGCGGTTCGCGCGGTTCGCGGATTGGCGAACAATACCGGAAGTTCGAGTCCGCCGTTCGCGTACCGAAAATTTTAGGTTCGCAACATCACTAATTATATATTTGCAAGTATTGAAACGTTTATTATGTTGCCATACTGTTGCTAATTTGTAATGTTATGTTGAGAACCAATGACTATACTGGTTACATTTGAGAAATAAAAAACACTGTTTCATTTTCACTGGAGATATTTTCACCAATCCCAAGAAAGGGCTGAGCTTAAATAAAGCGCATATGGAGTTGCTAAGTATACGCCCTGAGGAAGCCCCAATGACATTTGGTCACGTGGGGGGTGAAACGGCCGTTGGCGTGTGACGTCATTTGCACAGCTGAGAACCAGCCCCTGATTGATATCCGATGCAGCACACAGCTTCTCTAACTATAGCAGCAAGCAGGCACCACAGCCGGATTTTTCATCAAGCTTAAAAGGAGAAGGTCTACAAGCGCACAAAAGTGATTTGTAAAGTATTCATGGACTTACGAGTCTCTAATGGAATGTACTGTCTGGAACATGCACTAAAGCATATACACTTAAGCTTTGAACTAAATCATAGCGGATGTGGAAAGCCCTATTAACATATCTCTTATGTAATCGATACTGCTTGCCCTATAAATGTGATTGATACTATTGCTGTGATTACACATCTATCATTAGAGAAACATAGATCCCTATTTAGTACTAAGGTAGCTGGAACCTTTTTTAATATTGGTGCTACCCTCTGGTCAGGGTATTGTTTTCTCAATGTAAGTGTGTAAAATAAAAAGCATGTAATTTTTTGTTACATTGTTACAGTTTAGCACATAAGTAACTGGCATAGATCCTATTAATAATCTCAAGGTAACAAGCCTTTCTAACTTGTTTGGGTTACCCTCTAAGATAGGTGTTGTCGTTTTCATTTGTGCACTAAATGAGTGATTGCGCATGGATCCCCATTATTATCCATGGTAGCAGATTCCTGTTGGTACACAGGGCTACCCACTGGTAGGGGTGTTGCCTAAGAACTCAATAGTCTATTTTTAGGTATTTATCTGCATCATATCAACCTGAGTGAGCTGGCCAGCTTTATCTATGCATTTAATGTACTAAATGTATTTTTAAATGTATGTGATTTTTTGACTTTTTCTTTTTTTGTTTGCACTAATAAATTTATTTTATTTATAACAATCTTGTGTGGTTTTGGTTTAGGGGACCCAGAAGTTGTTTGGTTACGTAGAGGCCTGGAACACCTATTTCTAAATTAATTCTTACGTAATTGTGTATTGAACTAAATATTTAAATAAATAATTGCTTACTATATGGAGTGCTGAAATCCCTGTCTCTTTTGGAGAGAACACTACTGTGACCTCGTCAAACTTTCTTCTTTGAAACTTGTAAATGTATATATATATATATATATATATATCATCAGAGGAGTACATTAAATGTTTTATTCAAATGGAATGCTTCATCAGAATCATGATCAGAATATTTATGAAAAAGACACCTTCAATGACATATGAATGAGTAAATGGACTTACCAGAAGCCTGCAAAAGCAGGTCACCATCAGTGCTGGATCCCTCTGTGCTCGTCATAATAACTAGTTCTATTAATGATATTAAAAAATATAAGTGAACACAGTTTGAACATCAATAAATCACATTAGTCTAAAATATTCTAAATAATATACTAAGAAATTTGAAGACTAGAGCACTAATATGAACAATAAATTTATGAGTTAATCAATGTGATTGTAAAGAAAATGATGTATTTCACATATGTTGGATTTCTAACTATATTAGACAGCCAATTCTTATCATATGAATCAATGGCATATCTAAATATAACTATTGTTCCCTGTTTTAAAAATAATACAGACACACACACAACACTTTGAATAACAACTGATGACAACTAGAGCCTAATCCATGTGGCACATAGATCCATTTGTGCAATATACAGTAATCTGTTTTAGGACACAACACATATTGATCACAATGCAAGACATAAGATATATTTAAAACTATGTCATCATGGTTCTGTTAGAATATTTTTAAATATATATAAAGGTAGTCCAACAGTGAAATATGTGATTTATATATCAATATTGTTTCAGCAAAACAGTGTAAGGATTAATTAAGATATTTTGTATTTATATTGTATTTTTATACAAGTACAGAGCGATGAACAGCGGACTGTTGTTAACTAACAGTCATCGATCTCGCTGCTATTCGGCTTTTTCCCAGCTTTATTTATACCCTGTCACTAAATACCGCCACTATAATAAAAGGTTTAACCCCTATCCCGCCACTCCCAGAGCCCACCACAACTAAATAAAGTTATTAACCCCTATACCGCTGCTCCCGGAGCCCACCGCAACTACAGTAAATAAAGTTCTTAACCCCTAAACCGCCGCTCCCGGAGCCCTCCACAACTAAATAAATGTATTAACCCCCTAAACCCCTGGCCTCTCACATCACTACCACTTACTAAACCTATTAACCCCTAAACCGCCAGCCCCCCACATCGCCATAAACTAAATTAAGCTATTATCCCCTAAACCTAACAACCCGCTAACTTTATATTAAATATTAACTCATGCCTATCTTATAATAAATTTAAACTTACCTTTAGAATTAAAATAAACTATATTAAACTACTAATTAACCTACCCTAACTATTATACAAAATTACATTAAACTATATTAAACTAATAATTAATCTACCCTAACTATTATACTAAAATTACATTAAATTACATTAAACTATATTAAACTAATAATTAATCTACCCTATTATACTAAAATTACATTAAACTATATTACATATTTAAAAACCTAACCCTACTCAAATTATTTAAATATACAATAAAGAATTACTAAGTTACAAAAAACTAACAACTAAGTTACAAAAAAATAAAAAACACTAAGTTACAACAAATAAAAAACACTAAGTTACACAAAATAAAAAATAAACTATCAAATATTTAAACTATTTACACCTAATCTAAGAGCCCTATGAAAATAAAAAAGCCCCCCCAAAATAAAAACCCCCCTAGTCTACAATAAACTATCAATGGCCCTTAAAAGGGCCTTTTGTTGGGCATTGCCCAAAAGAAATCAGCTCTTTTACCTGTAAATAAAAATACAGACAACCCCCCAACAGTAAAACCCACCACCCACACAACCAAACCCCCAAATAAAAACCTATCTAAAAAACCTAAGCTCCCCATTGCCCTGAAAAGCATTTTCCTTAAATGGGCATTTAGCTCTTTTTCCATGCCCAAACCCTAATCTAAAATTAAAACCCACCTAATAAACCCTTAAAAAAAACCTAACACTAACCCCGAAGATCCACTTATAGTTTTGGAAGACCTGACATCCATCCTCAGCGAAGCGGCAGAAGTCTTCATCCAAGCGGGCCGAAGTCTTCATCCAACCAGGCTGAAGTCTTCATCCAACCGGGCAGAAGTCTTCATCCAGACGGCATCTTCTATCTTCATTCATCCGACGCGGAGTGGCTCCATCTTCAAGACATCCGGCGCGGAGCATCCTCTTCTTCCGACGTCTTCTTTACAATGAGGTTTCCCCTTAAATTACGTCATCCAAGATGGCGTCCCTTGAATTCCGATTGGCTGATAGAATTCCAATCAGCCAATAGTATTGAGCTCCCATTCTATTGGCTATTCCAATCAGCCAATAGAATGTGAGCTCAATCCAATTGGCTGATTGGATCAGCCAATAGGATGAAAGCTCAATCCTATTGGCTGATTGCAACAGAAAATAGGATTTTTTCAACCTTAATTCCTATTGGCTGATAGAATTCTATCAGCCAATCGGAATGTAAGGGACGCCATCTTGGATGATGTCATTTAAAGGGAAACCTCATTGTAAAGAAGAAGTCGGAAGAAGAGGATGCTTTGTGCCGGATGTCTTGAAGAGATGGAGCCGCTCTGCATCGGATGGATGAAGATAGAAGATGCCGTCTGGATGAAGATTTCTGCCCAGTTGGATGAAGACTTCGGCCCGTTTGGATGAAGACTTCTGCCGGCTTCGTTGAAGACTTCTGCCGATGAGGATGGATGTCCGGTCTTCAAAACTGTAAGTGGATCTTCGGGGTTAGTGTTAGTTTTTTTAAGGGTTTATTGAGAGGGTTTTAATTTTAGATTAGGGGTTTGGGCATCAAAAAAGAGCTAAATGCCCATTCAAATGCCCTTTTTAGGGCAATGGGGAGCTTAGGTTTTTTATTTGGGGGTTTAGTTGTGTGGGTGGTGGGTTTTACTGTTGGGGGGTGTTTGGATTTTTTTTTTACAGGTAAAAGAGCTGAATTCTTTGGGGCAATGCCCCGCAAAAGGCCCTTTTAAGGGCCATTGGTAGTTTATTGTAGGCTAGTTTTTTTTTTATAGGGCTCTTAGATTAAGTGTAATTAGTTTAAATATTTGATAGTTTATATTTTATTTTGTGTAACTTAGTGTTTTTTATTTTTTGTAACTTACGGCTAGATTACGAGTTTTGCGTTAGAGGCTGTGTGGTGCTAACGAGCAGTTTATAGACAGCGCTGGTATTACGGGTTTTTACAAACCCAGCGTTAACCGCAAAAAAGTGAGCGTAGAGCAAAATTTAGCTCCACATCTCACCTCAATACCAGCGCTGCTTACGTTAGGGATAAATGGGGGAGAGCCGGCTGAAAAAAAACCTGCAAAAACGCAGCGTTTAGCTCCTAAAGCAGCCCCATTGATTCCTATTGGGAAAATACATTTATGTCTACACCTAACACCCTATCATGAACCCCCGAGTCTAAATACCCCTAATCTTACACTTATTAACCCCTAATCTGCCGCCCCTGACATCGCTGACACCTGCATTATATTATTAACCCCTAATCTGCTGCTCCGGACACCGCCGCCACCTACATTATATGTATTAACCCCTAATCTGCTGTCCCCAACATCGCCAACACCTACATTATATTTATTAACCCCTAATCTGCCTCTCTCCAATGTCACTGCAACCTACCTATACTTATTAACTCCTAATCTGCCGCCCCCAACGTCGCCGCCACTATATTAAAGTTATTAACCCCTAAATCTAAGTCTAACCCTAACACCCCCTAACTTAAATATAATTTAAATAAATCTAACTAAATATTGCTAGCTACAATATAACTAATAGTTACATTGTATCTAGCTTAGGGTTTATTTTTATTTTACAGGCAAGTTTGTATTTATTTTAACTAGGTAGAATAGTTACTAAATAGTTATTAACTATTTAATAGCTACCTAGTTAAAATAAATACAAAAGTACCTGGAAAATAAAACCTAACCTAAGTTACAATTACACCTAACACTACACTATAATTAAATTATTTCAATAAATGAAATACAATTAAATTAAATTATCTAAAGTACAACCCCCCCACTAAATTACAGAAAATAATAAAAATTTACAAGAATTTTAAACTAATTACACCTAATCTAATCCCCCCTAACAAAATAAAAAAGCCCCCCCAAAATAAAAAAGCCCTACCCTACACTAAATTACAAATAGCCCTTAAAAGGACCTTTTGTGGGGCATTGCCCCAAAGTAATCAGCTCTTTTACCTGTAAAAAAAAAATACAAATCACCCCCCCAACATAAAAACTGGTAGAATTCTATCAGTCAATCGGAATTGAATGGACGCCATCTTGGATGACGTCATTTAAAGGAACCTTCATTCCAGAAGAGCCGTCGGATGAAGAGGATGCTCCACGTCGGATGTCTTGAAGATGGACCCGCTCCGCGCCGGATGGATGAAGATAGAAGATGCCGTCTGGATGAAGACTTCTGCCCGTCTGAAGGACCACTTCGCCCGGCTTGGATGAAGACTTCTCCCGGCTTCGTTGAGGACTTCGGCCCAGTTGGGTGAAGACGTCTCCAGGTAAGGTGATCTTCAAGGGGTTAGTGTTAGGTTTTTTTAAGGGGGGATTGGGTGGGTTTTAGAATAGGGTTGGTTGTGTGGGTGGTGGGTTTTAATGTTGGGGGGGTGATTTGTACTTTTTTTTACAGGTAAAATAGCTGATTACTTTGGGGCAATGCCCAGCAAAAGGCCCTTTTAAGGGCTATTTGTAATTTAGTGTAGGGTAGGGCTTTTTTTTATTTTGGGGGCCTTTTTAAAGTTTAAAAATCTTGTAATTTGTTTATTATTTTCTGTAATTTAGTGTTTGTTTTTTTTTGTACTTTAGATAAGTTTATTTAATTGTATTTAATTGTATTTAATTGTATTTAATTTATTTAATTATAGAGTAGTGTTAGGTGTAATTGTAACTTAGGTTATGTTTTAATTTACATGTACTTTTGTATTTATTTTAGCTAGGTGGTTATTAAATAGTTAATAACTATTTAATAACTATTCTACCTAGTTAAAATAAATACAAACTTGCCTGTAAAATAAAAATAAACCCTAAGCTAGATACAATGTAACTATTAGTTATATTGTAGCTATCTTAGGGTTTATTTTACAGATAAGTATTTAGTTTTAAATAGGAATAATTTAGTTAATTTTATTTAGATTTATGTAAATTATATTTAAGCTAGGGGGGGTTAGGGTTAGTGTTAGACTTAGATTTAGGGGTTAATAACTTTAATATAGTGGCAGCGACGTTGGGGACGGCAGATTAGGGGTTAATAAAGTATTTGTGTCGGCGATGTTAGGCAAATATTAGGGATAATATTTAACTAGTGTTTGCAAGGTGGAAGTGCAGCGGTTTAGGGGTTAATATGTTTATTCTAGTTGCAGCGATGTCCGGTTTGGCAGATTAGGGGTTAAAATTTTTATTTTAGTGTTTGCGATGGGGGGGGGGGCTCGGTTTAGGGGTTAATAGGTAGTTTATGGATGTTAGTGTACTTTTTAGCACTTTAGTTAAGAGTTTTATGCTACGGTGTTGTAGTGTAAAACTCTTAACTATTGACTTTTAAATGCCTTACCAGTCTTGACAGGAGAGGGTCTACCGCTCACTTTTTGGCAGACTCGTAATACCGGCGCTATGCAAGTCCCATTGAAAATATAGGATACGCAATTGACATAAGTGGATTTGCGGTATTTCCGAGTCTGGCCAAAAAAGTGAGCAGTACACCTGTACCTGCAAGACTCGTAATACCAGCGGGCGTTAAAAAGCAGCTTTGGGACCGGCCAATGCTGCTTTTTAAGCCTAACGCAAGACTCGTAATCTAGACGTTAGTGTTTTTTATTTTTTGTAACTTAGTGTTTTTTATTTTTGTAACTTAGTTGTTAGATTTTTGTAACTTAGTAATTCTTTATTGTTGATTTAAATAATTGAGTAGGGTTAGGTGTTTAAATCTGTAATATAGTTTAATGTAATTTTAATATAATAGTTAGGGTAGATTAATTATTAGTTTAATATAGTTTAATGTAATTTTAGTATAATAGTTAGGGTAGGTTAATTTTTAGTTTAATATAGTTTAATGTAATGAGGGCAGCAGATTAGGGGTGTTTAGACTCAGAGGTACATGTTAGGGTGTTAGGTTTAAACATTACTTTTATTCTAGCATAGAAATCAATGGGATATCTGGCAGCATCGAACATAAGCTTTCGCTGCTTTCAGACTCCCATTGATTCCTATGGCATCCACGGCCTCCAGGGTGGCGGATTGAAAAACAGGTACGCTGGGCCGGAATAGTGGCGAGCGTACCTGTTAGAGGTTTGATAACTAGCAAAAGTAGTCAGATTGTGCCGAATTTGTATTCAGAACATCTGTAATGACGTAAGCATCGATCTGTGTCGGATTGAGACCAGCGGATTGTATGTTACGTCACAGATTTCAACTTTTGCCGGTCTGTAGGCTTTGATAAATGAGGCGAATCAGGCTCGCCACAATTACGCTGCGGAATTCCAGCGTATTTGCGGTTTACGGCTTGATAAATAGGCCTCCATATGTTGATGTAATGAATGGGATAGAACATGCAATTACAATCAAATATATAATTTTATTCTATCATCAAGAATCTTTAATTATCCTTCTCTCTTAAAGGGACATGAAACTCCAAATGTGTAATTGTATTAATTTTCATGATTCAAATCCAGCATGTGATTTTAAACAGCTTTCCAATTTACTTATTTTAGCTAATTTGCTTCATTGTCTTAGAATCTTTTTTAAAGGAGCAACTATGCACTACTGGGAGTTATCTGAAGACATCTGTTGAACCAATGAAAATAGGCAATTTTGTGCATCAACCAATCAGCAGGTTACTCCCAGTAATGCATTGCTGCTCCTGAGCCTACCTAGATATGCTTTCAACTAAGGATACCAATAGACTGAATCAATTTAGATAATAGAAGCAAATTGGAAAGTTGTTTCAAATCACATGTTGTGTCTAAATCATTAAAGAAAAATGTTGTGTTTCATGTCCCTTTAATGATAAGAAGAAAATATCAAAGCATATGAGATGTATATTTATATAATCTGCAAAAATGTACAAATGTGTTAGTGTTGTCTAAATGTAGCCAAAAACTGTCAAGCACTACCCAGGGGCAAAATACAAAATGGTCATGACCCTAAGATTACATTAAAATGAAGATATCAAGAATCGAAGGAATATCTTCAAATACTCATAAATTGAGATTTGTATTACAATGGAATCCCAACTCTGATTCGTCAGTCTTATCTTAAAATAACAAGAAAATTGAATTAGAGTATCCCTATTAATATAGATCAATGTGAATGGATTAGGTAATGTTATGTCCAAGTTTGTAAGACAAAGGTAAATAAAAATGAGACATACTACACTCTGACGAACACGGGCTCTAGGTTCCAGCACCAACATCCATATCTGTAAAAGATTCAATCAGGATTGGATATCATTAATACAAATCAGGCCATGGACACGAACAATCAGAGCTTTTTTTTCTAATTGACAAAGTAAAATTATATTTGTATTCACGTGAGTTCATTGTTTTCAAAATTAATGTATAAGTAAAGAGATCATGTATTCTTATTTAAAATCTTTTATGTTGTTGACTGTCGCTTTAAGTTATTTTTTGTCTTCTTGCATTGTCATCAATTGTTGTTCAATTTTTATTTTGATATTGCTAGTATAGCTCTTCTAATGTAGAAGATTGTAAATAAGGATACTGTATTTTTCACATATATACTAATTAACGTATACATTTGACCAACATGTCTAAAGTAATACCACAATTACAGAAAACACATGTTCACGTCTCTGCGCAATTATATCTTTCATGATCATTGCGCAATTATTCAAAGCGTAATTGCGAATTGTTTCAGAATTGATTTGGATATAGTAGTGTGATGAGTATAATTTCTAAAGACTTCAAATATATTTGCAATTGGGTGTATTACGATATTCCAATAGGATATTTGTAAAGATTGAATGATACAAATTAATATTTCTAACTTTTGTATGATTCGAAACTCAATGTATGAAATGGCGGATGATAGTGATTTCACGGATGCGCAATTTCATTTTTGCTCTGTGACGCATATTCTGGAGAGCGCAAGAAACATCATTCCTATTTCATGTGTGATGAATCTAAATTCAGATATCTAAACATCATATGTAACGTGTGTTGTGAGATCTATATAGGTTGAATATATGACTATATACACATTGCTTAAATATACAGTGGGGCAAAAAAGTATATAGTCAGCCACCAATTGTGCAAGTTCTCCCACTTAAGAAGATGAGAGACGCCTGTAATTTTCATCATAGGTATACCTCAACTATGAGAGACAAAATGTGGAAACAAATCCAGACAATCACATTGTCTGATTTGGAAATAATTTATTTGCATATTATGGTGGAAAATAAGTATTTGGTCACCTACAAACAAGCAAGATTTCTGGCTCTCACAGACCTGTATCTTCTTCTTTAAGAGGCTCCTCTGTCCTCCACACATTACCTGTATTAATGGCACCTTTTTGAACTTGTTATCAGTATAAAAGACACCTGTCCATAAACTCAAACAGTCACACTCCAAACTCCACTATGGTGAAGACCAAAGAGCTGTCGAAGGACACCAGAAACAAAATTGTAGACCTGCACCAGGCTGGGAAGACTGAATCTGCAATAGGCAAGCAGCTTGTGTGAAGAAATCAATGGTGGGAGCAATAATTAGAGAATGGAAGACATACAAGACCACTGATAATCTCCCTCGATCTGGGGCTCCATGCAAGATCTCACCCCGTGGGGTCAAAATGATTACAAGAACAGTGAGCAAACATCCCAGAACCACACAGGGGGACCTAGTGAATGACCTGCAGAGAGCTGGGACCAACGTAACAAAGGATACCCTCACTAACACACTACGCCGCCAGGGACTCAGATCCTGCAGTGCCAGACGTGTCCCCCTGCTTAAGCCAGTACATGTCCGGGCCCGTCTGAAGTATGCTAGAGAGCATTTGGATGATCCAGAAGTGGATTGGGAGAATGTCATATTGTCAGATGAAACCAAAGTAGAACTGTTTGGTAGAAACACAACACGTTGTGTTTGGAGGAGAGAGAATGCTGAGTTGCAACCAAAGAACACCATACCTAATGTGAAGCATGGGGGTGGCAACATCATGCTTTGGGGCTGTTTCTCTGCAAAGGGAACAGGACGACTGATCCGTGTACATGAAAGAATTAATGGGGCCATGTATCGTGAGATGTTGAGTGCAAACCTCCTTCCATCAGCAAGGGCATTGAAGATGAAACATGGCTGGGTCTTTCAGCATGACAATGATCCCAAACACACCACCCGAGCAACAAAGGAGTGGCTTCGTAAGAAGCATTTCAAGGTCTAGCCATTCTCCAGATTGTGGCCTAGCCAGTCTCCGGATCTCAACCCCATAGAAAACCTTTGGAGGGAGTTGAAGTCTGTGTTGCCTAGCAACAGCCCCAAAACATCACTGCTCTAGAGGAGACCTGTATGAAGGAATGGGCCAACATACCAGCAACAGTGTGTGACAACCTTGTGAAGACTTACAGAAAATGTTTGACCTCTGTCATTGCCAACAAAGGATATATAACAAAGTATTGAGATGAACTTTCGATATTGACCAAATACTTATTTTCCACCATAATTTGCAAATAAATTCTTTCCAAATCAGACAATGTGATTTGGATTTGTTTCCACATTTTGTCTCTCATAGTTGAGGTATACCTTTGATGAAAATTATAGGCCTCTCTCATCTTCTTAAGTGGGAGAACTTGCACAATTGGTGGCTGACTAAATACTTTTTTGCCCCACTGTATACTCAAATATTAATATATCATGTGAAGTCTGATATTTACCTGGTTCAGCCTCTCTACTTCCTTCTCCCAGGTCACCGATTGGAGAAGCAGCTGCACTGGGCTCCGGGTCTTGAGTGTCAGAGCCTGCAACTGGGGATTGAGAAGACGTTAAGGAGCGTGCAGATGCAAATCTGCTGGGGAAATGGAGATTGAGGAGGGTGTATAAGGTCTCCTCATAAGCTTGCAGGTATAGTTTCTGTGGGGGTGGATCCTGCTTTTCATCCCTCCAACAGGCTTTTACCCACTCCTTCATGAGGCAGACTTTATTGCGAAGCTGCAACCTCATATCCCTGAATCTCCGCATGGTTTGATCCGGGGTCATCTGGATGTTACACACAGATTTAACATCTTGGGTGATAGACACCCAGAGGGCCCTCCTAATTTTCGGCTTCATCGACTTCTTGTTCCCAAACAGCTGCGGATAAAACTCCTCGACCACGTTGACCAGTGCAGCACTTTCTGCCCGTGTGAACCTGGGAGACGTCATGCCTGCCTAGTTAATATATATATAATATTAATATTTATCAAATATAGATAAGACACCAGCAGGCATTAGAGAACTGACAAAAATGGCAACGTGTAATGGACTTTTATATGGTGAAGTAAACATGATATGCACCATGGGACATGATATCTGTACATCTGATTAAATAAAATATTGAAATTTTGTTATCATGTCTGTGAGGCCATACTGACTCAAATTATGTTTGTGTGATAAACTCTGATTGTCCGTTCCTTAATGTTTCATGGATTAATATCTTTGTAACTTCCATACACATACCTCCTGGGGTGCTGTTACTACATTTGGCATGTAGACTTATTTGTAATTTATGAGACTGTTATGCGTATATGTGTGACGCAGATTAAATATACGTGATCCGTTAAATATTAATAAGTTTACATTTTATCTCGATTTGATTTTTACTCACGATAGTTAATATAATCCAGTCACATTAGTAAATGTTTTACACATTTTGATGTTTAATATTGATCAGGTTATTTAATAAAAATATATTTTATTCTAAAAAGTAAACATTGTGTATTCATTGTTTATTAAAGAAATATTGTGAAGTATTGACATTGCTCTATTAAATGTATTTACAATCCCAACAATGCACATCGATTGTGTGCTAGTGTGTAAAATTAGAATAGAATTTTTAAAGATGCTAATCTCGTGTTGCAAGATACGTTTAACACGCTATATTTCTGAAATGCGTAATTTGTATTTATAATGGACCTAACTTGGATTAAAATGTTTTTTAATTTTAATATCAATGTTTGTTCATTATTAGTAAATAAAAATCGAGTTTGTATTGGTCTGAACTGCTCACATCTATTTTTTTTTTTTGCAACGGCGTCTTTATTTTTAGATTGAAATATTTTTTATTGAACAATCTGTACAATACACAGTCTATGTCAGTGGAAAATACAATAAATAGGTCGCAAATGAAAAGCATCTATTTCACATTCCTTGTTATTGTACCACATTTTTCATATTAACATTTTCTTTAACCAGTCTTCATTGTGTGTTTCAGGCTAAAGCTCCAATAAGAGCATAAGTCCAATTGTTACAATTTTCAAATCTAGCAATGTATAACAATTAACATGAATAACCAATATAACCGCTATGCCAGTTCGCCTCACCATTTAATCTAATGTATTATTAATAAACATTTCTTAAGAAATCTCCACGTCTTAAACATCCACAGAGCCCACCAAGTACTCTTTCTCCCTTACGTGTCAACCTATCCTATACATGTTTTTCATTTAGGATCCAGTAAAACCAGACTCTGTTGAAAGACTCCACCTCATCTTGTATGTAAGCAGCAGTCTCACATAAACCAAACATATTTCTAATCCTCCCAAGCACCTCCATCCTCTCCGGTACTCCCAGCTTCCAATATTTTGCTATAGATATACGAGTCACCGTGCATACAATTCTAATAAATTTATTTATAGGTGCATTGAATCTTGAATCCTCACCATTCAGCAAGGCCTGCATAGGTGTCAGTGTTACCTGTTCCTCTAATATAGTGGTTATCATCCTAGATAGGTCGAGCCATACTCTTCGTACCCCCGGGCATTCCCACCACATATGAAAATATGTACCTAGCTGTGTGCAACCTCTATAACACTGCCTGGAACCTCCCTTAATCATATGTGCTGTTTTTAAAGGGGTTAGGTACCAACGAAATGTTGTCTTAATGTTGTTCTCCCTCAGGTCTGCTCCCAGCAAGCCCGTACTGGAGTTCAGGAAAATCTGGTTCCAGGTCGTCAGGTCAAATGTTTTGCCTAAGTTTGCTTCCCAGTGGAGGATAGTTTGTGGCTTTGTAATTGTGTGTGTTTCCTGTATATATAAATATAAGTGTGACACCGCACTTTTCTGTCTGTCTTCTGCACTGCACAGTCTCTCAAAAATGTTTTTGGTCCTGGTCTCACTCCCAGTCCTAATGTATAACGTGATAGCTGAAGCTATCTGTAGATATAGAAACCAAGGTAGACATATAGGTCTAAGTTTTTCCTTTAGTTGGTAGTCAAAATCTTCCTATTAATTAAAAAGTCTGCTATCCGGTACAAATCCTTATGTGCCCACTTGTCTATCAATTTATTTGATTCCCCTGAAATTATATATTTTAATGGTCTTATTAAAGAATTAATCGGCAATAATGTTCCATTTCTATTGGTTATTGTTAGTTGCTTGGCCGCTATTTTAGTAATCGGGTTTTGGTAACTCCCAAGTCTCCTTTTAGCCTCTTTACCCCATAGTATATCGCCTGGGCAGTCGTAACCCCCAATGATAGCTTCTAATTGAGGCCATACTACATCCTCTTGTTTCCTCCCTAGAAGAGAGTTTTGAGCCAGTCTAGCTGCTAAGTAGTAGTCCATCAAGTTAGGAAGTCCTACCCCTCCCAACTGACGATGTCTAGTGAGGGTATCTCGAGGTATCCTCGCATGTCTAGATCCTCTAAGGAATCTATGTAGGTCTGTCTGAAGGGCCCTCAAGTCAGATTTATCTATCTTTACAGGTAGGGAGCAAAATAGATATAGGATTCTTACCAAGAGAAATTATACTTCCACTTCTGCAGATCAGATCTTATTGATTTAAACATAGGTATATAGTTAGCTCTATATAATTGGGTAGATTGTGCCGTTAGTCTAATCCCCAAATACTTTATGTCATCTTTCACCCATTTAAAGTCGAAGTTTGTTTCTATCAGTTTAATAGTTTGTTTTGGTAGACCTATTGAAAGTGCCTCGCATTTGTCTAAGTTTATTTTATATCCTGAAACGGAGGAGAATTGTTGTATAGTTTTATATATGTTGGGAAGTGAAATAAGTGGCTTGGGGACTGTTAACAATACATCATCTGCGAACAGGGTGATCTTATGTTGAAAATGTTGTATCTGCATACCTGAAATATCTGGGGAGTTTCTTATATTTGCAGCTAGCGGTTCTATACATATTGCAAAAAGAAGGGGCGACAAAGGGCAACCTTGCCTGGTGCCATTAAGAATATTAAAAGTGGGGGGCGTGTCCAAGCAGCGCCGGGAGAGGACGCAAATCCAGAGAACTCCTGTCTGAGATCTATATTCTTTACATTTCATAAGGCAACAAATAGCACATTATCTTTTAAACTGTACATCTATCTACATGAATATGAGCTGAACAAGAAAATACCAAGCTTTGAGACATTCACCCGGTTTTTACCCTGATCAGCAGCATAGAGGCCTAAAGGGGTAGAACCCTTATTATCCTCTCCCGGTGCGCCAAATACATTGACTGCCACTAAACAATTCCATAACCCACACTTGGCTTAGCGAATAGAGCTTTACCGGCTATTTAAGCACCATAGGTCTGAAGGAAAGAAGCGAAGCATCGACGAACACGCACCTAGCATTAAACTAAGATGGAGACACAAGTCATTGCAGCACTCACAGCATTGGAGCGCGCCATGGATATACAATTTGATGACCTGAGGCAACATGTTTACCTTCTCCGAAATGGAGAACCTGACTCATTTACTCATGAAGCTAGTCAGCCAACTACTCACCCTGGGCTGAAAGGAGGCAGATGTGATAATTGGTTGCTACGCCCGGCAGAGATTCCTGAAGCCCAGTCGTCCTATGCGTCTAGTAAGTGCCTCACCGAACACACCAAACAGGCTAAGGTGGTCCAAGCTCGAGTGATCCCTTTGACACCTCCAAACGGACATCGCTTGGGGGATGCTGCAACACCCCTGGTCTCGGTGGCAAAGCGGCCGATCGTCACGGAGACAGAGACCACAGATGAGTATGCTTTGCAGCACCTCACACCAGCTTTGCGGTTTGATTACCTTATGCAGTTTAAATCTTCATTCACAGACCTGTTTTATGTCTGGACATATGTTTTGCTTCCATGTTACTGCGCATTACCTCAATAAAAAATGTATTTAAAAAAAAAAATATATATATTAAAAGTGTTGGATTGGTGTCCAATTGCTCTTATATATGCTGTGGGTATTGAGTACAAACCTCTCAGTGCTGTCATGAATGACCCAGTTAATCCTACCCTTGTCAAAACTGTGTTCATATACACCCAGTCTACCCTGTTGAATGCCTTCTCTGCATCCAAGGATAGGACCAGAGAAGGCGTCCGTTCATGATGCAAATAATCCATAACCGTAATCATACGTCTGATGTTGTCCGGGGCCTCCCTATTTTTTATGAACCCTACCTGGTCCGGGTGCACAATAGAGGGTAAAATATGTTTCAAGTGATTAGCCAGGATTTTAGTAACAATTTTCATATCTTGGTTTATTAGGGATATAGGTCTGTAGCTTGAACACAGTGTAGTGTTTCTACCCTTCTTTGGAATTACAATTATTTTGGCTTGTAGAAGGTCAGCAGGTATAGGCTGGCCTTCCAGAATATGGTTGGCAAATTTGACTATATGTGGGATCAAAATCTGTCTGAAGAGTCTATAATACTCCCCCGGGAATCCGTCAGGGCCCGGGGCTTGCCTGGTTTGAGCTCTTTTATAGCCATCACCACTTCAGCTTGTGTGATTTCTGCATTTAATTGATCTTGATCCTCTGTGGTCAAGTGTGGTAGGTTTGCTAAATCTAAGAAATTTTCAAGCTCAAGCTGTGTTTGGGTATTATGATGAACCTTCTCTCCATCATACAGGTTTCTATAGTACTCTGCGAAAGTGTCCACAATTTCTTGTGGATGAGATGTAATACATCCTATTGCTGTCTGTATACTCGGGATAGATACTGACTGATATTCGTCTCTAATTTTTTTGGCTAAGTACCTATCAGGTTTGTTTGCATATATGAAATAGTTGGCTTTAAGCCTTTGGGCTGCCCTAATATAATTATCATTTTATAATGTGTGTAAATCTGCTTTTTTCTGCGTCAGGGTTTGCAAAATGAGTTAGTCTGTTTGTGTTCCCTTTCCAAAAGATTAATTTCCTGCTGTAAATTCAAGTATCTATTGTCAGTCTTTTTCTTGTGGATAGCTTTTTCTTTGATTAACAGTCCTCTAAACACTGATTTGTGCGCTGCCCATACCGAAATCGGGTTCATAGTTGAACTAGTATTGATTCTCCAATAGTCACTCATTGCTTTTAATAATGTGTCTTTAGTGTTGGGGTGTTTCAGACAGGTCGGGTCAAAAGTCCATGTTTTAGTCCTACCTGGGTCCAAAATAGATCCGAAAAAAGTTGTGTGATGGAATGATCCGAACAAACACATGTATGTATGTTTGCCTTGCGCAATATGGGTTGCATTATTTGACTAGTGAAGATGTAATCAATTTTCATGTAGCATTTATGTGCTGAGGAATAATATGTAGTGTCATGGTGTCCCCGTATAGCGTTGTCCAGATATCTTGTAGCTCATGCGGTGAAAGTAAATCTTCAATTTTTTTAGCTATAGTCTATTGTCTTAATTTTTTCTTTGATATATTTCCTGTCGTCATCTTCCTCAACGCTGCCAAGTCTATATTGAAATCTCCTGCTAATATTATTCTTGTCCTAGACCAATTGGTAAGTAGGGTAGATATATGTCTAAAAAAAGGTTCCTGTTTCTCATTTGGTGCATAGATATTGCAAAGTACAATTTCTATACCCTGTATATTGCCCCTTACCAAGATATATCGACCTTCCCTGTCTTTCACTGTGTCCCTATGCTCAAAATTGAAAGATGTATGAATCAAAATAGATACTCCCTTAGTCTTAGTGTCAGAGGTAGCATGAAAGTGTTGTGTATATTCTCTGGACCAGTACTTAGGTATCTGTGTATTCAAAAAGTGGGTCTCCTGTAAAAACAAAATATTGGCCTTAAGCCTCTTGTATTGTGTCATCGCTGTTTTTTTTTTTTATATCCGAGTTAAGACCTCTCACATTGTGAGATATCAAGCTAACTCCAGGAAAGTCTAGTGGTATAGCCATAATAATGTGTCACAAAAATCATGTGTCCAGTAATATCTCATAATCTCTTCTTCTCTACCTGAGTGCTTTGGTATATCACATTTCTTACCGTCCTGTAAGACCCAAACTACAAATCCCCGATCTCCGCCTCTAGTAAGACTCTGGGCGTGGTTATTACCTTGTGTGAAACAAAACTGGCATAGCTCAATGCAGTTAAATAGCATAAATAACTCTGATTTTTCTTGTAGAACGGAACAGAAAAAACAACAAAAAATACATAACATAAAATGTATATTTGGCATTAACATAGCGTGTAGGAGATGATACTATGTGTCTCATGACATTATCTCAATTTTCTATAGGTGGTGTGGCATACCAAGTGAGATTCAGTCGGCAATTAAAAAAAAAAGTAAAAATATATACCTGTGACATATATTTTAATAGTCTCGTACCATTGTCTATTGTAATTTGTATGTGGAACATATAGCCTCCATGACATTGCCAAGGCAATGCCCGGGAAGATGTCTTACCAGTCTCTCATATTTGGTATATCTCTGGGCAGTGATAATCCAGAAGTGAGATCAGGTTCTAGATCTCTTGTTATTAACCTTTGTCCAAGTGGATTTCTTGTGTGTTTGCATTGGAGCTTGTGTCCCTGTTTTCTCCCCAGGATCAGCCTCGGGTGGAATATCCGGTGTTTCTATATCAAAGCTTCTACAAACCTCAAGTATCTCATGGATTGTCTTGATTGTGGTCACCTTGCCATCCTTAAGTATATTAAGGGCAAATGGAAAGCCCCAGCGGTAGAGAATTTGGTGTTTTCTGAGAAATGATGTTAATGGCCTTAGTCTCCCCCGTCGCTGTAGCGTTCTCACGCACTAGTCTTGGAAAAATTGTACCACGTTCCCTTGGTATTTGAACGTAGGATTCTTGCGAGATGCGTTTAATTTTTTTTCCTTATCAATAAATTTGAGGAGTTTGATGATCACATCTCTTGGTGGCATATCTTTTTGTGGCCTAGCCGAAGTGCTCTGTGGGCTCTCTCAATTTGGTAGTCCGTGTCGTCTGTAGCCATTGTAATAGCTTTAAAGAGGCCCTGCAGATAAGGGAGAAGGTCTGATGCATTGATTGATTCCGGTATGCCCTTTATTCGATCTTCTGTTGCGATTTTCAACATCTTCCATCTTGTCCTGAAGATCAATTATTTGTTGTTGCTGGAGGGCAACTGTTTGCGACATAACACAGACATTTTCTTCTAAATCTCCTCTATCATTCTCCAGAGCATCTACTCTGTTTCCAATTTCTACTATATCATTTTTAATGTCTGATAGACTGTTGGTTACTGTGGCATGGAGACCATCAATTTTGTCCCATAGTTTCTCAAAGTTCGTTGCAATGTCTTGTTTCGATACTAACAGGGTGAGATCAGCTTTAGTTGCAGGTGTCTTGGCATCTAGGGATTTACATTGCTCAGATTCCATATCAGAGTCACCCTCTGTCTCCATAGTTGTGGCTTCTATTTGTTTGCTAGGTATATTGGATCTGAGAAATGTGTCCATGGAAGTCAGTTTATTACCTTTCTCAGGTTTATGAACTCTTCTGGAAGACATCTTAAGTTTAGAAGTAGTTGCTGTTTACCCAGATCGCAGAACAGTCCTGTGAGTAATGGTAATATGTATAAAGTGCTTTCATTTTTATTATCTCAAAAGTCTCCAATATAAGTGTTCCCTTCTCCGGGTGTAAGATGGAGTAAATAAACTTTGAAAGTATGTTAAACTGAGGCTTGATGTGTGTCTCTAGATGGACTTATAACATTACCAACTTTGCAAAAGGTATTTGATGTTCTCACTATACAATTCTCCAGAGGCGTGCTTAAATAGACCACATTCAGTATAACTGCGGCTTAGGGTACCAGGCGTTCATATATTTAACAGGTTAGGGTAAGACCTGTATTGCATAGCCACAACTGCAGCAGCCACGTGCGTTTTTAAATGTAGCGTGTCTTGCTTGTATCCCACCACTGCCTTTATAGCACTCTGGCAGTTACTCTTTAATTTCCCCACAGCTGAATTACTATCCCCAGTGCCAAACATTGTCGTATCTATTGCCACCTCCGCTTCAACAATGCTCACCCCTCAGCACACACCGGCCACATCAATGACAAGTCCGTCTGTACTCTGCACAATCCTCTCGGTAGCTGCGTAATGCACCTAAAATGGCGCCCGCTGTGTTTGCTCCCTCCTCATCTGAGTCTCAAAAGTTGCTGCGTGTAGTTGCGTTGACCGGAGTCTTAAAAAAAAACAGCCAGGACATATCCCTGTCACTTAATCTGGAGTATGCTTACCTTTTTTCATTCCACCTCAGGACATTAACCACCTTTTTAGTGTACCATACTCCGGAGCTCCGGTCTCACACAACCATTGCTGTGCGCTGCTTGGCTCCGCCCCCCTGGCGTCTTTATTTTTAAAGGGACATGACACCCAAATATTTTCTTTAATGATCCAGATAGAGAATACAGTTTTAAACATCATTAAAATGTAACTCGCTGACAGAGAATTTCAACCGAAATCCCTGACAACTTGCCCAGTAGATCCAGATTTGGGAGAATGCTGCTCCCCTAGCTCCAGAGGGCTGGGGATCCGCTTTGGAACACAGGCGACCTGCCCTAGTGGGGAACTTCTGCTGCTGAGGACTGCGGAGCCACCGGAATACCTGATAGTGGAGCTACACACCACCCAGGGGACCCTGCAACAGACCGATCTGAGCTGAGAGCAGCAGGGGCCCTAAAATCAAGAGTAGGCATAATGGAGGAGGCGTACCGGCACAGAAGACAGTCTGGTTGTGCCCTGGGGACCAGACTGTCTCCTGTGCTGGGGACCCAGTATTTTTAGTCTTTCTTTTGGTGCGAAGCACGGCCATCCAGTGCTCACAGAGAAAAAAAGAGATAAAAGAAGGCGCCAACATAGTGCGGTTACCAATGGGATGGAACACGCTTAGTAAATAATACCAGGTACTCACAGGATGAAAGACACTTGAGAAGTGTCACAGGTGCCTCCTGGACTCTCAGAGTTGTCCAGCTAACTCCCACTCCACTGTGGTGGTAAGGTTCCGCTTGTCTCTACCGATTAGGATGGCTCCGCTAGTGGTTGTGGCTCCCAGCCAGTATTCCAATAGGATTCTCTTGCGGTTTCCCCAAATCCAGCTATCCAGTTAAAATCCGTGCTCTCCGGTGAGAGGTGATACAGCAAGGATAAAAGTGGTTTGTGACGGTGGTAACAAACTTCATAGACTTCTCTCCTACTGCTGGAGGATCACACAGCACCGCACAAGCTTGTGCGGTGCTGTGTGATCCTCCAGCAGTAGGAGAGAAGTCTATGAAGTTTGTTACCACCGTCACAAACCACTTTTATCCTTGCTGTATCACCTCTCACCGGAGAGCACGGATTTTAACTGGATAGCTGGATTTGGGGAAACCGCAAGAGAATCCTATTGGAATACTGGCTGGGAGCCACAACCACTAGCGGAGCCATCCTAATCGGTAGAGACAAGCGGAACCTTACCACCACAGTGGAGTGGGAGTTAGCTGGACAACTCTGAGAGTCCAGGAGGCACCTGTGACACTTCTCAAGTGTCTTTCATCCTGTGAGTACCTGGTATTATTTACTAAGCGTGTTCCATCCCATTGGTAACCGCACTATGTTGGCGCCTTCTTTTATCTTTTTTTCTATATAGTAACCACCCCTGGGTCACCAACAGGGATCTTTTGGAGAAGAGCCTGCCTACTGTGATTCGGACATTACGCCCATCATATATGTAACACTTTGAACTTTGATCATTGGGACTTTTTCACTATAATATTTTACAATTCTATCACATTGCTGTGTTCATTATTTACAGTGCCTTGCAGTTTTATCACCTTATTATTTTGGGGTGTTTGCTGCAAAGACACCACTATATTATGTTATCACTTTTAATATCTAAGAAGAATTTATTTGTTTCTTAAGAATTCATTTGTATCCTAATATAATTTGATTGGGGTATTTTTCTATAACGATTTGTATCGTATAGTTATATATTTAGATTTTTAACACTGTGATTGTGTCTCACTGTCATACAGACAGTGGATTTTCAGACCATTGGCGCACTAATTATACACTAGCACTTTTTTTGAGTGCTCACAGAGACCCTGCCTCCTTCTACTTGGGAACCTACCACCATAGCTGGGCTTCCCCAGCTGGACAAAAGGAGTGACCGTTCATCCTCCTGACAGACCTGGTGGACATCTTCTTGGGCCAGTGACAGCTATGGGATCCGGTAGAGACTTTCCAATTTTTTTTCCAACCTCACCTATTACCACCCAGGGGCTTTCTCAGCTTACATCCCAGATTTATTTTAAACTGAATAAGAAGTAGCACTGCAAGAAATAAATACCCTTGGCTGATTGATAACTACTATCCCTCCCCTGGGGGACCTGGGGCACTACAGGAAGCACTGACTCTTTCATCAATAAGGCTGGGGGGCTGATGTGCCTCATCACACATAACCCTGCCTGGAGGCTCTCTAGGGCCCATCTGGGTGTTCATAACGGAGACTTTTTCTGAATAAATTTTTCTAACACCTCTCTCCTAGAATCTGTCAGGGATTCAGTCTTCACACTTCAAGATTTATGTGCAAAGGGTAATAGCTGCTGCGACAGCTGAGGTATCTATGAGCAAGTTTCTCAAAGTGTAGTGTAATTTTTTATAATCTCTGGTTACAGCTGCAACTTCATTTATTATTTCTTTGCCTGCTTGTTTTGTATATATACACTTGAGGGGCTGTTGCCATATACTTCCTAACACTTAAGTCCTTCCTTAGGTGTACGCTGAGCCCTCTCCTCCCTTTCCCGCTAAGTTAATATTGGCGGGTCATACCCCCACTCCTTTTTCCCACATTGGTTCGTGATTCTCAGGCATGGGCTAGGAGGGCTAGACGAAGACTCCACTGCTCATCAGCTTATAACAGACCGGGGGACACCTCCCTGGGGGGCCCTCCATAGGCCGTATACAACTTTGTGCATCCTGGGCTCACCCGCCAGCCTAATGTCAGTTTAAAGGGCCCTGTATACCCCCCCTCTATTCCAAGTAGATAACATCGAAATATTGACCAATACAACTGTCATACTAGTGGTGGCACAGCCAACCAACATGTCGCAACAAGCGAAGAAGAAACAGAAAGGCATCTTTGGGACTAGGAATATGGTAATGGACCACTTTCACCCACGTGGGAACAGAGATAATGCTAGATCTGAAGATGAGCAGTCTCTTGCCTCAGACTTACCTGATGATCACCTGGACTGCAGGCTCTCTAGCTCAAGTACCCCCGGCAGAAATAAGGGGGGCGCCCCTGCTCTGCCACCTGGCTCTATCCAGCGCATGTTTGAGAACCAAAACCAGACTCTCACAAGGCGATTTGATAAGCTGGAAAGATCTTTTGAGGATCTGAGACGAGATATCTCTTCTATCAGTGAACATACTGACATTATAGAGAGGAAGCAAGAAGACCTCATGGTGGACCATGCCAATTGGGTGGGGCAAATGCAAAGCCTGACCGATCAAGTGTCATCCCTGGAGGCTAAAGTAGCAGATTTAGAAGATAGATCCAGGCGAAATAATGTGAGGCTGAGGGGAATTCCCGAGTCGGTTCTCCCACAAGATCTGGAGGAATATGCTCAGTGCCTCTTCCAATCAATCCTAGGCCCAGCTTCGGGTGACACAAGCAGAATAGACCGGATCCACAGAACTGCAAGATCTAGGAACCTCCCTCCTGGTAAACCCAAAGACACCATAGCTCGCTTACACTACTACTCATACAAAGATAAACTAATGAGAACTATGCTGCGTTACCCAAAACTCAACGGGTAATTCAGGGAGGTTTCCCTGTTCCCGGACCTTTCCTCTTACACCCTGGCACAGAGGAGGAGCTTTTCAGAGGTCACCAGAACCCTACAAAATAATCAGATCAGGTACAGGTGGGGGTTCCCAACTAAATTGATAGCAACGAAAGACGGAGCTCAGCATACTATTCTGATGCCCCGACAGGGGCAAGAGCTTTTGAGGACATGGCAGATGGAACACCAAGAACAGGCCCCCCCCGGCCTCCCCGAGGAGGCCCTCTAATGATCCCAATGTTCCTGCCTGCCCGCTTGGGGGGAGCCCTGAACTAAGGGTGAATGCCCCGGATTGGAACCCCGTGGGCCCACAGTTAAACGTCTGACCCATTGATCTTAGAAGCTGTGTACTACTAGGTCTGCTGTGAGAACTTTAGTGATGAGGCAGCTGGCATACCAGATGTCCTGTTATTCCCCCACGGGCCAAATTGTTTGCAGTTATGAATGTGCACTTAACCTGATTGTTTTTCCACAGGATAGCCAAACTGTCCTTCTACACAATGTTTAATGTTCAATGCTTGTATCCAACTTGACCATACCCCCTCCCATGGCTGGAGGGGGGGGGTCTCATGCCCCCGACTGGCAAGCAAGTGATGTCAGAGGTAAACAGGCCATTTGCAGGGTTAAAGGGTGCAGACCCCACCGGCCATATGAGGTGCATTGCCAGGCGGGGGCATAGCCAGGATTTGCGTTCATGATGGCAACTAAACTGTTATCATGCATGTTTTGAGAGGGAAGAGGCTTAGTTCCCTCTTTTTGTTTTTCCTTCTGGGTACTGTGGGGGAGGTTTGCGTTCGCACCCGCCCATGGTGTGATAGTTATATGATATTTACCCCCTTAGGCCAACATCGGCGCTGCGTCATCTGATGCAAGGGGGGTCGAGTCGTGGGCGGGTGGGAATGCAGAGCACTAGGGGATGCTGCTGCTTTACGGTATGTGAGGACTGCCCTCATACCCTATTATTACGCTCAGACTTGAATAGTTTTTGTACCCTAATGGGTACGTTGATGCTAATATCCAAATATTTATGTTTCTAAGGATGTTATCTCACTAATTATGTTCTTTGAATTCACTTGCACGGGGGGGGGTTGGGACTATTGCTAGCTCCGCCCCCATTACACAACTTGCAGTTAGGGGACTTTAGAGCCCTCCGCATACTTCCGGCAGAGTTGGATAGTCTCTGCCATGCCGAGGCGATGGGGCTCCTTGATTTCCTGTAATTACATCCTTCCCCGCCTCCCTTACCAGTTCCCTCCTACTTTACTTCCTCTCTTTTTTTTTTTTTAAATACAGCTTTATTGTGATAGTAAAATAAGTATACAATTGGTTGGAGACGCAGCTCCGGTAGTGCATAATAAGACAATGGCTGTAAATTTTATGAATGACAATAATAGAGCCCATGGCTCTTCAATATAGAAAATCAGTTGCCTTTTTCAAACTATTTGCTTAACTAAATGTTCAATGATACAGGCATACTGGCAGGAAAATGTGTTGTTCTCTCCTGGTAATGTGCTTTTAAGCAATCGGTTAAACAGACAAAACAAAGAAAACAAAAACAATTGGTCCCGGTCCGCCCCCGCCCCATTTGAAAATAGTTGTATCACCTATTCTAACTCCCATATCTGTGTCTTATTTCTCTAAGTTAATAGTGTTAACCGATATCTTCGGTCTTGCGTTGGACATAGTTAAGCCAGAGTTGTGAGACCTCAGCGTATGTGTCCATTGCATCATGCTTAAGGTAGTAATGTTCTTCTAAATCTATTATCTCAGAGACTTTCCGAACCCACATCTCTAAGGACGGCGCTTCTCTGTGATTCCAGTTTTTGGCTATTAGGATTTTAACTCCGTTGGCCAAGATACTAAATAGTCGAATGTATGGCTTATGTTTGATTGTGGGGGGAGATTTATGTAGTAACCACACTAAGGGGTCTAGCGGCAATGAGGTTTCCAGTATGTCCTCTATTTCCGCGATGACCTCCCTCCAGAAATTTTGAATGGTGTTGCACCACCACCACATGTGAGCGGTGTCACTGTTCACATGGCCACATCGCCAGCATTTGTTACTTTGTGTGTGAAATAAGCGGTGTAGTTTCCTCGGGGTGAGGTACCATCTGTGTAACAGTTTGAGGTTGATTTCTAGTATAGAGGATGAGATAGAGGATCTCAGTGTGCTATGGAACATCTGAGCGCTAGTTTTTTTTTTTTCTTTTTTTTCTCTCTCCTCCCACCCTATACTACACCCCCACCATGAAACTTTGTACTCTAAACACTAAGGGCCTTAACTCCCCATCAAAAAGGAGTCTGCTGCTCAAATACCTCATGTTGACTTAGCTTTCCTCCAAGAGACCCACTGGATGGACGATGCAGCCTTTATACTTAAAAGACCACGATACCCAGTTAATATCTCTTCCACTTTTCACAAGAAGGCAAGGGGGGTGACGAGCCTGATTGGGGACCAAATAGCATATGAGCCTATATACACTGACTGTGACCCGGCGGGCCGCTATGTGATTTGTGTGTGCCGCCAAAATTGTGTTATGCATTCATTAGTCACTGCTTATTTGCCCAACACCAACCAGGCTAGTTTCCTTAGGAAGCTGCTCTTGACTGTGAATAAAGTAAAACAGGACCACATCCTCCTAGCTGGTGATTTCAACATGATTTGGGACCCCAAGAGAGACAGGAGGGGGAATGCAACACTGATAGGAGATAGAAACAGGGACCTCACCTCTCAAAGATTTTGAAACTTGACAGCTCAAAATGACCTACATGATATCTGAAGGGCTTTGCACCCAGATGCTTGTGATCACACTTTTTACTTAGCCCCACACTCTTCCTTCTCTAGGCTGGATTATATCTTCTGCGACCCTTGGGCGATACAGATGGTGCAAGGTTTTGCCATAGTGCCATGCACTTGGTCAGACCATGATGCGGTGATGGTCAGTCTCGACCTGGCGGTTGCCCATGAGGGGCCTAGGAGATGGCGCATGCCTGATCATCTGTTCCAAGATGTCCTTATGCCCGAATGGTCCAGGGAGGTTCTCAAATTTCTAAAATTTAACGTAAATGGGGAGACATCGATACACACGGTATGGTCGGCTCTGAAAGCTTACTTTAGAGGGCTCCTTATAAAAAAAGAGTCTCAGAACAGAGAGCAGAGAGGCGAGACATTGGTTCAGTTATATAGCAGGCTGGTCTTGGTTAGGGGGAGGGCCGGGGTCAATGTTTCCCACTCAGATATTGTGGAATGGCAGTCTATAAGGGCTCGAATCCGGGACCTAGAATTGGAACAAACCCGGACAAATCTTAAGTATTTAAAACTGAAATTTTACCACAGTGGCAATAAGGCAGACCGCCTTTTAGCAAATAAGCTACACCAGAAAATGCTCATAAATAGAATAGCATATATCCAGAAAAGAGAGAGAAGATGCTATTCACCTAGGGACATAGGGGAAGCTTTCGTGGAATACTATAGTAGACTCTACCAAATATCATCCTCAGAACAACAGCAGACCCTCCCTAGGGAAGACATTATAAAGTCCTTACAGGACCTTGGTTTACCTAAGGTCCCTACTGAGGCAGAGAAACTACTGTCAGTCCCAATTACTATCGCAGAGGTGACTCAGGCAATTAAGGAGCTGAAGCTACATAAAGCCCCCGGGCCAGATGGTTTCTCTTCCATTTTTTATAAGAGACTCTCAGCTGAAATTGGCCCCACTTTGGTATCTGTTTTTAATTCAGCCATCCAGACAGGGCATTTCCCCAGAGAATACTTGGAGGCAGAGATCATGACCATCCCCAAGCCTGGTAAGAACCCAAGTCGCTGTGAAAGTTATAGGCCTATATCCCTAATAAATGTGGATATTAAGATGTACTCAAAAATACTGGCCAACAGGATGGGCAGGGTTCTTCCCTCTCTGGTCCATTTGGATCAGGTGGGCTTTGTTCGTGGCTGGCAAGGCTCAGACAACACACGTCGTCTGCTAGATAGTTTTACCGAGTCCGCTTCCCTGGGGCTCCCACTAGTTGCTCTGTCGTTAGACGCCGAAAAAGCGTTTGACAGGGTACGGTGGGAGTACATGGAGGAAGTTCTGAAAGGCTTTGGGTTTAGAGCCATCATGGCTTTATACTCTAATCCCTCGGCCAAGGTTAGAGGGAAGGGGTTCTGCTCCAAACCCTTTAACATTAAGAATGGGACCAGACAGGGGTGCCCGCTGTCTCCCCTCTTCTTTGTGCTTACCATTGAACCCCTGGCAGACATGATCAGACAGTCAAGCGACGTACAGGGATTGTTGTTACACGACACTTTACAGAAACTTGCACTTTTCGCAGACAACCTCACCCTGTTCGTCACAGAACCTGAGACTTCTCTGCCGGCGGTATTTGAGATTCTCGAAAGGTTTGACAAATTATCCTATTATAAACTCAACTATACAAAAACGGAGGCCTTGGCCTTAAACCTCCCGCCGGCACAGCTCTCCCAGCTCAAGGAGACCTATCCATTTAGTTGGTCTACAAGCAAGCTGAAACACCTGGGGGTCATTCTTTCAGCTGACCCGAAAAAAGTGATCCACGCAAACAACGATCCACTCTTAAGAGAGTTTGAGACCCTCACTGCAAAATGGGCCAGATTCGAGATTTCATGGATTGGGAGAATCCAGTCGGTAAAAATTATGTTGTTGCCTAAAGTCACATACCTTTTTTGGTGTATCCCGCTGACAATTTTGAATTATACCCTAAATCACTTCCAAACGGTGATAAACAGATTTATCTGGCAGGGCAAGCCCCTGAGGATTGTGATGCAGCAGCTGCAAAAACCTATCCTGAATGGAGGCCTAGCAGCTCCTAATGTTCGTAATTATAATAAAGCCGTCATGCTCTCTCATATAGTGGCTTGGGGGGCACCGTCCGAGGATACCAGATGTGGACAACTTGAACAAGCAGTGCTCCCATCAGGCTTTCTCCTTGAGGATCTTATATGGGTCCCACAGCACGCTTACGGAGTAGACAATCCTATTATTAGGGCCTGCATTAAATCATGGAGGAAACTTCGTAACCTAGAGCGGATTGCACCGCACCCATCCACCCTACATTCGGTAAGGGCGCTGCTACTCTGCTTGCCGGAGTCACACCCTCGGATGTGTTCCGCTTGGGACATGAAACACATCCAGGACCTATATACACCGCATGGCCAAGCAATGCAGACTTCTGGCCTACCATCTGTAGATATCCCTAAGAAACATCACTTTGAATACTTCAGGTTAGTATCTAACCTGAAGTATCTATAAAGCTAGTGTTGCGCTGGCATAGGGTCCCAGTTCAGTTACATAAAATGTTCCTCCAAATGTCGGACAAGTGCTGGAGAAGATGTGGCCAGAAGGGATCTCACTTCCACATTTGGTGGAGTTGCAGTTAAATACAGGAGGTGTGGGAACAGGTGGCGACAGTACTTGACCGACTGGGTTTAATCCACAAACTAACACCAGACACTGCCCTTTTCTACTTAGGACTAGGGAAATTGACCCTTCCGGAAAAAAAATTATGCGTTATAATCCTCCTGACCACAAAGTTGGCTATAGCGAGATGCTGGCTGGGAACTTCCCAGATTTCATTTAGTATGGTCAGAGATATCATTGAATACATTCGTTCAATGGAAGAATACTCTTTAAAACATGTAGGTAGACTGGGCCTGCATGGTCAGGTTTGGGTAGCTTGGGAAGACTGGGTGAGAGCAGATAAATAGGCTTTAACAGAAGCTATATGAAAGTGCCGACATCCAAGGCATGCTTCGCCTTTCGCCCCAGCCGAGCAATTTTCCCTTCTTCCCTTTATCCCTTCCTTCCCCCCCCTTTTTTCTCTCTCTCTTCCCTGTTGCCTCAGCACATAGTTCCTCTACCATACTGAACTACTGCTTACTCACCTGGTCGCTATGGTAATGTGTAATTAAAATAACTTTTTAAACATACCTATGTTTTGAAGGATGATCATAAACCAGGTGAAGAATAATATTCTTTCTATGTTACACTATACAGTTTTATGTTCTGATGTGAATGTTATAGACAGATAAAGGCTTACTTCTTCCTATTCAGAATCCATTCACGGAAGCTAGGCCGTATAGTTAACTCTTGTTAATTTACGCGTTTGATGTCCAACCGAAAATGTACGCATGTAAAAGGAGGTGCCACTCATGGCCGGTTATATCTCCTTATTGTTCAGGATCTAATACTGTTTACGGTCCCTAGGACATGCATTTTGTATTAGATGCATAAATACTGATGTATGTCGAAAGGCGTGTTGCCATGATTATTTTAAGAGATTGTTTTTGTATGTCATTGTTACCTCAATAAAAACTATTTAACAAAAAACAAAAACAAAAATTTAACTCTATTTAGCTTATTCTTTAGATATCCTTTACAGAAGAAATAATAATGCACATGGTTGAGCCAATCACACAAGGCATCTCTGTGCAGCCACCAATCTGCAGCTACTGAGCATATCTAGATATGGTTTTAAAGGAAAGTATATAAAAAGAATGAAGGTAATTAGATAATAGAAGTACATTTGAATGTTTAAAATTAAATTTCTTTCATGTAATTGGCAAGAGTCCATGAGCTAGTGACATATGGGATATACAATCCTACCAGGAGGGGCAAAGTTTCCCAAACCTCAAAATGCCTATAAATACACCCCTCACCACACCCACAATTCAGTTTTACAAACTTTGCCTCCTATGGAGGTGGTGAAGTAAGTTTGTGCTAAGATTTCTACGTTGATATGCGCTTCTCAGCATTGTTGAAGCCTGATTCCTCTCAGAGTACAGCGAATGTCAGAGGGACGTGAAGGGAGTATCACCTATTGAATACGATGATTTCTCTAACGGGGGTCTTTTTCATGGGTTCTCTGTTATCGGTCGTAGAGATTCATCTCCTACCTCCCTTTTCAGATCGACGATATGGGGGGGTAGTTATCAAGCCGTCTACTTTTCTGGCTTCGCCGGCCCAATACGTCCGCCTAAGCTCGCCTACCTTCGCCGCCGCGGACCTTGAATACATTCGCCTAAGTTATCAAATAAAGCTGTCAAAAAGCCGCGGGGCGATGAGCAGCGGACTGTGACAGTTATCACTCATCCGATCTCGCTGCCCTTCGGCTTTTTCCCAGCTTTATTGCTAGCCTGTCACTAAGCACTCACACTAAACTACACTGTTCTACCCCCTATACCGGCGCCCCCGCAACTAAATAAAGTTACTAACCCCTAAACCGCCGCTCCTAGACCCTGCCGCAAGTCTTATAAATGTATTAACCCCTAAACCGCCGCTCCCGGACACCGCTGCCACCTACATTATACCTAATAACCCCTATCCTGCCCCCCCTACACCGTCGCCCTCCATTATAAAATTATTAACCCCTATCCTGCTGATCCCGCACCTCTCCGCAACTAAATAAATAGTTTAACCCCTAAACCGCCGCTCCATGAACCCGCCGCAACCTATATTAAACCTATTAACCCCTATCCTGCCCCCCCTACACCGTCGCCACCTATAATAAATTTATTAACCCCTATCCTGCCCCCCCACTACGCCGCCGCCACTGTAATAAAATGATTAACCCCTAAACCTAAGTCTAACCCTAACCATAACGCCCCCCTAACTTAAATATTAATTAAATAAATCTAAATAAATTAACTCTTATTAACTAAATGAATCCTATTTAAAACTAAATACTTACTTATAAAATAAACCCTAATATAGCTACAATATAAATAATAATTATATTGTAGCTATCTTAGGATTTATTTTTATTTTACAGGTACCTTTCAATTTATTTTAACCATGTACAATAGCTATTAAATAGTTATTAACTATTTAATAGCTTACCTAGCTAAAATAAAGAGAAATGTACCTGTGAAATAAATCCTAACCTAAGTTACAATTACACCTAACACTACACTATACTTTAATAAATTATTCCTATTTAAAAATAAATACTTACCTGTAAAATAAACCCTAAGATAGCTACAATGTAATTAATAATTATATTATAGCTATCTTAGGATTTATATTTATTTTACAGGTAACTTTGTATTTATTTTAGCTAGTTAGAATAGTTATTAAATAGTTATTAACTATTTAATAACTACCTAGCTAAAAGAAATACAAAATTACCTGTAAAATAAATCCTAACTTAAGTTACAATTAAACCTAATACTACACTATCATTAAATTAACTAAATTAACTACCTACAAATAACTACAATTAAATACAATTACATAAACTAACTAAAGTACAAAAAATAAAAAAAGCTAAGTTACAAAAAATAAAAAATTAAGTTACAAACATGTTAAAAATATTACAACAATTTTAAGCTACTTACACCTAATCTAAGCCCCCTAATAAAATAACAAACCCCCCCAAAATAAAAAAAATCCCTACCCTATTCTAAATTAAATAAATTTCAAAGCTCTTTTACCTTACCAGCCCTTAAAAGGGCCATTTGTGGGGGCATGCCCCAAAAAGTTCAGCTCTTTTGCCTGTAAAAGAAAAATACAACCCCCCCCAACATTAAAACCCACCACCCACATACCCCTAATCTAACCCAAACCCCCCTTACAAAAACCTAACACTAATCCCCTGAAGATCATCCTACCTTGATTCGTCTTCACTCAGCCGAGCCACCGATGGAACTGAAGAGGACATCCGGAGCGGAAGAAGTTAATCCTCCAAGCGGCGCTGAAGAAATCTTCCATCCGATGAAGTCATCATCCAGGCGGCATCATCCATGGAATCAGCCAATCAGATTCAAGTTCAATCCGATTGGCTGATCCAATCAGCCAATCAGATTGAGCTCGCATTCTATTGGCTGATCGGAACAGCCAATAGAATGCGAGCTCAATCTGATTGGCTGATTCCATCAGCCAATCAGATTTTTCCTACCTTAATTCCGATTGGCTGATAGAATCCTATCAGCCAATCGGAATTGAGGGGACGCCATCTTGGATGACGTCCCTTAAAGGAGCCGTCATTCGTCGTAGTCCGTCGGTGAAGAAGGTGGTTCCGCGTCGGCGGAAGGAAGATTCAAGACCCGGCTTGGAAGATGACTTCGCCCGGATAGAAGACCTCTTCAGCGCCTCTTTGAAGATCACATCGGCTGGATCGAAGACTTCTTCAGCGCCGCCTGGATGATGACTTCATCGGATGGAAGATTTCTTCAGCGCCGCTTGGAGGATTAACTTCTTCCGCTCCGGATGTCCTCTTCAGTTCCATCGGTGGCTCGGCTGAGTGAAGACGACTCAAGGTAGGATGATCTTCAGGGGATTAGTGTTAGGTTTTTGTAAGGGGGGTTTGGGTTAGATTAGGGGTATGTGGGTGGTGGGTTTTAATGTTGGGGGGGGTTGTATTTTTCTTTTACAGGCAAAAGAGCTGAACTTTTTGGGGCATGCCCCCACAAATGGCCCTTTTAAGGGCTGGTAAGGTAAAAGAGCTTTGAAATTTATTTAATTTAGAATAGGGTAGGGATTTTTTTTATTTTGGGGGGGTTTGTTATTTTATTAGGGGGCTTAGATTAGGTGTAAGTAGCTTAAAATTGTTGTAATATTTTTAACATGTTTGTAACTTAATTTTTTATTTTTTGTAACTTAGCTTTTTTTATTTTTTGTACTTTAGTTAGTTTATGTAATTGTATTTAATTGTAGTTATTTGTAGGTAGTTAATTTAGTTAATTTAATGAAAGTGTAGTATTAGGTTTAATTGTAACTTAGGTTAGGATTTATTTTACAGGTAATTTTGTATTTCTTTTAGCTAGGTAGTTATTAAATAGTTAATAACTATTTAATAACTATTCTAACTAGCTAAAATAAATACAAAGTTACCTGTAAAATAAATATAAATCCTAAGATAGCTACAATGTAATTATTATTTATATTGTAGCTATCTTAGGGTTTATTTTACAGGTAAGTATTTATTTTTAAATAGGAATAATTTATTAAAGTATAGTGTAGTGTTAGGTGTAATTGTAACTTAGGTTAGGATTTATTTCACAGGTACATTTCTCTTTATTTTAGCTAGGTAAGCTATTAAATAGTTAATAACTATTTAATAGTTATTGTACATGGTTAAAATAAATTGAAAGTTACCTGTAAAATAAATATAAATCCTAAAATAGCTAGAATATAATTATTATTTATATTGTAGCTATATTAGGGTTTATTTTAAAGGTAAGTATTTAGTTTTAAATAGGATTCATTTAGTTAATAAGAGTTAATTTATTTAGATTTATTTAATTAATATTTAAGTTAGGGGGGGCGTTAGGGTTAGACTTAGGTTTAGGGGTTAATAATTTTATTACAGTGGCGGCGGCGTAGTGGGGGGCAGGATAGGGGTTAATAAATTTATTATAGGTGGCGACGGTGTAGGGGGGGCAGGATAGGGGTTAATACATTTAATATAGGTTGCGGCGGGTTCAGGGAGCGGCGGTTTAGGGGTTAATACATTTATTATAGTTGTGGTGGGCTCCGGGAGCGGCGGTTTAGGGGTTAATATGTATAGAGTAGCTTGCGGTGGGCTCCGGGAGCGGCGGTTTAGGGGGTAATAACTTTATTTAGTTGCGGCGGTGTAGGGGGGGTCAGATTAGTGGTGTTTAGAATCGGGGTACATGTTAGGGTGTTAGGTGTAGACAGCTCCCATAGAAATCAATGGGATGTCTGTCAGCAGCGAACTTGTACTTTCGCTATGGTCAGACTCCCATTGATTCCTATGGGATCCGCCGCCTCCAGGCTGGCGCTTTGAAAACCAGGTACGCTGGGCCGTAAAAGTGCCGAGCGTACCTGCTAGTTTTTTGATAGCTAGCAAAAGTAGTGAGAATGTGCCGCACTTGTGTGCGGAACATCTGGAGTGACGTAAGAATCGATCTGTGTCGGACTGAGTCCGGCGGATCGATGCTTACGTCACAAAATTCTACTTTTGCCGGTCTCGAGCCTTTGATAACTAAGGCCAATCAGCCTCGCCACAAATACGCTGCGGAATTCCAGCGTATTTGAGGTTGACGGCTTGATAACTAGGCCCCATACTCTCAAATTTACCATTACCTCTACTAAAGAACTGTTTTAGTACTGGTTTGGCTATCTGCTATATGTGGATGGGTGTCTTTTGGTGAGTATGTTTTCATTTACTTAAGACACTCTCAGCTATGGTTTGGCACTTTATGCAAATTATATAAAGTTCTAAATATATGTATTGTACTTATATTTGCCATGAGTCAGGTTCATGTATTTCCTTTTGCAGACTGTCAGTTTCATATTTGGGAATATAAACACTTTAAGAAATTTGTTTCTTACCTGGGGTTTAGTCTTTTTCAATTTGATTACTTTTGCATTTGCAGGTATTAGGCCCGCGGGTGCATCAAATGTTAGACTTTATTGCGTAATTTTTGGCGCAAACTTTTTTGGCGCGGGAAATTACGTTTTTGACGCACCTTTGTCATTTCCGGCGTCATACAAGATGTTGAGACCTTTCACACAGCGCCGTCATTAGTGACGCAAGTGTGTCATTTCCGGTTATTTTTGGCGCCAAAAAAGTTTACGTTACGTTGTGCGTCATACTTTTCTTCATTATTTCAATACCCCATGGTTGTTTGCCTCCTGCTTTCTTTTCTATCAAGAGGCCTATGCTTTTGCATTTTTTCCCATTCCTGAAACTGTCATTTAAGGAAATAGATAATTTTGCTTTATATGTTGTTTTTTCTCTTACATTGAGCAAGATGTCCCAATCTGATCCTGCCTCTGAAGTTTCTGCTGGAACATTGCTGCCTGACATAGGTTCTACAAAAGCTAAGTGCATTTGTTGTAAAATTGTGGAAATTATTCCACCGAATGTCATTTGTAATAGTTGTCATGATAAACTTTTACATGTAGATAGTGTTTCTATCAGTAATAGTACATTGCCAGTTGCAGTTCCTTCAACTTCTAATGTGCATGATATACCTGTAAATTTTAAAGAATTTGTTTCTGAATCTATTATGAAGGCTTTGTCTGCATTTCCACCTTCTAATAAACGTAAAAGGTCTTTTAAAACTTCTCATTTAGCTGATGAAGTTTCAAATGACCAACAACATAATATTTCATCCTCTTCTGATGAGGATCTATCTGAAACAGAAGATCCTTCCTCAGATATTGACACTGACAAATCTACTTATTTATTTAAAATAGAGTATATGCGTTCTTTATTAAAAGAAGTGTTAATTACTTTGGATATTGAGGTAACCAGTCCTATTGACGTTCAGTCTAATAAATGTTTAAATACTGTTTTAAACCTCCTGTGGTTTCCCCAGGTGTTTTTCCCATTCCTGAGGCTATTTCTGATATGATTTCTAGGGAATGGAATAAGCCAGGTACTTCCTTTATTCCTTCTTCAAGGTTTAAGAGATTGTATCCTTTACCAGCAAAATCTATAGAGTTTTGGGAAAAGATCCCCAAAGTTGATGGGGCTATTTCTACTCTTGCTAAACGTACCACTATTCCTATGGAAGATAGCACTTCCTTTAAGGATCCTTTAGATAGGAAGCTTGAATCTTATCTAAGGAAGGCCTATTTATATTCAGGTCATATTCTCAGACCTGCTATTTCTTTGGGTGATGTTGCGGCTGCATCAACTTTCTGGTTGGAAAATTTAGCGCAACATGAATTGGATTCTGACATATCTAGCATTGTTCGCTTACTGCAACATGCTAATCATTTTATTTGTGATGCCATTTTTGATATTATCAAAATTGATGTTAGATCCATGTCTTTAGCTGTATTAGCTAGAGGAGCTTTGTGGCTTAAATCTTGGAATGCTGATATGACATCTAAATCTAGATTGTTATCTCTTTCTTTCCAATGTAATAATTTATTTGGTTCTCAGTTGGATTCTATTATTTCAACTATCACTGGAGGAAAAGGAGTTTTTTTTGCATCAGGATAAAAACCCTAAGGGTAAATCTAAGGCTTCTAACCGTTTTCGTTCCTTTCGTCAGAATAAGGAACAAAAACTCAGTCCTCCTCCCAAGGAATCTGCTTCCAGTTGGAAGCCTTCCTCAAATTGGAATAAATCCAAGCCATTTAGGAAACCAAAGTCTGCCCCTAAGTCCGCATGAAGGTGCGGCCCTCATTCCAGCTCAGCTGGTAGGGGGCAGATTAAGGTTTTTCAAGGATTTTTTGATAAAATCTGTCCAAAATCATTGGATTCAGAGCATTGTCTCTCAAGGGTATCGAATAGGATTCAAAGTAAGACCTCCTGTGAGAAGATTTTTTCCCTCACACATTCCTGTAAATCCAGTAAAAGCTCAGGCTTTTCTGAAGTGTGTTTCAGACCTGGAGTCTTCAGGGGTAATCATGCCAGTTCCTCCTCAGGAACAAGGTTTGGGGTTTTATTCAAACCTATTCATTGTACCAAAGAAAGAAAATTTGTTCAGACCAGTTCTGGATCTGAAAATTTTGAATCGTTATGTAAGAGTACCAACTTTCAAGATGGTGACTATAAGGACTATTCTGCCTTTTGTTCAGCAAGGACATTATATGTCCACAATAGACTTGCAGGATGCATACCTTCATATTCCGATTCATCCAGAACACTATCAGTTTCTGAGATTCTCTTTTCTAGACAAGCATTACCAATTTGTTGCTCTTCCATTTGGCCTAGCAACAGCTCCAAGAATCTTTTCAAAGGTTCTGGGTGCCCTACTATCTGTAATCAGAGAACAGGGTATTGCGGTGTTTCCTTATTTGGACGATATCTTGGTACTAGCTCAGTCTTTACATACTGCAGAATCTCACACAAATAAACTAGTGTTGTTTCTTCGGAAACATGGTTGGAGGATCAATTTACCAAAAAGTTTCTTGATTCCTCAGACAAGGGTCATCTTTTTAGGCTTCTAGATAGATTCAGTGTCCATGACTCTGTCTCTAACAGACAAGAGACATTTAAAATTGGTCGCAGCATGTCGGCTCCTTCAGTCTCAGTCATTCCCTTCAGTGGCTATGTGCATGGAAGTTTTAGGTCTCATGACTGCAGCATCGGACGCAATCCCCTTTGCTCGTTTTCATATGAGACCTCTACAGCTTTGTATGCTGAATCAATGGTGCAGGCATTATACAAAGATATCACAATTAATATCCTTGAATCCCAATGTACGACACTCTCTGACATGGTGGATAGATCACCATCGTTTGGTTCAAGGGGCTTCTTTTGTTCACCCAACCTGGACTGTGATCACAACAGATGCAAGTCTTTCAGGTTGGGGAGCTGTTTGGGGGTCTGGACAGCACAAGGGGTTTGGAAATCTCAAGAGGCGAGATTACCAATAAATATTTTAGAACTCCGTGCAATTCTCAGGGCTCTTCAGTTCTGGCCTCTACTAAAGAGAGAACCGTTGATTTGTTTTCAGACAGACAATATCACAACTGTGGCTTATGTCAATCATCAGGGTGGGACTCACAGTCCCCAAGCTATGAAAGAAGTATCTTGGATACTTGCCTGGGCGGAATCCAGCTCCTGTCTAATCTCTGCGGTGCATATCCCAGGTGTAGACAATTGGGAGGCGGATTATCTCAGCCACCAGACTTTACATCCAGGGGAGTGGTTTCTCCATCCAGATGTGTTTTCTCAGATTGTTCAGATGTGGGGGCTTCCAGAGATAGATCTCATGGCCTCTCATCTAAACAAGAAACTTCCCAGATACCTGTCCAGGTCCAGGGATGTTTAGGCGGAAGCAGTGGATGCGCTGACACTTCCTTGGTGTTATCAACTTGCTTACATCTTCCCGCCTCTAGTTCTCCTTCCAAGAGTGATCTCCAAAATCATCATGGAACAGTCTTTTGTGTTGCTGGTGGCTCCAGCATGGCCACACAGGTTTTGGTATGCGGATCTGGTTCGGATGTCCAGTTGCCCGCCTTGGCCACTTCCGTTATGGCCGGACCTACTATCTCAAGGTCCGTTTTTCCATCAGGATCTCAAATCATTAAATTTGAAGGTATGGAAATTGAACGCTTAGTTCTAAGTCATAGAGGTTTCTCTGATTCAGTGATTAATACTATGTTACAAGCTCGTAAATCTGTCTCTAGAAAGATTTATTATAGAGTTTGGAAGACTTACATTTCATGGTGTTCTTCTCATAAATTCTCCTGGCATTCTTTTAGAATTCCTAGAATTTTGCAGTTTCTTCAGGATGGTTTGGATAAGGGTTTGTCTGCAAGTTCCTTGAAAGGACATATCTCCGCTCTTTCTGTTTTATTTCACAGAAAAATTGCTATACTTCCTGATATACACTGTTTTGTACAGGCTTTAGTTCGTATTAAGCCTGTCATTAAGTCAATTTCTCCTCCTTGGAGTCTTAATTTGGTTCTGAGGGCTTTACAGGCTCCTCCATTTGAACCTATGCATTCTTTGGACATTAAACTACTTTCTTGGAAAGTGTTGTTCCTTTTGGCTATCTCTTCTGCTAGAAGAATTTCTGAGCTATCTGCTCTTTCTTGTGAGTCTCCTTTTCTGATTTTTCATCAGGATAAGGCAGTTTTGTGGACTTCTTTTCAATTTTTACCTAAGGTTGTGAATTCTAACAACATTAGTAGATAAATTGTTGTCCCTTCTTTATGTCCTAATCCTAAGAATTCTTTGGAGAGATCCTTACATTCTTTGGATGTGGTAAGAGCTTTGAAATATTATGTGGAAGCTACTAAAAATTTCAGGAAGACTTCTAGTTTATTTGTTTTATTTTCTGGTCCTAGGAAAGGTCAGAAAGCTTCTGCTATTTCCTTGGCTTCTTGGATGAAACTTTTGATTCATCAAGCTTATTTGGAGTCGGGTCAAACCCCGCCTCAGAGAATTACAGCTGATTCTACTAGATCAGTCTCTACTTCATGGGCTTTTAAGAATGAAGCTTCAGTTGATCAGATTTGCAAAGCAGCCACTTGGCCCTCTTTGCATACATTTACTAAGTTCTACCATTTTGATGTATTTGCTTCTTCGGAAGCAGTTTTTGGTAGAAAAGTTCTTCAGGCAGCTGTTTCAGTTTGATTCTTCTGCTTTTTGATTTAAGTTTTTTTCTTTCAAAAGTGAAAATAAACTTATTTTTGGGTTGTGGATTATTTTCTCAGCGGAATATGGCTGTTTTTGTTTTATTCCCTCCCTCTCTAGTGACTCTTGAGTGGAAGACTCCACATCTTGGGTATTGATATCCCATATGTCACTAGCTCATGGACTCTTGCCAATTACATGAAAGAAAACATAATTTATGTAAGAACTTACCTGATAAATTAATTTCTTTCATATTGGCAAGAGTCCATGAGGCCCACCCTTTTTATGGTGGTTATGATTTTTTGTATAAAGCACAATTATTTCCAAATTTTCTTTGTTGATGCTTTCTACTCCTTTCTTTATCACCCCACTGCTTGGCTATTCGTTAAACTGAATTGTGGGTGTGGTGAGGGGTGTATTTATAGGCATTTTGAGGTTTGGGAAACTTTGCCCCTCCTGGTAGGATTGTATATCCCATATGTCACTAACTCATGGACTCTTGCCAATATGAAAGAAATGAATTTATCAGGTAAGTTCTTACATAAATTATGTTTTTCTATAGGAATCAGGAAAGAAAGGTTTTTGGATTAATGTCCCTTTAATGAGCTGGTATGCAATATTTAAATTTATCTAAAGACATCTGTCTAAACATTGTAAATATGCATTGTTGCCCACCCACAAATAAGTAGATATTTCACAGTAATGCTTTGCTGATCATAAGCTTATGCATCTCGTTTGTGAAAACTTAGGACAACATGAGAATAAACCATATGTGATTATTAAAGTCCATTTTTATTTTATATTCAAATCTGCTCTGTCTGAATCATGGAAGATTAGATTATTTTGTAATTTCCCTTTCAATAAAAATGAAATATCCATCACAAGCTCTAAACTAAAACTAACGCCTAGATTTAGAGTTTTGTCAGTAAAGACCCGCGTAGCTAACGCAGCTTTTTTCCCCAACGCACCCTTAAGACAACGCTGGTATTTAGAGTTGTCTGAAGGGGTGCGTTAGGCTCCAAAAGGGGTGCGTTGAGCCGAATTTACCGACACTTCAACCCTCAATACCAGCGTTGCTTACGGTAGCGGTAAGCTGGAAAAACGTGCTCGTGCACGATTCCCCCATAGGAAACAATGGGGCATTTTGGGATGAAAAAAACACCTGCAAAAAAGCAGCGTTAAGCTCCCAACGCAGCCCCATTGTTTCCTATGGGGAAACACTTTCTAAGTCTGCACCTAACACCCTAACATGAACCCCTAACCTTACACACATTAACCCCTAATCTGCCGCCCCCGCTATCGCTGACACCTGCATTATACTATTAACCCCTAATCTGCCGCTCCGGACAACGCCGCAACCTACATTATACCTATGTACCGCTAATCTGCTGCCCCTAACATCGCCGACCCCTATATTATATTTATTAACCCCTAATCTGCCCCCCCAACATCGCCGCTACTTTGCCTACACTTATTAACCCATAATCTGCCGACCGGACCTCGCCGCTACTCTAATAAAGTTATTAACCCTAAACCGCTGCACTCCCGCCTCGCAAACCCTATAATAAATAGTATTAACCCCTAATCTGCCCCCCCAACGTCGCCGCCACATAACTTCAAGTATTAACCCCTAATCTGCCGACCGGACCTCGCCGCTACTCTAATAAATGTATTAACCCCTAAAGCTAAGTCTAACCCTAACCCTAACACCCCCCTAAATTAAATATAATTTTAATCTAACAAAATAAATTAAATCTTATTAACTACAGTATTCCTATTTAAAACGAAATACTTACCTGTAAAATAAACCCTAATATAGCTACAATATAATGAATAATTACATTGTAGCTATTTTAGGATTTATATTTATCTTACAGGCAACTTTGTATTTATTTTAACTAGGTACAATAGCTATTAAATAGTTATTAACTATTTAATAGCTACCTAGTTAAAATAATTACAAAATTACGTGTAAAATAAATCCTAACCTAAGTTACAATTAAACCTAACACTACACTATTAATAAATTAGTTAAATAAATTACCTACAATTACATACAATTAAATAAACTAAACTAAACTACAAAACCCCCCCACTAAATTACAACCAGCTCTTTTACCAGCCCTTAAAAGGGCTTTTTGCAGGGCATGCCCCTAAGTAATCAGCTCTTTTGCCTGTAAAAAAAAATACAACCCCCCCAACATTAAAACCCACCTCCCACATACCCCTACTCTAAGCCAAACCCCCCTTAAACTACCCCCTGAAGATCTCCCTACCTTGAGTCGTGTTCACCCAGCAGGGCACCGATGGACCAAAAGAGGACATCCGGAGTGGCAGAAGTCTTCATCCTATCGGGGCAGAAGAGGACATCTGGACCGGCAGACATCTTCATCCAAGCGGCATCTTCTATATTCATCCATCCGGAGCGGAGCCATCTTCTTCCAGCCGACGCGGATCCATCCTCTTCACCCGACGCCTACTCGCCGAATGAAGGTTCCTTTAAATGACATCATCAAAGATGTCATCCCTTGAATTCCGATTGGCTGATAGGATTCTATCAGCCAATCGGAATTAAGGTAGGAAAAATCTGATCAGATTCAAATTCAATCCGATTGGCTGATCCAATCAGCCAATCAGATTGAGCTTGCATTCTATTAGCTGTCCCGATCAGCCAATAGAATGCAAGCTCAATCTGATTGGCTGATTGGATCAGCCAATTGGATTGAACTTGAATCTGATTGGTTAATTGAATCAGCCAATCAGCTTTTTCCTACCTTAATTCCGATTGGCTGATAGAATCCTATCAGCCAATCGGAATTCGAGGGACGCCATCTTTGATGACGTCATTTAAAGGAACCTTCATTTGGCGAGTAGGCGTTGATTGAAGAGGATGGATCCGCGGCGGCTGGAAGAAGATGACTCGGCTCCGCTCCGGATGGATGAAGATAGAAGATGCCGCTTGGATAAAGATGTCTGCCGGTCCGGATGTCCTCTTCTGCCTGGATAGGATGAAGACTTCTGCCGCTCCAGATGTCCTCTTTTGGTCCATTGGTGCCCGGTTGGGTGAACACGACTCAAGGTATGGAGATCTTCAGGGGGGTAGTGTTAGGTTTATTTAAGGGGGGGTTTTACAGGCAAAAGAGCTGATTACTTACGGGCATGCCCCGCAAAAAGCCCTTTTAAGGGCTGGTAAAAGAGCTGGTTACTTTTTAATTTAGAATAGGGTAGGGACCTTTATTATTTTGGGGGGCTTTTTTATTTTATTAGGGGGCTTAGAGTAGGTGTAATTAGCCTAATATTCTTGTAATCTTTTTTTATTTTTTGTAATTTAGTGTTTGTTTTTTTTTGTAATTTAGTTTAGTTTATTTAATTGTATGTAAATGTAGGTAATTTATTTAATTAATTTATTGATAGTGTAGTGTTAGGTTTAATTGTAACTTAGGTTAGGATTTATTTTACAGGTAATTTTGTAATTATTTTCACTAGGTAGCTATTAAATAGTTAATAACTCTTTAATAGCTATTGTACCTAGTTAAAATAAATACAAAGTTTCCTGTAAAATAAATATAAATCCTAAAATAGCTACAATATAATTATTCGTTATATTGTAGCTATATTAGGGTTTATTTTACAGGTAAGTATTTAGTTTTAAATAGGAATACTATAGTTAATAAGATTTAATTTATTTTGTTAGATTAAAATAATATTTAATTTAGCGGGATGTTAGTATTAGGGTTAGACTTAGCTTTAGGGGTTAATAAATTTCTTAGAGTAGCGGCGAGGTCCGGTCGGCAGATTAGGGGTTAATACTTGAAGTTAGGTGGCGGCGATGTTAGGGAGGGCAGATTAGGGGTTAATACTATTTATTATAGTGTTTGCGAGGTGGGAGTGCAGCGGTTTAGGGGTTAATACATTTATTATAGTGGGAGCGAGGTCCGGTCGGCAGATTAGGGGTTAATAAGTGTAGTTAGGTAGCGGCGATGTTGGGGGGGCAGATTAGGGGTTAATTAATATTATGTAGGTGTCGGCGATGTTAGGGGCAGCAGATTAGGGGTTCATAGGGATAATGTAGGTGGCGGCGGTGTGCGGTCGGCAGATTAGGGGTTAAATTTTTTTATTATAGTGGCGGCGATGTCGGGGGGCCTCGGTTTAGGGGTACATAGGTAGTTTATGGGTGTTAGTGTACTTTAGAGCACAGTAGTTAAGAGCTTTATAAACCGGCGTTAGCCCATAAAGCTCTTAACTACTGACTTTTTTTTGCGGCTGGAGTCTTGTCGGTAGACTCTCTACCGCTCACTTCAGCCAAGACTCTAAATACCGGCGTTAGGAAGATCCCATTGAAAAGATAGGATACGCAATTGGCGTAAGGGGATCTGCGGTATGGAAAAGTCGCGGCTTGAAAGTGAGTGGTAGACCCTTTTCTGCCTGACTCTAAATACCAGCGGGCGGCCAAAAGCAGCGTTAGGACACCTTAACGCTGCTTTTGACGGCTAACGCAGAACTCTAAATCTAGGTAATAGTTTATTTTTTAAATATGCAGTCATGTTTGAATATAAAAAATATATTTAAATATATGATTTTATATACTGTACATATAAAAGGGACAGTAAACCCAAAAGATATTTACTTTAAAAAACTACTGATTGCACATGCGATCCTGTTATATGAATATACATTTGACCTGTGTGAGAACCTTGTCTGTAAAATGTCCAATTATCTCCATCCTTTGATGGAGCTTTTAAATGATTCAGTGCAGACTCTTAAAGGGACAGTATACTATTATATTTTGAGAAATTAATGTGTTTACAATTCATTATTAGTTTATTATCAGCAGAGTATATAATGCATGAAATTAAATGGTTCGTGTTGGTCTATGAATTATTATTGATAATCGAAAACCAAAAATATGTGTATTAGCTTGGATAGATAGTCTGATCTCCTAACTTTATCCCATTTTTATACATATACATACTTCTTATATCTACCAAACAATCAACATAAAACATTTGTAAATTGTATTACCTTATGTATTGTATGCCCCACTTACAATGGCTGTATTTATACAGCTTTGCCTTAAAGGGACATTAAACAAGAATATTTTCTTAACGGATTTAGATGGATAATACAATGTTAAACAAATATATAATTTACTTCTATTATCTCATTTGATTTTATCTCTTTATATTCTTTCCTGAAAAGCATATCTAGATCGGCTCATGTGCTGCTGATTGGTGACTGCACATAGATGCCTTGTGTAATTGGCTAACCCATGTGCATTTCTATTTCTTTAACAAAGGATATCTAAAGAATGAAGCAAATTAGATAATAGTAAATTTGAATGTTGTTTAAATTTGTATTCTCTGTCTGAATCATGAAATAAAATTTTGTGTTTAATGTCCCTTTAAGGAAAAAACCAATTAGGATTAGGTGGAGATAACATTGGAGAAATAAACTAAATTAAAATCAAGGGTAACAGAAATACTTATAGAAATGTGATACACTCCAACAGGTAAAGAGTATAATTGTGAGAAATTATATTTTGATATATCTATAGTTAACTGACCCTTCAAATGACTCCACTAGAGTGAAAAGTCATCAATATAGCATACAATAACTAGCTTAGGTATAAATGTGAAATTAACTTACATTTTCTTTAAAAATAATTTAAACTAGATTACCTTGCAAATAATGAAAGCATAATAAATAGCCTATATTTATTTTAAGAATGTTTTTGTTAACTAAGAAAGATTATAGAGATTAGAATGTAAATATAAGTTACTAGTCCTAAAGCCCATGTACACGGGCCATTTTTTTGCAGTACAGCAGTCCTACCCCTTGCTCTCTCTCTATATCCCCTCTCTTTTGCTCTCTCTTTCTCCCCTCTCTTTTGCTCTCTCTTTCTCCCCTCTCTTTTCCCCCTCTCTTTTGCTCTCTCTCCCCCCTCTCTTTTGCTGTCTCTCTCCCTCTTTTGTTGTCTCTTTCCCTCTTTTTCTCTCTCTCTCCCCCCTCTCTTTTTCTCTCTCTCTCCCCCTCTTTTGCTCTCTCTTTCTCCCCTCTCTTTTGCTCTCTCTCCCCCCTCTCTTTTGCTCTCTCTCCCCCCTCTCTTTTGCGCTCTCTCCCCCTCTCTTTTACACTCTCTCCCCCTCTCTTTTGCACTCCCCCCCCCTCTATTTTGTGCTCTCTGCCCCTCTCTTGTGTGCTCTCTCCCCCTCTCTTTTGTGCTCGCTCTCCCCCTCTCTCTTTTGTGCTCGCCCTCCCCCTCTCTCTTTTGTGCTCTCTCCCCCCTCTCTTTTGCGCTTTCTCCCCCTCTCTTTTGCGCTCTCTCCCCCCTCTCTTTTGCGCTCTCTCCCCCCCTCTTTTGTGCTCTCTCCCCCTCTCTTTTGTGCTCTCTCTCTCTTGTGCTCTCTCCCCCTCTCTCTTTTGTGCTCTCCCCCCCTCTCTTTTGTGCTCTCTCCCCCCTCTCTTTTGTGCTCTCTCCCCCCTCTCTTTTGCTCACTCTCCCCCTCTCTTTTGCTGTCTCTCCCCCCCCTCTCTTTATCCCCCCTCTTCTACTCTCTCTATCCCCTTCTTTTTAGAGCTCTGTCTCAATCACTCACTGTGCACTTGCCCGGCATCTGGCCCCGCCCCACCCAGCCCCGCCCACACCGCGGTCAACCCCGCCCGCGTCACATCCGGTCACACCCGGGTCCCGCCCACCCGCACCCGCTGGCCACGCTCACTCCACCACACGTGACACCAGGAGGAAGACACTGACAGTTAGAAGGCCAGGTGTGTTTGTCCTCATGCGCAGTCTCTACTGCGCATGACAGCTTCGGACAAACACACTTGGCCTTTTATTATATAGGATGTTAAAAACTTACATTTTTTAAAAGTGAAATGAGCAAAGTTGTTATGTATAATTTATACTGCATATCCTTGTCATAAACATTTTATGATTTTGACATCTCTTAATCACACAAACAAATCATAGATGGCTGTATCTAACTCCACCTTAACTTTTGTTAGATACTTGACTTTAACATTATCTGCTTAAGCTGTGTTGATACTTTTTTCATTCAATAAATTAATCAAAATTAGTATATTTGATATCAGGCATGTGCTTGTAAAATAGATACTTTAACAGTCATGGGACTAATATTTTGTTTACATGTCAGAATATTAGATCCATGTATTTAGTCTTATCTTACTGGGATAGAGATATGTATCAAATACTATGTATTTCAATAAATAAAATATAAAAATATAGTATGTAAATAAATTTATTTTAAAAAAAAGTTTTGGAATTCATCAAAAATGAAAATCTGAAAAAGAAAGTAAAGAAATATTAAAACATTAGTCAATTAGGTTATTTAATGAACACATGACTAACAAAATATTAATTCAATCTAATAATTGTAAATTCATCTTCTGTCTATGCTCTAACATGTATTGTTTGTCTTGATATTAAAGACAGGTTCAGAATGGAGATCTATATTTTTCCATAATTTGAAATTAATCACATTAAATTGTCTAATCAATAGTTGAATTACACATATTAGCATTTTAAATTAGACAAAATAATGCATAATGTCAAATTTTGAAGAAATTATGAGGAACATAATTGAATGTAATATTTGATGTCCCTTCAAATAATAATATACCTAAATGTCAACTATTAAATGTATCCGTTTATCTGTCTGATTGCTCAGAATCTGAGTCCTCTCTTGCACAAAGTAGGGGTTAATGTATATAAAATAAACATATTCTAAAATAGGACATGTATATATTATGAATTCTTTGAACATTATTCCTCCTATGATTCTTAAATAGCATGCATTGTGCAAACTAACCTGGTTGTATGGTCTTTGAAAGGCAATTCTATTCAAAATATCAGTTTATCTTCATTAGGTGTCCTTTTCATCATTTTCAGAATAGAGGATTGTGAAATACCATCTAAAAATAAAAAATAACATTATGAACCATAAGTGTTTTCCATAGGATGCATCCTGCATCCCCAGTCTTGTTCCAGAGAATTGTGGCCACTTACCATGTGAATGTGTCTGTATGTTTTTCAAAGTGAGCACAGTTGAAAGACAATGCCACAGACATGATCACATTGGTATTTTTCACTTTCATTCTGGGATTCTTCACTTTCAGTCTGGGATTATTCACTTTCATTCTGGGATTCTTCACTTTCAGTCTGGGATTCTTTACTTTCAGTCTGTAGATGAAGTCATCTCCCTAATGGAAAATAAAGTGTAAATAAATCATTAATAAAAATGTGTGACTTGGTTCTGCATCACCCCCCCCTAACCATTTCCAAAACTATTTAGATCAATAGCTTACTAAGCGTATGTAGCATCTTTTGTGTTATGTTCTATCAATCAAGTGTGAATCTGAGTCATATACATTGTGCAGACCTAAACTCTGATGTATGACCTTGAAGCACATAGTATTGCTAGAGTATCCCTTTCTGACTATCTAAAAATCTAGTAATGTGTAAACTAAATAATACATTTAAAATTGTATGCCATATGATGGATCATTGTGCAAAATCCCCCCCCCCCCCGTCTATACATTGTGTATACTTACCATCTGATGTTGTCTTTGAAAATCAGGTGGCAAAGTCATTACAGGAGCCAATGCCAGAATCATCTGATGTATAAATTACCTATGATAAGAAAAATATAAAATTATATTTGGATCTAATCATGGCACCTGGACGGCCTGCATACCAGCCCGCTGAGCTATGTTATGCAGGACGCTGGCTATAATGATCTTTGCCACCTTCCTAGGGCTGTATTGGATGGCTCCTCCAGACCTGTTCAGGCATCTTAAGCGCATTTTGAGGAGCCCAAACATCCTCTCCACTACAGCCCTAGTCCGCTTGTGCGCCCGATTGTATCGCTCCTGGGCCTCGTCTGCAGGGTTACGCAATGGCATAATGAGCCAAGACCGGCTCATGTAACCTGAATCACCTATAAATAATGAACATAACAAAATGTAAAAAATTACAAATATCGTAAAAAATATTATATTAAAATACATTTCATTAAGATATAATGCATTTGTGTACACGAAAATCGCATAAACTAGACATTTGATGAAAGAGAAAGAAATGGTTAAATTGCATCCTATAGCTGCACATTTAAGCTAGGACATGCTACATATCTGTTTGGAGCTAAAACTAGACATTTGCTGAAAGACAACTAAATGGTTAAATCGCATCCTATATCTGCACATTTAAGATAGGACATACCACATATGCGTTTTTCGCATAAACTAGACATTTGCTAAAAGAGAAAGAAATGGTTAAATTGCATCCTATAGCTGCACATTTAAGCTAGGACATGCTACATATCTGTTTGGAGATAAAACTAGACATTTGCAGAAAGACAACTAAATGGTTAAATCGCATCCTATATCTGCACATTTAAGATAGGACATGCTACATATGCGTTTTTTACATAAACTAGACATTTGCTAAAAGAGAAAGAAATGGTTAAATTGCATCCTATAGCTGCACATTTAAGCTAGGGCATGCTACATATCTGTTTGGAGCTACAACTAGACATTTGCAGAAAGACAACTAAATGGTTAAATCACATCCTATATTGCACATTTAAGATAGGACATGCTACATATGTGTTTTTTGCTTAAACAAGACGTTTGCTAAAAGAGAAAGAAATGGTTAAATTGCAACCTATAGCTGCACATTTAAGCTAGGACATGCTACATAGCTGTTTGGAGCTAAAACTAGACATTTGCAGAAAGAGAGAATTAAATGGTTAACGCGCATCCTATAGCTGCACATTTTGCAAATTACACAAACACAACTGTTTTTGAACATTACAGTGGCAATTGTCTAAATTCTGAACCGTGCTGTGCACAAATACTCACCAACGAGCCACTCATCGGGAAACTCAAACACAAAAGAAACTGGGTATATAGAATACCACAGTTCCAAAAGTATGCACTTCTAGCACTCTGGGCCCTGAACTAAAGGACGGAATACCCCAAACAGGATTGTTAAAATATAACCTTTATTATAAAAATTAAAAAACCTAGATAGGTTATTACACAAACAATTTAAAATACACTCCAGTACCCAGATCAGTGTAATAAATGTTAGGTCTGATCACTGAAAATAATGATTAGGCCTATATAGTATCACAGTGATAAGTGATCTGAAATGTGACCAATAATACTCGCTAGTTTATATTTGTTCACTAGCTTGCTGCAAGCAAGCCAGGACTAAATTCGTAGTCAGGGTAAACAATGATCTGAAAACTAATATCTATATGTTACCAATATTATTAGATCACGATATTTATTTGTCATTCATTCAAGGATTGTGTCCATTTATTGAAAGAAGTCTGAATTCGACCTCAACTGTGTGTACGGTAATATAATTCGTTAATCAATCAGGCTAGTGCCACGAAAATCACAAGGTTTATTTAAGCTAACATTCAAACCATTATTACCATTATTTGGCATATGAATTCATTTCTAGTCTCAGTTATAGGATTAAACTGAATTAGACGTAATGTGAGCTATATTCGATTAGTATCTAACAGCTTATTAGTACAGCTTATATTTCAAGTATTAGGGATATTAACAGGTTTACTGGGTTCTTGTACTTAGGTTGATAAAGAAGTTGTGGTTGTACTGTAGACTAAATCAGGCGCAGCCCAGGTTAACAGTAAGGTTACTGATATTAAGTGAGTTCTCTTCTACTTCCATTAATATAAGGATAAGATACTCATATATTTAATAGCTGGTTACTTCTATCGCAGTTATAGCTACTCAGTTTATACTATCTAACATCACCCAGGTGGTGTATAAGTAGGTATTGCTGATTATACGGCGCTATACGCCGTCTGGTATTCAGTATCAGTGATTATTGAAATCTATCAGGCTAGGCCCCGACTCGAAAGTTAGTTTAGTAATAATATGTTCAATGGCACTTCTTGTGTGGTTGGTACGATTTAAGCTGAGTCTGGCACACCCCGGAATGGATTTCCAATTAGTCGTTCACACAGAATCAGTGTTACAAGTGCTGTTGGTCTCCCGCAGTTAAGCACTCATTCAGTCATTCTTACATTCATTAAACGTATTTATGGATATATGTAAGAACTATGTTAACGGTTAGGCTAAGTCTGGCACAACCCAGGCTGGATATTGATTAATATTACCAGTTAAATACTGTAGTTAATGTTCCAAACATACGTTAATACAGCAAGTGCTGTGCTTCACAGGCTATCGAACGTTCATACATCAGTTCTACAGTTAGACAGACAGTAATGTTGAATGAATTCTGTTAATAGTTCAATTGATTAGATACAGGCTGAGCTATATAAGAGTTAGATGCTCGAATGTCATCAAGTAAGTTATTCCCTGCTTCCATTAATATGAGGGTATAATACTCCTGTGGTCAATAGCTGGTTAACTCATAGCTTCACAGTTTGTACTGTCTAACAAAGCCCAAGTACTGTGTAAGTAGATATTGCTCACTTTATGGCACTCTGCGCCGTCTGATCTTCAATATCTATAGTTATTACAATAAATCTGGCACAACCCAGACTATAGATTAATTTTAGTAATAATCTTTTCGATAGCACTGCTTATATTGTTGGTACAAAATTAATTAAACTATGTCTGGCACAACCCAGATCGAATTTCTAATTAATCGTTCACAGAGAATCAGTGTGACAAGTGCTGCAGATCTCCCGCAGTTTAACACTCATTCAGTCATTCTTACATTAGTCAGACATATTTGTTGATATGTATACGAACTATGTTAACGGTTAGGCTAAGTCTGGCACAACCCAGGCTGTGTGGTTTTTAATATTATCAGTTAAACACTGTAATAAGTGATCCCAAGTGACTTAGTACAGCTAGTGCTGTGCTTCTCAGACTCTTCAAAATTCATACATGAGTTCTACAGTTAGTCAGACAATATTTTTAAATGAATTTCTGTTAGTAGTTCCGTTAGTTAGGCACAAAATAAGCTATGTTAGAATTAAATGCTGTAGTGGCAACTCGATATAGCCATACCGATCATAATTACAATGTGAACCCTGTTCACTCATCTGAAAGGACCCTGACAATCTAATAATAGCGTTGGTATAGAAAATACTACTAGCGGTACATAGATACAGGGTACTGGGCAATTAAGATAAACACAAAGATAGAGTGTGAACTCGTTCAGCACTCTCCCCTGACACGTTTCGCCCGATGGGGCTTTATCAAAGGCAGCGAGCCGCCGATTTTGTGGGGATTTAAACCCTGTTGGACCGGAAGTCCCGCCCCCGCTCCAATTCGATTGGAGCCGAAGTCGTGTGTGTACATATTGATAGACAATTATGCGGACCAATGGCTTCATAGGATTATCGTTCTTGGAGTGTCAGCGTGAAAATAGCACTGAATCTCCACTGTTGTTTCTGTAATATTGACAATATTGACTCATCGGGAAACTGTCTGTCCTCAAACTGCCGCCACAGTGACGACTGCCTGAGGATATGGGCATCATGACAAGCCCCGCCGAAATTTGCGCACACATTCATAATCCGCATCCATGCATCACAGATGAACTGCACATTGAGACTATGAAAGTGTTTGCGATTTCGGAAGGGCTGGTCATTTGCTGGAGCACGCAGCACAATGTGGGTGCAATCTATTGCTCCCAACACATTGGGCATTCGAGCTATTGTATAGAATTCCCTCTTCAGGCTCCTCCAATCACCATCATTTTGAGGGAATCCTATGTAAAGCTTACAAACTCGTACCATGGCGTCCATAAAATTGTCAAAAACCACAGAGAAGGTACCCTGAGACAGCCCATGCATGTACCCCTCTCCGGATTGAAAACGTCCGAAGGCCAGGATGTGTATGCAACGTAGCATCTTGGTCATGCCAGGGATTGCAGATTGCAGTCTGCATACGTTTACGTGGCTCCAGATGAGGTTTAAGTACTTCGTAAAGGCCCATGAGTTGCTCTCAATTGAGCCTATACTTGTCATAAACTCGCTCATGTTATCCAAGGTGGGCCTTACCCTGTGAACAGGAGGACCTCCGATCAGACGAGCCCTACGCCTCTCTTGGAGATGCCGAGCATGCCTGATTCTGTTGTACACAATTCGTGCAACAGCACCAGCAACAACTAACTGGGGATCATCCATATTTGTCAAGCCAAGCAGCACAAAGCTAAACAGCAGAGCAAACACACAAGGAGTAACAAGGTATGCAAAAACACAAAAGAGATTTGATACAATGTCGATCACAAGGGACGCTTTGGCCAGGGAATTTGTGGGATTTATAGTGCAATATGTCCAATGGTAGCGTGTTCGTAATGATTGCTGATTGTATACACTTGATTGTATCTGGGTGGCGCGAATGCTTTCAAAGTCGGTGGATTTTTTTGTGTTTGATGAAATTTATTTTCCCACCAATGAATCATAATGTGAAAGTGTAAAATCTAACAGATACAGTGCAACTTCGTAATGTTTGTTCATATGCATAATAAATACTAATTAAACACAATGTTATAGTAAAAACCACAAGTCCACGCTAACATGAATGAAAGTGCATGCTTGTGTATAATGTGTGCATAGACATGGCATAGAATCAGATCGATTAATGTTACTGCAATATTGTTGCCAAACGATAAAGTAATGGCTGACATCTATAATATTCTATATATAAGTGATTGGCGAGATGTCAATATTTTACGTGTCCCAATGAAACCGCAATAATAATGAAGATCTTCTGGCTGACATCTGTAATATTCTATATATAAGTGATTGGCGAGATGTCAATATTTTACGCGTCACATTATTATCACAATAATAATGAAGATCTTCCAACCTCTCGTCTACGTATATGTAATATTGTAGTATTGAGTGAGAAACTGCTGAAAGGGGCAGTACAGTCCCAATGCTGTAATCTGTATGGTTGAAGCTTTGAATGATGTCATCATATTAACAACCTGCCTGTCTAGTTTCCATATCTTCATTGTTTTGTTGTATTTTTCAACATTTTTATTGTGTGATGATTAAAAAGATAAATGTGTGCTTTGTTGTTGTGTGATGTGTGTTATGTACATCTATGTATGTATTGTGATTCTCTCCTACATATGCTGATTTATATAAAGCAGTATAGCATTGTTGTTCCTTCCAAAAAAGCGACAGCTCTAATATTTTCTAATGGTATGTTATTATTGTACGTAATTCCTAATGGTATATTATGAGTGAATCGTGATGTTAAAGGGACACTAAATCCATAATTGATCTTTCGTGATTTCGAGAGAGAATCCAATTTTAACCAACCTTCCAATGTAGTTGTATGATGTAAATGTGTTCATTGTTTATATCTGTTTTTTTGAATGAATATCAATGCACATGTATGAGTCAATGACAAAAGGCATGTATGTGCATCCATTAATCATCATCTGGTGAGCCTATGTAGATATGCTGTTCATCCAAGCATATGAGTTGAATAACTCCATAGGGAAATAGTAATTTCTTGATCTATTTGTCATAGCGGGACTAAGGCAAGAATGAATGAATTAGTGCCACAATTCTAACGCTGGTATTACGAGTTTTAAAGTCTAAAAATTTCGCGTGCATTAGGTAAATCTGCCGGTCGCATGCACGAGCACGTATTCCCCATAGAAGTCAATGGAGGAGAGAAATTTCAAGAGAAATAAAATCCAACTCTTGTGTTGAGCGTAAAGTGAGTGACGTCATGTGCTTCTGTGAAAAAGTAGCTAAATCGTGTTAATTTCATAATAAACTAATGTTTTGTGTAGGTAATGTGCTGCATATTGTTTGTTTGTATCGATTTGTGTATATATGTGATAATATTTGTAGTTAGATGTAGCTAGATGAGTGTATGTTCATGTATGTCTATGTAAGTCAATGTAAATGGGTTTGTGTGCATTTTTTTTTTTCAAACACCCGAGATCTCTTAATTTTATCCGTTATATTTTGACATAGAAAATTTACATTTAAAAATGAAATATTGTAGAGTGTTTGTATGAGTGTAAGTGTACTTTGTGTAATGTTTTTGAAGTGATTCGTGGATGTTTTTGTTATCGGTATATCATTAACTACTGGATCTGTGTGAGCGTTATGTATTTGAGCGTAGATGGTGATATTTGTGGCGCTACGGAAACTTGTAATAGCAGCGGTAGGGAAAATGAATAACAATGATATTTGAGTCAAAACGCACAACTCGTAATCTAGCTGTAAATGATCCAAAATAAAAACAATTACACCTAATCTAAAAGCCCTTTAAAAATAAAAAAGCCCCCCAAAATAAAAAAAACCCTAGCCTACAATAAACTACTAATAGCCCTTAAAGGGACAGTCAACACCAGAATTTTTGTTGTTTTAAAAAATAGATAATCCCTTAATTACCAATTCACCCGTTTTGCATAACCAACAAAGTTATAATTATACACATTTTACCTCTGTAATTACCTTGTTTCTAAGCCTCAGCAGACTGCCCCCTTATTTCAGTTCTTTTGAAAGACTTGCATTTTAGCCAATCAGAGCTGTCTCCATGGTAAATTCACATGCATGAGCTCAATGTTATCTATATGAAACACGTGAACTAATGCCCTCTAGTGGTGAAAAACTATCAAAATGCATTTAGATTAGAGGCGGCCTTTAAAGGGACACTGAACCCAAAGATTTTCTTTCGTGATTCAGATAGAGCATGCAATTTTAAGCAACTTTCTAATTTACTCCTATTATCAATGTTTCTTTGTTCTCTTGCTATCTTTATATAAAAAAGAAGGCATCTAAGTTTTTTTTCTTGGTTCAGAACTCTGGACAGCAGTTTTTGATTGGTGGATGAATTTATCCACCAATCAGCAAGGACAACCTAGGTTGTTCACCAAAAATGGGCCGGCATCTAAACTTACATTCTTGCATTTCAAATAAAGATTCAAAGAGAAGGAAGAAAAATTGATAATAGGAGTAAATTAGAAAGTTGCTTAAAATGTCATGCTCTATCTGAATCACAAAAGAAAAAATTTGGGTTCAGTGTCCCTTTAAGGTCTAAGAAATTAGCATATGAACCTCCTAGGTTTAGCTTTTAACTAAGAATACCAAGAGAACAAAGCAAAATTGGTGATAAAAGTAAATTGGAAAGTTGTTTAAAATTACATGCCCTGTTTTTTTTTTGGTTCCGGAGGAGGAGCTCAACGCAGGTGCTGAGCGTTCTGCACTCTAGTCCTACTGCAGCTGGCGGAGATCTCCCGCGCCGAGCCTGGATACTGGGCTAGCTTAATGGACAGCCCTTAACACCGCTATCGGAACCTGGGCAGTGGAATAACAACCCACTGTGATGGCAGAATAATCTGAAAAAAGTTTCTTTTCTACAGCTGTTGCTCTTATAATATTACTCTGGGACAGCTCCCACAGAAAGCCGGTATTTATCTCTCCCTCCTCTCCCACCTGTGTTGCGTGAGAGGAGGTGAACACCACATGTATACCATCAAGTTGCACTGAGTATACCCCCACCATTAAAGTCACCTGAGAGGTTGGAAAGGCAAACACTACATACTGGGACAAATATCAGCGCATCGGTTTTTTTTCCTCACCATCTCCCTTTGCTTTCAGGAGACTTGTGCGGTAACCCTCACCCCCTCCCCTCTCTTCAGTTAATCGGAACACCTGAAACGCAAGGCTTACCTCTCCCCCTGCAGAGTCCTGACCCTGGAACGCCGTCTGAAGATCGTCTGAGGCTCTTCTCTCCTCCCCCCTTCCCCACCGGTGCTGCGCGGAAGGTGGGGATCATCTTGCCGTGTGTTCTTTCTGGGCTCTACCCGCTGCTGACTCTACCCCCTCTCCCACCGGTGCTGCGTGAGAGGGGGCGGGCGCTACCTTGGAACTGGTGTGGCTGCGGAAAGACGCGGCGCAGGCTTTTGCTCGTCTCTCTGGGGATTATTACCCTCTGTCCTCCCCTGTACACCGCTGGTTGTGTGAGAGGAGACGGAGGCATTGCGGGCCGCACTAGAGGATTAGACCGAGACTTCGGGCCGTGAGAGGCGGTTACTGGAGAGGCTGTGCTCCTTATCGGTGCTGGCGTGGGTCCTCTGCAAGGGACTCTTTAACGGCATTTGGTGACAAGAGAAGGAGGTGAGTCCCTTAAACTTGTAAAGGAATCTGGAAAGATTACAGAGAGGGGTTGAGGAAGGGAGAGGAAAGGAAGAATTAGAGAAGAAAAAGTGTTGTAACTTTTCAGTGACAAGCAGCAATGATTTGCCCTCTCAACATGTTTGGACACTGGGTATAAATTGATACTCCCTGGAAGGAAGAAAGAAAGAATATATATTCTTATAATTAAAGAACTTTATAAGAGCTGGGAAAAATTACTTTATCTATATGGACTACCTTGACAATCTTTTCCTGGCCTATACACCTAAAGAATATTACCTGAACTAAGACTTAGACTTGGCTGGAGAGGGGAGGGGGAAAGAAAAAAGAAGGGGTACTGAAGGGGAAGGAAAATAACATAACTCGGGGCATTACAATGTTTTAGTTAAAGATTTATTTCTCTGGCTGCATAACTAGTAGGAAAAGGACATAGTGAACACAGAAGGAAACAAAGAGACATTGTTATCATTTGTATCTTCCTATATAGATAACCGGCCAATCTTTGCAATACTGTGTGTTGTCAGGGAGGAAGATTGATATTGTTTGATACCTCTCTTTCTTTTTCACTGTTAATATGCCTACTTGTTTTGAGGAAATTTGACCGATTAACTAGTTGGATCTGTGAGGGAAGTTGAGGGGAGGGAAGGGAGGGGAAGGGAAGAGAAAGAAAGAAAAGAAAGATAATTGTTTTTTGAAAAGCATTGTATAGTTCATCTTTCTTTTCACTTCTAAATGTAAATTTTCCCTGCATATATGTTTTGGTAACAAGAGCTATATATATACATCTGGCTCCTTCCTAATATAACAAAAAAGCTGACATTTGGTCTCTTATCTATGGTTCTCTAATAAACATAAGCACAGAGGATGCTTTTGTATCCTTGAAAATATATTGAGTAAATTATATCCACTGAGGGGATTACCCCTTAGGGTTAGAGAATAGTATAAAGAAGCTGGAGATTTGTATGTTATAGGGTTTACTCTCCTTTCTTCCACAAAATACTAGAGTTTTTCTTAAAATTAGCCTAATTAGGTTATCCTTGCTGGGTTTACTAAGTATTGTCTTGTTGATATATTGTGACGTAGTCACTGACACTGTGATTCTTGAGACTGGCGATCGCCACTAGTTCTGGTAAATCGTGTTGACGTAGTCTCATATATTTTACTATCCTCTAGTTCTCGCATTCGTGGCTGGACTTCTTCACTCACATCACTAGTCTTTTCACCCCCATTTTTTCCCCTTGGTACCGGGCTTCGGGGTTGTTTTTTTTTTTTTTTCTCTCTTTCATTCTTCCCCTCACTTGACCATCACTTACACATACCCATCCTCACTGGTCTATGCAAGGGCATTCTCTTGCTCTCAAATTTAACACATAGTCACTTTTTAAGCACTATTTCTCACGTAATCCCGGCTCATTCACTCTTTTTTTTTTTTTTTCTTTTTCGCTCGTAAATTCTCACTTACTGGCACATGGACAAATTTCTTCACGTTTCACCCAAGACTCCTCCGGCCATGGCAGCGAGGCAGAGAGATAGGAAAATGAAAGGCAATCAAGAGACAGTCATGGACACACATTCAGCTGCATTAAATATGTCAGCGATACAAGAATTTACTAACATACATAGTCTTGTTGCTAGCATATCTGATGCACTCTCTCCCAAATTTGAAGCTCTTAGAGCTGAAATTAAACAAGACTTCTGTTGTTTAACACAAGAAGTCCGCCAATTTTCCAATAGGTTACAGGAAGCCGAGCAGAGAGTCTCGGACCTGGAAGACCTAACAACAGTACACAGTTCCAACTTAGAAGCTGTGAATACTAACCTACAAAAAATACAAAACAGGCTAGAGGACCTAGAAAACCGCTCTAGGAGAAATAATATAAGAATCATAGGGCTCCCAGAAGAACAACAATATGATAATCTTGTTAATTTTGTATCAGAGACTCTACCTAAAATTCTAAAATTGCCATCCACCCTATATCCTATACCAGTGGAGAGAGCACACAGAATAGGCTCTTTACGCCCAGAGGACAAAACTAGAACTAAGCCTAGACCTGTTATAGCCAAACTGTTAAACTTCCAAGACAAACTCACTTTATTTCAGTATTATCGTAAACAACAACCAGTTAAAATTGGAGGCATTACAATCCTTATGTTTCAGGATTTCTCAGCAGACACCGCAGCAAAAAGAAGGGAACTTGCTCCTATTTGTACCAAGTTTATACAAAAAGGATATCAAGCAACTATAATATTCCCTTACAAATTAAAGGTTAAAGTTAATGATACAGTTCATTTCTTTGAGGAGGCTCACTTAGCTGAGAGCCTCTACAAAACATTGAACTCCCCGGTCCGATGACAACAAGTTTAAATAGCAAGACCTCAGATATGGCACAATGTGGGTTTTCTGTTTTTTTCTCAAGGTAGAAAGATTTTCTTTGTTTAGACGTAGGGTTCAGTGTCTATCTTCTCTCAGTGCGGAGAGGGCTCATTTTTATAGGGTAATTATTCATGGTTTTTTTTTTTTCTTTCATTCTTTTTTTCCTTTTACATATAAATGAATACACTTAGTGAATGTAAAATAGTGTCATGGAATGTGGGTGGCATATCCACTCCTATCAAGAGAAAGGCAATTCTTGCTCAGCTTCGAAAAATTCAGTCTGACATTGGTTTTATTCAAGAAACTCACTTATCTGCAGAAGAATCTTTAAAACTTAAGACGGCCTGGGTAAAAGAAATATATTTCGCACCTAGCATTAAGAGAAAGAGAGGGGTAGCAATACTAATTGGGAAAAAAATTAACACTGAAGTGATACACTTTGAAGCTGATCCAGGGGGGAGATATGTCATGTTGAAGCTCAAGATTTCTCAGAAGATGTATACGCTATGCAATACATATGGTCCTAATACATTTGATCCAAATTTTTGGACTTCTCTTCAGTCTAAACTGTTAGCGTACACAGAAGGGTGTTTGGTTTTGGGCAGAGATTTCAACATGGCTCCGCAAAGCCCAATCGATAGATTAAGACGAGATTCTAAACGGCTGAAACAAAAAAAAGACAACTTAGAATGTAAAATGTTTAAAAGAATTACACAAAATCTAGCATTGCGAGACGTTTGGAGACATCAAAATCCTTCTATCCAGAGTTTCACGTGTCTCTCGAAGGCGCATAAAACACTCTCTAGAATTGACATATTCTTAATTGATGAACGCATGTTAATGCATGGGGTAAAATCAGACATACTACCAATCCTCCTCTCAGATCATGCACCAATTGTGCTTGAGTTTCAGCTTTCACATTCACGCCCTGTTTCATCACGTTTTTTTTTTCCCTATTATCTGATGTCAGAGATAAAATTTAAGAATTGGCTTGTTAACAAATATAAGGAATATGCACATTTTAATAAAAAAAATTTGAACCGCCCTGAATTATTCTGGGAGACTGCGAAGGCAGTCATGAGAGGGGAAATACTATCGTACAATATTGCCCTACAAAAGAAATTCAGATTTAGAGAAAGAGAGACATGTCAATGTCTGACCAACACTTACAATCAGTATTTGCTTGATAAATCGTCATTGAATTGGGCAAAATATGTCAGGGCAAAAAACGAGAGGGATACCTTTGTATTGTTGCAGGAAACACAAAGAGAATTAAGAATAGAGGCTAAGCTACATAGATATGGGAATAAGTCGGGCAAGATGTTGGCCAAACTAATTAAAAATGAGAAAAAACAACCTGTAATAGATAAACTGCAGGACAGAGGGCTACAGATCTCTAAACCGGATGACATTTTAAAAACATTCTACGAATATTATCAGGAATTGTATTCATTTAAAATAAGTGACAGAAATCTTTGGATTTCTGGAGGGATATCAAACATCCTACAATTACATTAGAAATGTCTAACAGTTTAAATGCTCCCATCTCCATTGAAGAAATAGAGAAAATAATATCTGAACTTTCTTTAAATAAAGCAGCAGGCCCGGATGGCCTACCCAACGAATTTTATAAGATCTTGTCTAGTGAAGTTACCTCACATCTTTCTATTCTTTTTAACAGTTTTCTCACAAAGGGCAACTTGATTCCCTCTCTATTCTCCAGTTCATATACAACATTGTTATTAAAGGGTGGAAAGGATCCTCACTATAAAGAATCTTATAGACCAATTGCTCTGCTAAACTCTGATTACAAAATTCTTACTGCGATTTTAGCATCCAGGCTTCAAGGGATCCTCTCAGAAATTATACACACGGATCAAGCAGGCTTTTTGAATAATCGTAACTCAGCTGCAAAAATTAGAGAAGCACTGCTAGTGACAGAATACTTTGAGGCTATGTCTAAGCTGGGGGACGGGGGGGACGGGGGGGGGGGACACACACCTGACCTTGCCATTATTTCCATCGATGCCGAAAAAGCCTTTGATTCAATAAGACAGTTTGGTATCGGGGGCAATTTTCTTTAATTTATCGGGAATCTTTATAAACAGCCTTCAACGAAATTGATAGTAAATAACACCATCTCGTCTTCTATCCTTTTAGGTAGAGGCACAAGGCAGGGGTGTCCTCTCTCCCCACTTCTATTTAATATCTCTATTGAGCCCCTAGCAATTAAAATTCGTCATCTCTTGGATGGTATAAAAATCCGTAGTACTGAAATAAAAATTGGCTTATATGCTGACGACCTGCTGCTTTATTTGGCAAATACTAAATTGAATTTGCCAAAACTTTTTCAGATATTGGAACAATTTGGTTCATTCTCTGGATACAAATTAAACATGGCCAAATCAGAGATATTTTGGCTAAGGAAAAATAATACCTCCATACTGAAAACTCCTTTTCATCAAGTAACAGACTCCTTTAAATACTTAGGGATTCACATCCCGACAAGAACCTCAGATCTATATGCTTTGAATATCCCTCCGGTAATTAAAATAATTAAAGAAAAGCTTCTGATTTGGCAAAAACTCCCTTTATCACTTTCTGGAAGGATTGCTCTCTTTAAGATGGCCCTCCTCCCAAAACTACTGTATATACTTCAAAATACACCAATAATTCTCTTAGGAAAGGACATTCGATCAATTAACACCTCTCTTATTCAATTCCTGTGGCAAAATAAAAGGTCAAAAATTTCTCTCATGAAACTCTCATTACCAATAGAATGTGGAGGTCTTGCCTTACCTGACATAAGGTTATATAATTTCTCCTTTCTAGCTCGAAACGTAGCAGACTGGATCTCACATAATAATTATGTATTGAATAATGATCTTGAATCCAGCATCTGTTATCCGTACTCTCTAGATGCGTTAATACACTTAGAACCTAAAGAAATCCCAGCAGAAATTAAAAGGTTCAAAACTATCCTTAATCCACTCAAAGCCTGGCGTAAAATAATGTCTTTTCTGTCAATTAATAATAAACTTTCTTATATCTTACCTGTAATAGGTAACCCTACTTTTCAAGCAGGTTTGGACTCGGAAGTTTTTAGAAAATGGCATACTGCTGGACTATCAAAGGTAATTCAAATTATAGATAAAGAAAGGAAGTGTATTAAAACATTTCAGACATTAAAAACGGAATTTGACTTATCCAATAAGGATTTTTTTGCATACCTACAATTAAGACACTTTGTTCAAGATCTAGTTAGAATAGTGGGCTGGGAGTGGGGATTGGGCACATTGGAAAAGTGGCTCGTTTTAACAAGGAATGGTCACATGTCGATTGCACAGTGTTACCATCTTCTGAACATAAATAAAGCAGCTTCAGTATTGACAAATATGATAGCTCACTGGAACATGTTAATCCCGTGTAGTAATATTGGAAAAAATACTATTCAATTATCAATTAAGAAAATTGCCGAAGTAACACTATCTGCAACCTGGAGAGAGGCACACGTTAAACTCCTACACGGGGCATATTTTACCCCTAAGAGAGGCTTTAAATGTACTAGTGTGGGGTTTGATAAATGTCCTAAGTGTTCGCTACAGGCGGCTGATTTAATTCACATGTTTTGGCTTTGCCCAAAGATCAAAAATCTCTGGGCCAAGGTTGAGTATTGGCTTAGGAATGTGCTAAAGATAGCAAGTTTTTCGCTAACACTATATCAGATAATATTCTGTCTTAAGAAAGATCCTGGCAGGCAAATTAATGAAAAAATAGTAATTTCTACCATCCTTGCCACCAGATACTTAATCTGTAAAAAGTGGAAAAGTCGTGTAACTCCAAGCATCTCTGAGATTAAAAATTGCATGAAAAAACAATGTATTTTAGAGCAGAGAGGTGCAGACATAAATAATGACCAAGACATCAAAAGATTCTTTGATAAATGGGCAGTCTTTCTAAAAATATTTCCTGTGGCAGAAATGAATTACATAATCTTTCCTTTCAGGAATACAGAAATTGTTTTGCTAGGGAATTGGTAAAAACTAGGTGAGGTAGCATTATAATGGGTTTTCTTTTTTTCTTTTTTTTTTTTCTTTCTTTGTTTTCTCTATTGTTATTCTTATGATTCTTGTTTAGTTGGATCACCTCTTTGCACCGGGGGGGATATATGGGGGGAGGGAGGGGAGGGTTTAGGGGGGGTTGAAAAATAAAACCCCAAGCAATGTCAATGAATAAATTGATTAGACTATACCAATACGCAGACTTCTTAAAGTATATCTGCATCTATAGTTAAACACAGTGTTACATGAATGGATTTTTGTATAAATTGTGGTTTATGAAATTGTGGTTTATGTAATGCTGTTTTTATTTGTTTTTGACATTTGTTTGGATTATAAATAAAGGTTAAAAAAAAAAAAATGACATGCCCTATTTGAAACATGAAAGTTTTTTTTGGGACTTGACTGTCCCTTTAAAAAGGCCTTTTGTAGGGCATTGCCAAAATTATTTTTTTTGAATAGCCAATACAATTTCAGTAGCTCTCATTCTATTGTCTGATTTGAACAGCCAATAGGATTTTAGTAGCTCTCATCCTATTGGCTGATTTAAATTTCCAAAATCAAATCAGCCAATAGGAGTGCAAGGGACGCCATTTTGAAAAGGCTCCCTTGCATTGAAGATTCAGGATGGACCCGCTCTGCGCCGCCGGGATAAAGATAGAAGATGCCGTCTGGATGAAGATAGAAGACGACGCCTGGATGGATGAAGACCTCGCCGCCTGGATGAAAACCTCTCGCTGCCTGGATGTCCGGACTTCAAAAACTGTAAGTGGATCGTCTGGTTTTTTTTTTTAACTTTTTTGGGGTTTTTTTTTTAGATTAGGGTTTTGGGCTTTCTTAAAAGAGCTATATGCACTTTTTAATGGCAATGAAAAAGAGCTGAATCAATGCCCATACAAATGCCCTTTTAAGGGCAATGGGTAGCTTAGGTTTTTATTAGAGTTAGGTTTTTTATTTTAGGGGGTTGGTTGAATGGTGGGTTTTACTGTTGGGGGGTCTTTGTATTTTTTTTTACAGGGAAAATAGCTTATTTGTTTAGGGCAATGCCCTACAAAAGGCCCTTTTAAGGGCTATTGGTAGTTTATTGTATACTAGGGTTTTTTTTATTTTGGGGGGGGGGGGCTTTTTTATTTTTATAGTGCTGTTAGATTAGGTGTAATTGATTTTATTTTGGATAATTTCGTTTGTTATTTTTCGTAATTTAGTGTTTGTTATTTTTTTTTACTTGTGTTTTTTTTTTACTTTTTGTAATTGTAGATTTAATTTTATTTAGTAGGGTTAGGTTTTTTAAATGTGAAATTGAATTTATTTAATTTGTAGTTATTTTAATTTTAGTATAATAGTAATGTTAGTTTAATTTATAGTTTAAATTAAGTTTTTTTTTATTTCACAGGTAATTTAATTTAATTTATTTATTTTAAGATTGGGATCTTGCAATTTTAATTTAAAGTTATTGGGTTGTTAGGTTTAGGGGTTAATAGTTCAATTTAGTTTTTGGCGATGTGGGGGGCTGGCAGTTTAGGGGTTAATAGGTTTATTTAATGGTAGTGATGTGGGAGGCCAGATGTTTAGGGGTTAATAACTTTATTTAGTGGCAGCGATGTCGGGGAGCGGCGGAATAGTGGTTAATACCTTTATTATAGTGTGGGCGATGTTAGGGTCCAGGAGAATAGGGGTTAATAACTTTAGTATAGTGGCGACGATGTCGGGGAGCGGCGGAAAAGGGGTTAATAAATGTTAAAAGTGCTCAATGCCACACTGGGCATAAGTAGCAGGTTTATTTTGTTCAGTCAGTGCCCTTGTAACAAGCAGTCTTGTAAATAGGGCTGCCACCTCAGCCATGCTTTCCTGGACACTTATGAGCACATGTTGCAGGGTGTGTTACGAATTGTGACCCTGGATAGCACTATTCATGTTCCTCCATGCACAGCCTACAGCATGTGTAACAGTAACTCATAGCTGCCCAGGAAAACATGGCTGAGGTGGCAACCCTACTTGTGATCATGTTTACCTAGTACACTATTAGTCAGGTGATACAGCTTTGGATTGGCTGTATTGTCCTTACCTTCTCCTAGAAAATAAAATATAGGCTTTGGGAGCAGAATTAGAGGTAGAAAACAAAGTTATAGTTACATTTTTAAATTTGCAGAACTAATTTGAAGGGATATGAAATCCAAATAATTTATTTCAGGATTTAGATAGAACATACAATTTTAAAAAACTTAACAATTTACTTCTATTATCAAACATGCTTCATTATCTTGTTATCCTTTGCTGAAGAAGCAGCAGTGCACTACTGGCAGCTAACTGAACAGATCTAGTCAGCCAATCCCAAGAGACAAATGTGTGCAGGCACCAATCGCCACTATTGTAGGATATGTACATATTCTTTTTTAATAACTGATACCAAGAAAACAAAGCACATTTGAATACAGAAGTGAATTTAAAAGTACCTAAAATGAGATGCTATGTCTGTATCATGCAAGTTTAATTTTGATTTTTCTATCCCTTTAAAAATAAAAAAATAAATAAACATTTTAAGCCTCTGTATCTTAACTGGAATTGATGCACTTAAATTAATGTTTCACTTACCTTGTCCTTTTTAAGCCTACAGTGTATTTTAGTCAGATATAGAAATATGTGCACTTGAGTTCCCTTCTTCTTAGGTTACAATTGTTTCTTGAGGCAAATGCCTGTCTGTCATCAAATTACACCCTGTGTGGGAAGCAAAACATTCTATAAAATGTACTTATATTTTCAGGGTTTTGTTTTTTGCATTATCTTGTCAATATCATTATACACTAGCGCCTAGATTTAGAGTTTTGCGTTAGAAGGGGTGCGTTAGCTACGCGTGTTTCCCCCCCCCCGCACCTTTTAAACAACGCTGGTATTGAGAGTTCTCTGAAGGGCTTCGTTAGGCTCCAGAAAGGGAGCGTACAGGCATATTAACTGCCACTTCAACTCTCAATACCAGCGTTGCTTACGTTAGCGGCTAGCTGGAAAAACGGGCTTGTGCACGATTCCCCCATAGGAAACAATGGGGCAGTTCTGGCTGAAAAAAAAAACACCTGCAAAAAAGCAGCGTTAAGCTCCTAACGCAGCCCCATTGTTTCCTAGGGGGAAACACTCTCTAAGTCTGCACCTAACACCCTAACATGTACCCCGAGTCTAAACACCCCTAATCTTACACTTATTAACCCCTAATCTGCCGACCCCGCTATCGCTGACCCCTGCATTTTATTATTAACCCCTAATCTGCCGCTCCAGACACCGCCGCAACCTACATTATACCTATGTACCCCTAATCTGCTGCCCACAACATCGCCGACCCCTATATTATATTTATTAACCCCTAATCTGCTGCCCCAATGTCGCCGCTACCTTACCTACACTTATTAACCCCTAATCTGCCGACCGGACCTCACCGCCACTATAATAAATGTATTAACCCATAAACCGGACCTCGCAAACCCTATAATAAATAGTATTAACCCCTAATCTGCCCTCCCTAACATCTGCGACACCTAACTTCAAGTATTAACCCCTAATCTGCCGACCGTACCTCGCCGCTACTCTAATAAATGTATTAACCCCTAAAGCTAAGTCTAACCCTAACCCTAACACCCCCCTAAGTTAAATATAATTTTTATCTAACGAAATAAATAATTTCTTATTAAAAAATTAATCCTATTTAAAGCTAAATACTTACCTGTAAAATAAACCCTACTATAGCTACAATATAAATAATAATTACATTGTAGCTATTTTAGGATTTATATTTATTTTACAGGCAACTTTGTATTTATTTTAACTAGGTACAATAGCTATTAAATAGTTATTTACTATTTAATAGCTACCTAGTTAAAATAATTACAAAATTATCTGTAAAATAAATCCTAACCTAAGTTACAATTAAACCTAACACTACACTATCAATAAATTAATTAACTAAACTACCTACAATTACCTACAATTAAATCAACTAAACTAAATTACAAAAAAACCCCACTAAATTACAAAAAAAAGATTACAAGAATTTTAAACTAATTACACCTACTCTAAGTCCCCTAAAAAAATAACAAAGCCCCCCAAAATAAAAAAATGCCCTACCCTATTCTAAAAAAAAAAGTTAACAGCTCTATTACCTTACCAGCCCTTAAAAGGGCTTTTTGCGGGGCATGCCCCAAAGAAATCAGCTCTTTTGCCTGTAAAAAATAAACATACAATACCCCCCCATGTAACATTGTAACATTACAACCCACCACCCACATACCTCTAATCTAACCCACCCAAACCCCCCTTAAAAAAAACCCTGAAGATCTTCCTACCTTGTCTTCACCCAGCCGGGTACCATCTGATCCGTCCAGAAGAGGGTCCGAAGTCTTCATCCTATCCGGCCAGAAGAGGTCCTCCAGAGGGTCCGAAGTCTTCATCCAGGCGGCATCTTCTATCTTCTTCCATCCGGAGCGGAGCGGTTCCATCTTGAAGAAGCCGGCGCGGATCCATCCTCTTCTTCCGCCGTCCTAACACCGAATGAAGGTTCCTTTAAATGACGTCATCCAAGATGGCGTCCCTCAAATTCCGATTGGCTGATAGGATTCTATCAGCCAATCAGAATTAAGGTAGGAAAAATCTGATTGGCTTATTGAATCAGCCAATCAGATTCAAGTTCAATCAGATTGGCTGATCCAATCAGCCAATCAGATTGAGCTTGCATTCTATTGGCTGATCGGAACCTTTTAAGGGCTGGTAAGGTATTAGAGCTGTTAACTTTTTAACTTAGAATAGGGTAGGGCATTTTTTATTTTGGGGGCTTTGTTATTTTTTTAGGGGGCTTAGAGTAGGTGTAATTAGTTTAAAATTCTTGTAATCTTTTTTTTTGTAATTTAGTGTTTGTTTTTTTTTGTAATTTAGTTTAGTTGATTTAATTGTAGGTAATTGTAGGTAGTTTATTTAATTAATTTATTGATAGTGTAGTGTTAGGTTTAATTGTAACTTAGGTTAGGATTTATTTTACCGGTAATTTTGTAATTATTTTAACTAGGTAGCTATTAAATAGTAAATAACTATTTAATAGCTATTGTACCTAGTTAAAATAAATACAAAGTTGCCTGTAAAATAAATATAAATCCTTCAATAGCTACAATGTAATTATTATTTATATTGTAGCTATATTAGGGTTTATTTTACAGGTAAGTATTTAGCTTTAAATAGGATTAATTTTTTTTAATAAGAAATAATTTATTTTGTTAGATAAAAATTATATTTAACTTAGGGGGGTGTTAGTGTTAGGGTTAGACTTAGCTTTAGGGGTTAATACATTTATTATAGTAGCGGCGAGGTCCGGTCGGCAGATTAGGGGTTAATACTATTTATTATAGGGTTTGCGAGGTGGGAGTGAGGCGGTTTAGGGGTTAATACATTTATTATAGTGGCGACGAGGTCCGGTCGGCAGATTAGGGGTTAATAAGTGTAAGTAGGTAGCGGCAACGTTGGGGGGACAGATTAGGGGTTAATAAATATTATGTAGGTGTCGGCAATGTTAGGGGCAGCAGATTAGGGGTACATAGGGATAATGTAGGTGGCGGCGGTGTGCGGTAGGCAGATTAGGGGTTAACTAAACGTATTAGAGTGGCGGCGATGTGGGGGGGCCTCGGTTTAGGGTACATAGGTAGTTTATGGGTGTTAGTGTACTTTAGAGCACAGTAGTTAAGAGCTTTATAAACCGGCGTTAGCCCATAAAGCTCTTAACTCCTGACTTTTTTCTGCGGCTGGAGTCTTGTCGGTAGAGGGTGTACCGCTCACTTCAGCCAGACCCAAGACATCACACTTGCTCAAGACAACCTTCAGCTGGCAAAAGGGGATCCACTGCTGAAATCCACTCATTATACCCCTAAGGAGTATTCTTCACAAATAGAGTATGTCTCTGCTATAGATGCTGCACAATGGCCCCTCGGTCCCCTGATCACACAAGCTGGGGTCTCGGTTTATGAAGATGTTAATATCTATGGCCTGCTCCATCGAGGCTTTGTTGGTTGCTTGTTGGGACAGATCTAGGATGCCCTAACTTTCTTTTTCTGGATATCAATATGTTATCCAGTTCATTGTCATTAACTGGGTTAACTTGAGTCTGTTCTTTATCTACTATAGTTAAACTACTTTAGATTAATTTGAGTTTATTGTTTAAAAAAGGAATATACTGTTTAAGACATGTGGTTAGTTCAGATGTGATATTTTGTTTTTGTTTTCAAATTGAGTCATTTCCTTTACGAGCCAAGGACTGCTAATGCTTATAAAGGATTCTCTTTCTGCATGAGATGGGGACATGTTTAACTTTTGCATGTTTAAATTCAGATGCAATATTTTATTAAGAGTATAACATAGTTTCAATCTTAATTTATGTCTAGTATTATCCAGAGACATACGACCTGCTTTCTATATCGCTTTCTTAACATATAAGAATTATGAGACATACTTCAGAGCTTACACAAATAGGGCCATATACAGTATCCCACAAAAGTGAGTACACCCCTCACATTTTTGTAAATATTTCATTATATCTTTTCATGTGACAACACTAAAGAAATGACACTTTGCTACAATGTAAATTAGTGAGTCTACATCCTGTAAAACATCCTGTAAATTTGCTGTCCCCTTAAAATAGCTCAACACACAGCCATTAATGTCTAAACCGTTGGCAACAAAAGTGAGTACACCCCTAAGTGGAAATGTCCAAATTGGGGCCAAAGTGTCAATATTTTGTGTGGCCACCATTATTTTCCAGCACTGCCTTAACCCTCTTGGGCATGGAGTTCATCAGAGCTTCATAGGTTCCACTAAAGTCCTCTTCCACTCCTCCATGACGACATCAGAGAGCTGGTGGATGTTAGAAACCTTGTGCTCCCCCACCTTCCGTTTCAGGATGCCCCACAGATGCTCAATAGGGTTTAGGTCTGGAGACATTCTTGGCCAGTCCATCACCTTTACCCTCAGCTTCTTTAGCAAGGCAGTGGTCGTCTTGGAGGTGTGTTTGGGGTCTACATCATGTTGGAATACTGCCCTGTGGCCCAGTCTTCAAAGGAAGGGGATCATGCTCTGCTTCAGTATGTCACAGTACATGTTGGCATTTATGGTTTCCTCAATGAACTGTAGCTCCCCAGTGCCGGCAGCACTAATGCAGGCCCAGACCATGACACTCCCACCACCATCCTTGACAGTAGGCAAGGCACACTTGTCTTTGTACTCCTCACCTGGTTGTCACCACACACGCTTGACACAATCTGAACCAAATAAGAAGTTTATCTTAGTATCATCGGACCACAGGGCATGGTTCCAGTAATCCATGTCCTTAGTCTGCTTGTCTTCAGCAAACTGTTTGTGGGCTTTCTTGTGCATCATCTTTAGAAGTGGCTTCTTCTGGGACGACAGCCATGCAGACCAATGTGATGCAGTGTGCGCTGAATGGTCTGAGCACTGACAGGCTGACCCCCCACCCCTTCAACCTCTGCAGCAATGCTGGCAGCACTCATACGTCTATTTCCCAAAGACAACCTCTGGATATGACGCTGAGCATGTGCACTCAACTTCTTTGGTCGACCATGGCGAGGCCTGTTCTGAGTGGAACCTGTCCTGTGAAACTGCTGTATGGTCTTGCCCACCGTGCTGCAGCTCAGTTTCAGGGTCTTGGCAATCTTCTTATAGTCTAGGCCATCTTTATGTAGAGCAACAATTCTTTTTTTCAGATCCTCAGATAGTTCTTTGCCATGAAGTGCCATGTTGAACTTCCAGTGACCAGTATGAGAGAGTGTGAGAGCGATAACACCAAATTTAATACACCTGCTCCCCCATTCATACCTGAGACCTTGTAACACTAATGAGTCACATGACACAGGGGAGGGAAAATGGCTAATTGGGCCCAATTTGGACATTTCAACTTAGGGGTGTACTCACTTTTGTTGCCAACAGTTTAGACATTAATGGCTGTGTGTTGAGTTATTTTGAGGGGATGGCAAATTTACACTGCTATACAGGCTGTACACTCACTACTTTACATAATAGCAATCTATCATTTCTTTAGTGTTTTCACATGAAAAGATCTAATAAAATATTTACAAAAAATGTGAGGGGTATACTCACTTTTGTGGGATACGTAATTTACATATATTATATATTATGTTACTATTAACCATTCTCTTAAATTGTGGCCAGCGACAGGAGCTGTGAGTGCAAAACATTGTCTTATATGTCTAAATCATTATAACATAATTTATTACACAGGAAATTGTCTATTTTATTATCACATGATCCATGTTGAATTATTGTACATGTCTCTGCACTTTTCTATTTGATTTTCAGGATACTCCCTTTATTTGTTTTACCACATTCTATCTTTTTTATTTCTCTCTAGTAATTTAACTTATAAGTTCTCCTAGCCCAAATGTATGTTTAGATTATCTTAATTTTTAGATATGACCACTAGATGGCCTTGGTTACCTAGTAGATAAAGCAAAGTTATATAAAAGTAAAATTTATAGGCATTGATCAGGCTAATTTCTCCCCTTGTCAATCTGATATTATATTTTGTCTGGATTAACAACCACTAATGTTACCATTATACTTTTAGAAGGCTTTTTTCACCCTTCTTAGATTTATATAATTACATTTCATATAATATTTTTAATGTTCTTTTATTTTTCTCTATCTAGTGTCCAAAAGCGCCCCTGATCAGCTTATATCACTCTTCTGTATATCTGTTTAGGGTTTAAAAACAACCCTAATCCATTTCTCTTTACATACAGTAGATCCCTTCTATTTGAAAATAGAGGTTTACTCCCTTGAGTTCTACTTTAATATGCATTTAAGTAATCTTGCAACCATTCTACGTTGTTCATCAATAATACTTCTTTATATTTTATGACATGTACAATTGTAATGAGTGGTGAGTTCATGTTTTGAAGGCATGTAACTTTTATTTCTGTCATGTTTAAGTGCTGATTAGGGTTGTCACCTCAGCCATGTTTTCCTGGACACTTATGAGTTACACATGCTGCAGGGTGTGCAGAGAGGAACATGTATTGTGTTTCGGGACAGCACTATTCATATTGCTCCCTGCACACCCTGCAGCATGTGTAATTTATAAGTGTTCTATATTTTAAGGGACAGTGGCAACCCTAGAACTGCTGATGTACCTTTAATTCTCAAAAAATAGGAAAAGGAAATGGGAGAGTATAGAGGGGATATTAAGCACTCTTACACCTATCGCTTGTAATAAGCTGTAAAATTACAGCATGAAATATGTGCTAGCGAATAATAAATGCATATACTGGTATTAAAATCTATAATCTTTATTAAGGAATTTATTTAAAAATTAATGACTAAGGTGATAAACATCACCTATCATTACCCACACAGATATATTACCTAAAGGTACACCACAATTACTGCACTGCTGCTATCATGTCACCCCCCTGTATTCCTGGCCGATATCAGGAACCGTCGGCTTCAGGTGTCAGGGGTAGCATGAGGCAACAGTTAATGCAGCAAAAATAATTATAAGTGGTATTATAAGTTGAGTAATAAAAGTAGTTTAAAAACAAGTTGAACTACACAAACATGTTTCAGCTGTTGCACAGCCTTTCTCAATGTGATTCAGCAAGTGAACTGACAAAACCTTTAATTCTGGCATAATCACCTTTCCTGACTCTGGCTGTGTATATAAGTCTGACACTCCCCTAAGAAACTGCTTGGATATTGTCTTGTAACCTCAGTTCAAGTCTAAGCTAAGCTGTGTGAAGGTACCTCTCTGTTTGCTTCATGCCTGTTTGTTTTTCCTTGTGCTCTAAGCCTCTCAGTGTGTGTGGGTTTTTTCAGGAGATTTCAAGGTAATCTACAACCTGTGAGGAATCCTTTAACAAACTCTTCTGCTGTTAATTTGTTTCCTAAAGGTGAAGTCAGCACTACCAATCTGGATCACCAGCTGAATGTCTGATCTCAAACACAGCCCTTTTCAGACACAGACAGCTGCAAGATTCTCCAGAGTAGTTTGTAAGTAATTTTGCTTATTAATTGTTGCTGTGAATCTCACTGGAATACAAATACTTCAACTTAATGGGACTCAGAATGCATAATATATTGAACTTTCCTCTTTCTAATCATTTGAACATTTGTATCTGGAATCCTCATATGCTTAAAGCTGCATGCTGTTAATTTACATTTACCTATGTCCTGGGAGTTTTCTTAAGGCTAGATTACGAGTTTTGCGTTATGGCTCATAACGCTGCTTTTTCACTGCCGCTGCTATTACAAGTCTTGTAGGTATAGCTGTACCGTACACTTTTTTGGCCGTAACGCAATGTAACTACCGCACCTTTCAAAAAGTATTTTTTCAATGGGACTTTGATAGCAACGGTATTACGAGTTTTGCCTGGGAGGCCAAAAAGTGAGCGGTACAGCCTATACCGACAAGATTCGTACCGCCATCTAAAGTCAGTAGTTATGGCTTTTGCACTACAAAGCTGTAGCATAAAACTCATAACTAAAGTGTTACAAAGTACACTAACACCCATAAACTACCTATTAACCCCTAAACCGAGGCCCTCCCGCATCGCATTATAATAAAATGATTAATCCCTAATCTGCCGCTCCGGACATGAGCTCCATACCGCACACAAATACCAGCGCTGCTTTGAGCTGATTTTACGTGCTCGTGCACGATTTCCCCATAGACATCAATGGGAAGAGCCGGCTAAAAAAAAGCCTAACACTTGCAATAAAGGAGCATAAAGCACCGTAACGCAGCCCCATTGATTCCTATGGGGAAAGAAAAGTTATGTTTACACCTAACACCCTAACATAAACCCCGAGTCTTAACACCCCTAATCTGCTGCCCCCAACATCGCCGACGCCTGCCTACAGTTATTAACCCATAATCTGCCGTCCCCGACATCGCCGCCACCTACAGTACACTTATTAACCCCTAATCTGCCACCCCAAACATCGCCGCCACATACATTACACTTATTAACCCCTAATCTGCCGCCACCTACATTACACTTATTAACCCCTAATCTGCCGCCCCCAATGTCATTGCTACCTACCTACACTTATTAACCCCTAATCTGCCACCCCCAACGTCACCGCCACTATAATAAAGTTATTAACCCCTAAACCTAATCCTAAATCTAACCCTAACCCTAACACCACTAACTTTAACATAATTAAGATAAATCTAAATAAAAATTACAATTATTACCTAAATAATTCCTATTTAAAACTAAATACTTACCTGTAAAATAAACCTTAAGCTAGCTACAATATAACTAATAGTTACATTGTAGCTATCTTAGGTTTTATTTTTATTTCACAGCTAAGTTTGTAATTATTTTAACTAGGTTGATTAGTTAGTAAATAGTTATTAACTATTTACTAACTACCTAGTAAAAATAAATACAAATTTACCTGTAAAATAAAACCTAACCTGTCTTACAGTTAAACCTAACATTACACTAAAATTAAATCAATTACATTAATTAAATACAATTAACTAAATTACAAAAAATAAACACTAAATTACACAAAATAAAAAAGAATTTATCAAATATTTAAACTAATTACACCTAATCTAATAGCCCTATCAAAATAAAAAAGCCCCCCCCCCAAATAAAAAAAACCCTAGCCTAAACTAAACTGCCAATATCCCTTAAAAGGGCCTTTTGCAGGGCATTGCCCCAAAGAAATCAGCTCTTTTACCTGTAAAAAAAAATACAAACAACCCCCAACAGTAAAACCCACCACCCACACAACCAAACCCCCCAAATAAAATCCTATCTAAAAAACATAAGCTCCCTATTGCCCTGAAAAGGGCATTTGGATGGGCATTGCCCTTAAAAGGGCATTTAGCTCTTTTTCTTTGCCCAAACCCTAAGCTAAAAATAAAACCCACCCAATAAACAATTTAAAAAAAACTAACACTAACCCCCGAAGATCCACTTACAGTTTTTGAAGACCGGACATCCATCCTTAACGAAGCCGGGAGAAGTCTTCATCTAAGCGGGCAGAAGTCCTCAACGAAGCCGGGAGAAGTCTTCATCCAAGCGGCAGGAAGTGGTCCTCTAGGCGGGCAGAAGTCTTCATCCAGACGCCATCTTCTATCTTCCTCTGCAGAGCAGCTCCATCTTCAAGACACCCGGCACGGAGCATCCTCTTCTGTTGACGACTACTGAAGAATGAAGGTTCCTTTAAGTGATGTCATCCAAGATGGCGTCCCTTGAATTCCGATTGGCTGATAGAATTCGATCAGCCAATCGGAATTAAAGGTGAAAAAATCCTATTTGCTGATGCAATCAGCCAATAGGATTGAGCTTCAATCCTATTGGCTGATCCATTCAGCCAATAGGATTGAGCTTGCATTCTATTGGCTGATTGGAACAGCTAATCGAATGCGAGCTCAATCCTATAGTCTGATTGGATCAGCCAATAGGATTAAAGCTCAATCACCTTTACCTTTAATTCCAATTGGCTGATAGAATTCTATCAGTCAATCGGAATTCAAGGGACACCATCTTGGATGACGTCCCTTAAAGGAACCTTCATTCTTCAGTAGCCATCAACAGTAGAGGATGCTCCGCGCCGGATGTCTTGAAGATGGAGCCGCTCCGTGTCGGAAGGATGTAGATAGAAGATGCCGTCTGGATGAAGACTTCTGCCCGCCTGGAGGACCACTTCTTGCCGCTTGGATGAAGACTTCTCCCGGCTTCGTTGAGGATGGATGTCTGGTCTTCAAAAACTGTAAGTGGATCTTCGGGGGTTAGTGTTATTTTTTTTTAAAGGTTTATTGGGTGGGTTTTATTTTCAGTTTACGGTTTGGGCAAAGAAAAAGAGCTAAATGCCCTTTTAAGGGCAATGCCCATCCAAATGCTCTTTTGAGGGCAATGGGGAGCTTAGGTTTTTTAGATAGGATTTTAAGTTGGGGGGTTTGGTTGTGTGGGTGGTGGGTTTTACATTTGGGGGATTGTTTGTATTTTTTTTACAGGTAAAAGAGCTGATTTCTTTGGGGCAATGCCCTGCCAAAAGGCCCTTTTAAGGGCTATTGGCAGTTTAGTTTAGGCTAGGGTTTTTTATTTTGGGGGGGCTTTTTTATTTTGATAGGGCTATTAGATTAGGTTTAATTAGTTTAAATATTTGATAATTTATTTTTTATTTTGTGTAATTTAGTATGACGGTGACGTTGGGGGCGGCAGATTAGGGGTTAATAATATTTAACTAGTGTTTGCGATGCCAATAGAATGCGAGCTTAATCCTATTGGCTGATTGCATCAGTCAATAGGATTTTTTCACCTTTAATTCCAATTGGCTGATAGAATTCTATCAGCCAATCGGAATTCAAGGGACGCCATCTTGGATGACGTCATTTAAAGGACCTTCAGTGTACGGCTGGGACCGTATGTAGAGGATGCTCTGCGCCAGATGTCTTGAAGATGGAGCCGCTCCGCGTTGGAAGGATGAAGATAGATGATGCCGTCTGGATGAAGACTTCTGCCCGCCTGGAGGATGACTTCTTGCCACTTGGATGAAGACTTCTCCCGGCTTCGTTCAGGACTTCTGCCCGCTTGCATGAAGACTTCTCCCGGCTTGATGAGGATGGATGTCTGTTCTTCAAAAACTGTAAGTGTATCTTCGGGGGTGTTAGGTTTTTTTAAGGGTTTATTGGGTGGGTTTTATTTTTAGATTAGGGGTTTGGGCAAAGAAAAAGAGCTAAATGCCCTTTTAAGGGCAATGCCTATCCAAATGTCCTTTTCAGGGCAATGGGGAGCTTAGATTTTTTAGATAGGATTTTATTTGGGGGTTTGGTTGTGTGGATGGTGCGTTTTACTGTTGGGGGGTTGTTTGTATTTTATTTTACAGGTAAAAGAGCTGATTTCTTTTGGGCAATGCCCCGCAAAAGGCCCTTTTAAGGGCTATTGGCAGTTTAGTTTAGGCTAGGGTTTTTTTTATTTGGGGGGGGGCTTTTTATTTTGATAGGGCTATTAGATTAGGTGTAATTAGTTTAAATATTTGATAATTTCTTTTTTATTTTGTGTAATTTAGTGTTTATTTTTTTTGTAATTTAGTTAATTGTATTTAATTAATGTAATTTATTTAAGTGTAGTGTAATGTTAGGTGTTAGTGTAAGACAGGTTAGGTTTTATTTTACAGGTAAATTTGTATTTATTTTAACTAGGTAGTTAGTAAATAGTTAATAACTATTTATTTACTAACTAGTCTACCTAGTTAAAATAAATTCAAACTTAGCTGTGAAATAACAATAAAACCTAAGATAGCTACAATGTAGCTATTAGTTATATTGTAGCTAGCTTAGGGTTTATTTTATAGGTAAGTATTTCGTTTTAAATAGGAGTTAGTTAGGTAATGATAGTAAGTTTTATTTAGATTTATTTTAATTATATTAAAATTAGGGTTAGGTTTAGGAGTTAATATATTTATTTAGTGTTAGTGATGTGGGAGGCCAGAGGTTTAGGGGTTAATAACTTTAGTATAGTGGCGGCAGTGATGTTTGGGGCGGCAGATTAGGGCTTAATAAATTTATGTTGGGGCAGCAGATTAGGGGTTAATAAGTGTAGGTATGTGGCGGCGATGTCGGGGGCGGCAGATTAGGGGTTAATAAGTGTAATGTTGGTGTCGGCGATGTCAGGGCAGCAGATTAGGGGTGTTTAGACTCAGGGTTTATGTTAGGGTGTTAGGTGTAAACATAAATTTTCTTTCCCCATAGGAATCAATGGGGCTGCGTTACGGATCTTTACGCTCCTTTATTGCAGGTGATAGGCTTTTTTTTAGCCAGCTCTCCCCATTGATGTCTATAAACCAGATCAAAGAAGCACTGGTATTTGTGTGCGTTATGGAGCTCAACACAACCATATTGCCCGCTAACGCAGGTTTTTGAAAAACCTGTAATAGCAGCGCTATTAAATATAAGCGGTGCAAGTTATTACCGAGCCAGCCATAACGCAAAACTCGTAATCTGGCAGTTTATTAATTAATTAACCTCAATTGCTCTGAACTCATATGTCAGTTATCTGCAACATTCTCAAATACTTACCTACCAGTTACTATTCCACTTGGCTTTATTTTCAAGTTGTGTGCATTTATTTGCTTCAGTTGTTATTCCTATCTCTGCAGTTCAACTGCTCATGTTGTATAGACCTAAACTAACTTTTATATTCTTGGGAGAGATAGGAATATCTATATTAAATATAAGATTAATTAGGAGTAACATACCTCATGTTATATCCTTTATTCCTACGTACACACTTACCTTTTCTAGCTAGTTAGGAATATGCAGATAACTAGTAGGTGTGACAATTTCTAAACCTCAATAAAAGTAATAAAGAGAGAAATAAATACATTACATCATAACATTTTAATATAAATTATGCAAGATAAACTGTATCTAATATACACAGTAGCTTTCATATATAAAGTACAAAGTAGTTTCAAAATACAAAGCTATTGGTCAAATTGTTTGCATGGAGTTAAAGTGACAGTAGTATCACTCTAACTCCACGCAAACAATTTGACCAATAGCAACAAAGGGAAGTAATATATAATAAGGCAAATGAGGCACTAGCAGCATCTTGATAAAGCCCCAAACAGAGGGTGAAACGCGTAGAAGCTGTAAGCCTCAAATAACCAACTTAACTGAACATTATATTAAGCACCCAGAGGATCCATGTCTTTTTACCATATAGGTGTGAGTGATATCTGCGTACAATTTGTACTAAGTGCAGTATTATCCACCTTAGAAATTTATAAAGACAGCGGAGAGGGTGACTAATTCTTCAAATCACTTGCGCAAATGTAAATCTACGGATCTTTTGAAATTCCACGCTGAAATATTATAAAGATCAGTGACATCACCATTTTTTAAATCCGCAACCGTTACACCTGGCGGCTTCTGCCAAACCGGAACACAGAGTCTTGAATCTAGAATACAGGAGCCGTGGACACAAGGAAACTTTCTGTTACAGAATATAAGTAACGATCTCCCCTGCAAGCCTTTCAGGGTAAAGTATTAATAAAATATGGAATTGATTGTATCCACATCATAAGAAGTGACGGTAAGACTGTATCAATTTCAACTCTTTTAAGGGACTGCTACAACTTAACTCTCCTAAGTGACTGTAACAACCCAACTCCTTCAAGTGGCTTAAAATAATTTATTTTATTTTTTTTTTGAATTTTTTTTTTTTATTTGGTTTGGAAAATAAAAGTAACAATTGGGGACACGCAGGACCCCTGATCTGAAAGATATAAACAAGAAATTCAGACACGCAGGTCCGAAGTAAATACACATACTGAAAAAGGTACTAAGTAAACAGAAAATTTCCCTGAAGCATGTAAATAAGGATGATATGAAGTCATGTTTCCCTGCTCGGGTAATAAACAAGTTAAAACTAGCCAGTAGGGAAACTAATACTGTTTTGGGATGGGAAGATTTGCGGCGAAAATAGTTCGCCTAATTTGAACCCTGGTGTGGGTTCTATAGAAATGGGGGCAGGGGGGGTGAGCTGGTACAAGATACCTAATGCAAGTAACATACAAATGATTGGGTATAACACATTGTAAGGGTAGTGGGTGAGCGGTGCTTGTTCTGGGCATAGCATAATTCCCTTACCCTCCCTTATAATATAATGAACCTTAGACTATTATGGATTACATAAAACTGGGCCACCTTCATAGACGATACGGGCGTTGCTGCACATCATCACTAGACTGAGTAGATTAAGCCTACAAATATCTTGTGGGAATAAGTTATCTCACTAATAGTACGTCAGTCGACTTCAAAGTAGGATTCTCGTGTTAATGAAATTCAATGCCTTCAACATCGCTACCTCTCGCTGTATAATGAAGACCTAAGTTAATTGTGCCTAGGTTTACGTGTTCCTGGGTTAGACTACCTTTGTGTGATCTCCCTCAGGACCCTGGCCACTGGCCCGGAAAGGAGAAGCACGTTATGTGAAAATTGTCTTGGATAATAATGAAATGATGATACATCAAAGTATAATGGTAACATATAGATGTCCCTGCTAGGGGCCCCCTCAAACCCCCAGACAAGACAGATACATAAAAAGGTTTATCAGTATCATTGAAGGCATTGTATCGGTAACCTATGCTCAATACAGTAGTAAGATAGCTGCTGCGACATCCGTATCCCGGACCCTCATAAAGATGTCTCTCCTGGGGCCCCCCACTAACCCACAGGTGAGGTGAAAAGACATGGCGTCCGCTACCTATATCACAGAAGCCATCAGTAACCTGTGTAATAGTAGTAAAACAGCGAGCTAAATTAAATAGTGTCATAACATTATCAGACAATGTGAAAGGTTGAAATATTCTCCCTCTTGAAAAGGATATGCATGACCCTCCATCTAGTTTCTAGAAACTTCAGCAAACGGATGTGTAACAATTATCACAACAGGAAGTTTGGGTAGAATTAACAGCCCCACCAATTGTATGGCATAGGAGACAAGATGGCTCACTAATCATATAGGCAGTAACTAACTTAACAGTAGATTTGTACAGATAGAGAAGAATAATAGGATATTTCAGATAACCATTTCTGATAAGGCTTTAGAATTTTTATGCTGACTCTCCATGTACCAGTGTCTTAGTTACGTTTCTACAGTATACTATACAGTCACAAAAGCTTAAAGAAAACTCTTAAAGTAACTAATGATACAATGAGCTATAATCTGGACAAAGAATTGTGAACATTAATACACAGCGTTTGCGTTTACCGTAGTTAAGTAGCCAGCACATATCTAAAGACAATCAGTATTCCCCATTATTCATAAACTGCAAGTATGTTCATAATAACATTATGCTATTAGAGTCCATGAGCCGGCATAAGCTCATTATCAAGCAATACACAGCATGTAGCAAAGATATCAAACTATCGGTTGATGGATTATAGCTAAGATAGATAAACTATTACACTTGCAGAATGGTAGTTCAGATCTGTGATTGTCATATTCTCTTATACTAAGAGTTCTAAAAAGTGTAATTGTAATCAAAGGTTTAAGGCATAAACCTACAGTTAAATCCAGTGAGTGGCAAAGAGTCAATTCTGAAATTAACCTGGATTTACAAAGGACTGGTTCTTTCATCCTACTCCGGTTTTATTGTTAGGGCACCATACAGGAACAAATACAGGACACAGCCGTACTAGCTCTAAAGGTAACAGCTCTTGTCTTATGTAGGTCGCTTCCACTTTTATTTCCACTCTCAGTTCCAAAGACAACTGTCGTTGAGCCTCTGGCTTCCGTGTATAGCCCATGACACATTCAACTGCTGCAGGCTTATCCGCAGGCCCCTGAGTGATCGGTTGCATCATTGCGTGATCTCGATCTGCTGCTCCGTCGTCCTGACCTGCTTGTAACTTTAACTAACAAGTAATTGTAAATAGACTTACAAGTAAGGGTAGGTAACTTAAATCTGTGAGGAAAATTCCACTGATAGTGCCCTAGCAGAGTCAAAGCTAGATTTGTATTTAGTTAGAAAAAATATTTTTCTCCATTCATACACTAAAGTTTATTAAATCAATATTTTAACCACACATACATTTTAGCAAGAGCTAAAAAATTAAAAACACTGCACCCAGGTTGAGCTATGGTTTTTAAATTAATCTGAAATCAGCATCAAAGGTATCTTGCAGCAAAATTATAAATATAGGCTAAGCCTTTACAATCCGAGGGCTAGATTAAGTTTAAATTTTACCAAGTTTTAAAGCTGCATTTTACCAGACCAACAAGGGTGAGCAAGTTAAAAAGAAGGGAAAGACAAAGCTTATCCCAGAGGACCCCTGGGATAAGCTTTGTCTTTCCCTTCTTTTTAACTTGCTCACCCTTGTTGGTCTGGTAAAATGCAGCTTTAAAACTTGGTAAAATTTAAACTTAATCTAGCCCTCGGATTGTAAGGGCTTAGCCTATATTTATAATTTTGCTGCAAGATACCTTTGATGCTGATTTCAGATTAATTTAAAAACCATAGCTCAACCTGGGTGCAGTGTTTTTAATTTTTTAGCTCTTGCTAAAATGTATGTGTGGTTAAAATATTGATTTAATAAACTTTAGTGTATGAATGGAGAAAAATATTTTTTCTAACTAAATACAAATCTAGCTTTGACTCTGCTAGGGCACTATCAGTGGAATTTTCCTCACAGATTTAAGTTACCTACCCTTACTTGTAAGTCTATTTACAATTACTTGTTAGTTGTACCTTGCTCTTAACTTTAAATCTGTGGCAGGAGGTATCAGTGGTTAGGAGATTATAAAACTCAAATTGGGCAATTCGCCCTTAACCACCAAATCTCTTGTGTATAATATACTCTGCCCTACCCCCACCCACTCTCACTGCTTGTAACTTTACAGTCAACCCACTGCGGGCCAAAATAGATGAAGGCGCTTTCGTCATAGTGGTCGCCCGTTTTTTGGGATCCAATACCACCAACTTACTGGGTCTATGGTTGGGGAGTTTCTGTCGCCTGTCTCCCTGTAGTGCAGCTGCTCCATCCACAGAGATCCCACGCGTGTGGGAGCGTATTGCTGCGTTCACCGCTTCCACCACCTGGGTGAGTTGCGCTGAAAGAAGTGTCTGAAGGGTCCTGTACGACAGATGCTCCATACTTTCAGTATTCAGGGATTATTCCCCTGGTTATCTTATGCAATGTCTTGCAGAAGGGTCAAGTGACGATCTCCCAGAGGCTCAGACTTCTGTTCCATTAGTAGCTTCTCCCGTAGCAATGGCGTCCGCAATTAGCTGCCTCATGGCTTTACCAAAGTCCTTGGGGTAGTTATCGTTCTCAAACTAGAGTCATTTCACTAAAGCACAGTGTAATCCTTGAGTATATATACCCAAATAATATAATTAGGTATCCTTAAAATCTCTGTTATAGCTTTTAAATAATCTAATACAACAGGAGCTCTTAATGTGCATGTCTGGCCACTTCAGCGGCCAGCTCCACCCCCAAATAATTTGTTTTTAAAGGGAGCGCGTTCCAGGATTTTTTTAGTTTTTTTTAAATAATTTTTATTGAGGTTCAGTTCAAGGCTTACAAGTATTAAACGTCAAGACATATCAGGCAATACAGAAATTAATGGTTACATGACTTCCATCTGATACATATCAGGATAGATATATATATATAACATGAATTCATGACTTTTACATTCTTTGTATAAAAAATATTTGCCATACAATCTGTATACCAACTACATGTCGTATGAGGCCACTCTTGGACCTCTCAACTATATACATAATGAGTCGTTACAGTTGGTAAACTGAGACAAAAGGAGACCACTCATGGGTCTCAAATGATGAACCTTTTTTTTTTTTATAGAATAGATAACAATATATAAAGGTTTTACAATATAAACAATATACAAAGATTGTCTATGCAATATAAATATTTTGTACAATGGTAATTATTAATTAGCATAAGACACACTATTCCACAAACAATAAAACATCAGTATGAACAAATGGTATGTCACTTAACTGTTAAATTAATTTGATAACATAATCTTAAGCTTGGTCATCTATTAAAAGTTATAACCGCAGAGAATCTGAGTAGATCAATTATCAGCATAGTAAATGTCTACTTGGGTCGTAGAGTATGAGCTAGGTAGTGAACGGTTGAGAAGAAGATTAAAGAAATTAGAAATAAGGCAGAGGTTGAAAGGTTAAGAATAAGGGAGGGGGGGTCTTAGATGTAGAGAGAGAGAGAAAAGATTTAAGAGTTACTCTACTAGACCAATGAAGTTCTAAAAAAAATAATTTAGACTACCAGTAATTTTCTCATGAAGCATACAGTATTATACCAATGAATCAGAGTTCAGACTATGCATGTAAAAGGTGTGACAATTTAAAGACATACATGAAAATAGCTGTGAAATAAGGTTCTATGGGATTTATTTTCCTTTGCTTACGATGTAAGCTCATAGGTGTAACCAGCTGGGAGGGAAAATTACAGATATTCAATAGTAATTATCATAGTATAAGGAGAAGGGGGGGGGGGAGGAAAGGGAATGATCTTGATGTTGTGTAACCGGAATCAGATAATATATAAATGACCTTCAGTCAATATTTCTGTTTGGTATTTTGTGAAAAGGGGGGGAAGGATACGGATGGGAAGCAGGGTCGGGGAAAGGGAGGAGAGGGGAGCGGAGCCTTGTGAAGAGCCAAATTTAAAGTGAGATGAGTAAAGTACAATGAAATTTCAAAACATCAAATAAAGTAAGATAACGCCAGGGTTGGTGCAAAATTTCCTAGATAAGATATGAAACAATTTATACATAGAGAAAACAAAACAAAACAAAGCAAAAAAAAACAAAAAAAAAACAATGGTAATGACAAGAATAATAAGAATATGGGGGCCTATCCCCCGGGGGGCATGAATTAAATAAATATTAAAATAGAATTGTTAGTGTCCTAAGGGATTAAGTAAAGAGTATAACAATATTTTAAGATAGGGGAAGGGGGACTAACAGACCACCTCTGTTCAGAGTATCTGGGTAGCGTCACCTCAAATGTTTAACTAGAAATCTGACTCGCCGTCTACCTAGTCATTTATTAAGCTGTTAGGTCAGTGGAATAATGATTGTTAAATTAAAATATTGATTGAAGATCGAGTCCTCAAGACTGCTTGTCAAAAGCTCTGTATTGTGTCAAAGTCTCCTAATCCTCTACTGATGGCTATCGTCTATAATTAAAGCACCATATGAGTCTCGGCCTATCTTTGAGATTGTAAAGGTAAGTGGTCTGCATATGGAGAGTCAGATTAGTCTGAGGGTATAACCTGGGAAAGGAGTCATATCAGAAGTGAGGATATGCATTACCATTTCCTGGTGGTGTATAACTCTGGTTAAGTTAATAGTCTAAGTGAGATCGCCTCTTGAAAGACGTTCCATTGAGGACTACATAAAACATATCAACAGAATATCAATTTACATGTTATCATAAGCATACAAAAATAATCAATGAACATAGAAAAAAACAACAACATTTCAACAAGGAGAAAGTATACATTACAGTTCCGCTGTCTTCTAACAACTGGAATGGATGAACTGGAACCTAAAAAATAGACAAGAGACCAGTCCAGAAACCTGAAGTAGATGAAGTAGGATCAGGATTAAGCACAGTCCAATTCTTGATTTTGGTGCTTGGCATTTGGGGCCTGTAATCTCTGTGGGGGAGGGTCCCAATCCTTAGCTATGGGGCTACGTTTCTCAGGCCTATGACGTGCTGGGGCTGTAGAATCTTGGGCATCAAGGGTCCGAGTCTGTGTGGGATTGAAGGATCTTGATGGACCTTGAAACCACCGGTCTATAAATTCTTTTCCTCGGGAGGGGTCGTCCAGTGTGATCATGGATCCGTCTTTATGGATAAGGAGCTTTGTTGGGTATCCCCATCTATACTTGATCTCTTTTTTCCTAAGTATGGCTGTGATCTCTTGGAAAGAATTTCTCTTTTTCATAGTATACTGGGATAGATCCGGGAAAATATGGATATGTCTGACTCCTTCTGGTAAAGTAGAAGTGTTAAAGGCTGCTTTAAGTATTTGCTCTTTGTACGTAAAGTAGTGGAAACGTACAATAGTATCTTGTGGTTTGTCTGTTGAGACATTTCTGCCTCTTGGAAGCCTATGCACCCTATCTATAAGAGACTCAGATGTATTAGTGGTTGGTTTAAGGTGTTTGCAATATTCTAATATGATGTCTTCCAATTCCTTGGGTGACACTTCTTCTGAAATACCACGAAACCTGAGATTATTTCGTCTCGAACGATCTTTGAGGTCTGCCACCTTGGCCTCAATACTATCGACATGATCTACTATGTTCTGTGAGTAGGAGATTAGATTAGCTTGTTCAATGGCCAAATCTTCTTGCTTACGTTCTAGAGCCTCAGTGCGTTCATTTATAGCACCTATATCTCGCCTCAATTCAGCTACAGATCCCCTTATAGTTTTAGTGAGTGTCTCTTCTAGATTCTTCATCCTCTCAGTGAGAGTGTCAACAATTTCAGAGACTGTAGTGTCAGCCATCTTGACTATTGAGGTTGGGGTTGTAGTGTGGGATGTTGTTGCAATTTGAATCTGAGGTTCAGGTTGAGAAAGTGTTTCTGGGCTTTGTGATGTGGCTTCAAGTATAACTACTGCTTTGAAGTGGTCTGCTAAGGATTTTTTAGGTAACGTAGCAGAATGTTTCTTCCTATTGCCTTGTGGCATGTTAGATTTCTATATTCAAGGAACTGGCTCTATGTAGGCCCTGGACACTGCTCTTGCCCCCCGGGTGGATATAGCCATGAGGTATTTAAGCCATAGTGGCTCTTAGTGCCAAGTTATAATATAAAATATCCAATGATAAAGGAAATATTAGCTGCTACCTCTGACAGGGTCAGACAAGTACCCTGGCTGTTTTCTTGTCTTGAAAGTGTGTCTCCCCTCAGGGGCTATGCCACCACTGGGTGCTGATGGGAAAAGGAGAGAGGATATGACCCGCTCCTAAAGTAAGAGCGGGAAAGGGTGAGGGGGGACACTGCAGGACTTTTTATAATAATAGAATCTTTGTAAATGATATGCTTAAGTATTTCTAAGGTTTTAATTATTTCCTATCATCATATAACTGTTGGCCTTCTATAGTGGTAATCTCTTTTTATGAGTGTAAATCATTGCTATTCCGACATCGATTATAAAGCTCGCTTATAGAAAGTTTAGATAGATTCATACAGCACCTTATCCTATCATCTTATAAGAATCCCTTTCATCATATAGTGTTGGTTTTTCATTATGGTTCTCTCTTCTAGTATGAGCGTGCAATATTGTTAAATATCAATTCTATAAGCTCGCATATAATAAGTTATACACAATTTTTATTGTTTTTTTGTTATATAACGATAAAGTTCATAATTAATTTATATTCTAATATCAAAATATATTAATTAAAAAAAATATTCCTAAAACTAAAAAAAATTTATGCCAATAATCTGAGTTAACTATTTTATTCAATATCTTGTATGTTTAGCAAATGATTGATATTTGATGTCAAGTTTAGAATTTTAATTTTAAGTTTAAAGTTGAGATTTCTAACTATTCATATAGAATTAACATCCTATGGCTATCGAATAGCGCCCTCATTATTTTTTTCTATAGTCCATTTTGCATAAATACTTATCTAGGAAGGAGATAAGATATCGAGTGGCTTTGATAGGATGTTATTTGGTATAAGCGCTAACTAAGTACTTCTCAATCATCTCAGAAGGGCCTGACCAAATAAAAAGCAGGTCATCTATGTAACGCTTGTAAAAGTGCACATAGGACCTTAAAGGATTATTAGCTCCAAAGATGTGGCACAGTTCCCATTTGCCAAGATAAAGGTTTGCATAAGAGGGGGTAATATGCATACAGTTATTTGTCTTTTTGACTAATTTTGGAGTGTTTAACCTGATATTTGCATATACCTTTCTATATTAAATATTTTTTCTTGTAACGTTTTACAATGATACTTTTGCTCCTGCTCATGTTTTATCTATGTATTTACCTGTGCTTATTTTGCTGCTGCAGCTTGCTGGGTCATTCACTTTAACTGCATTGTGTTGAGGGTGTTTCTATCAATTCATTTTTAACCAATTAAAAATAAGGTGGAGCACTTTAGGTTATGATTATGGCCCACGGCCGAAACATGTCAACCGTCTAGTGCTTTCACCCTCTCTTTGCACTTTGAATCTGCATGGATTTTTTAACTTTGATGTTGTAATAAAGGAACTTTATTTGGCATCTCTTCTTTCTCCCACACAACTCAAACAGCAAATCAGATCACAAAGCTCTTGGCTTAGACACTTAGGTATGTTTCGCTGTGGTCACAGAAAGTGTAAACCCTGTGACTATGTACTAATCAGCGACACCTTTATGTCTACCACCAATGGTCTTAAGTATCCAATAAAGTCCTGCCTAAATTGCACTTGTACCAATGTTATCTACCTCATTACCTGTACCTTATGTAAAATACAATATGTTGGTCTCACTTCTAGAGACATCAACTCGCGCATACGAGAACATATGTTTACCTTGTCTAGGGTGACATCCACCACCCCCCTAGTACAACATTTTGCTACTATGCACAATTGTGAACTAAATACATTTCGATGGACAGCTATTGGAAAGGTTACGGTACCGAAGAGAGGTGGTGACATTTGACACTCTTCTAGCCAAACGTGAGGTGTTCTGGATCTTCACTCTGAGAACCAGAACACCCCATGGCCTAAATTCCAAATATGACCTCATACATTTTTGGGAGTAATAGCTTATGTTTTTTTTCTATTTATTTGTCTTATTTTCTGTATTCTACTCTCTTTACTTATTTCTCAAGTGCTTTACGGCTATTATTACATGATATCCTTATGCAGGATAGTATAGTATTACTATTTTTCCATTATGCAATATGTACTTTACTATTTATAATATTTAGAATATGCATACAGTTATTTGTCTTTTTGACTAATTTCAGAGTGTTTAACCTGATATTTGCATATACCTTTCTATATTACATATTTTTTCTTGTAACATTTTACAATGATACTTTTGCTCCTGCTCATGTTTTATCTATGTATTTACCTGTGCTCATTTTGCTGCTGCAGCTTGCTGGGTCATTTACTTTAACTGCATTGTGTTTGAGGGTGTTTCTATCAATTAATTTTTAACCAATTAAAATAAGTCTTACCCCTTATATTCACCTGTAAGGTGGAGCACTTTTGGTTATGATTACGGCCCACGGCCGCAACATGTCAACCGTCTAGTGCTTTCACCCTCTCTTTGCACTTTGAATCTGCATGGATTTTTTAACTTTGATGTTGCAATAAAGGAACTTTTTATCAGCAAGACTGCCTTCTCTCTCTCTTTTTTGTGACTATTACCAGCCATTTGGGACACACCTACACCTCCTTACAGCTCATTGCCGCACACTGATTTCAAGACAGAAGCTAACACAGAAGGGCAGTTTGTGCTGAGCAATATTTCATCCCCGTAAGGCATACGGATACCTGGATACTCTGCTTCCTCTGACGGCTAACAAGAGCTGCATGATAGGAGGAGTGAAAAGTTGTTCCTGCCTTTGGTAACGCAAAGTCTTTGGATTTCTTAGGGGTGAGTAGGCTCTTATAAGACCCGGATACTAAATAAGTGTATGTGCAGGTTTAAAAAGGTACTCACTTTGTTTTGACAATCTCCATTGTGTATACTGTGGGATATTTCATCTTTTTGTCCTTACTTGGGGTATAGTCTTTTTTTCAATTTGACTTATTTTTTTCTTGGAAACTTGCAGGCAATTAGGCTAGCAAGGGCGCAAAATGCTGTTATTTATTGCGTCATTCTTGGCGCGAGAATTTTGGGGGGGCACGAATGTGCGTCTGTCATGACGCAAGTTTGTCATTTCCTGCGTCTTAGTTGACGCTAGGTTGTTGGCGTGAAATTGTGTTTGTTATGACGTGAGTTGCATCCTTTCCAAGGCCTAGATTTGGAGTTTTGTCGGTAACGACCCGAAAAACTAACGCCGGCTTTTTTCTGGCCGCACCATAAAAATAACTCTGGTATCGAGAGTCCACATAAAGGCTGCGTTAGGCTCCAAAAAAGGAGCGTAGAGTATTTTTAACGCAGCTTCAACTCTCGATATCAAAGTTGCTTACGGACGCGGCCAGCCTCAAAAACGTGCTCGTGCACGATTCCCCCATAGGAAACAATGGGGCTGTTTGAGCTGAAAAAAAACCAAACACCTGCAAAAAAGCCGCGTTCAGCTTCTAACGCAGCCCCATTGTTTGCTATGCGGTAACCCTTCCTAAGTCTGCACTTAACACTCTAACATGTACCCCGAGTCTAAACACCCCTAACCTTACACTTATTAACCCCTAATCTGCCGCCCCCGCTATCGCTGACCCCTGCATATTATTATTAACCCCTAATCTGCCGCTCTGTAAACCTACTTACATTATCCCTATGTACCCCTAATCTGCTGCCCTAACATCGCCGACCCCTATATTATATTTATTAACCCCTAATCTGCCCCCCACAACGTCGCCTCCACCTGCCTATACTTATTAACCCCTAATCTGCCGACCGGACCTGAGCGCTACTATAATAAAGTTATTAACCCCTAATCCGCCTCACTAACCCTATCATAAATAGTATTAACCCCTAATCTGCCCTCCCTAACATCGCCGACACCTAACTTCAATTATTAACCCCTAATCTGCCGACCGAATCTCGCCGCTATTCTAATAAATGTATTAACCCCTAAAGCTAAGTCTAACCCTAATACTAACACCCCCCTAAATTAAATATAATTTAAATCTAACGAAATTAATTAACTCTTATTAAATAAATTATTCCTATTTAAAGCTAAATACTTACCTGTAAAATAAATCCTAATATAGCTACAATATAAATTATAATTATATTATAGCTATTTTAGGATTTATATTTATTTTATAGGTAACTTTGTATTTATTTTAACCAGGTACAATAGCTATTAAATAGTTAAGAAGTCTTCATCCAAGCGGGCCAGAAGAGGTCTTCCATCCGATTGAAGTCTTCATCCAAGCGGCATCCATCCGGAGCGAAGCGGCAGCATCCTGAAGACCTCCACCGCGGAACATCCATCCTGGCCGACGACTGAACGACGAATGACAGTTCCTTTAAATGACGTCATCCAAGATGGCGTCCCTCGAATTCCGATTGGCTGATAGGATTCTATCAGCCAATCGGAATTAAGGTAGGAATATTCTGATTGGCTGATGGAATGAAGACTTCAATCGGATGTAAGACCTCTTCTGGCCCGCTTGGATGAAGACTTCAGCCGGATCATGGACCTCTTCAGCCCCCCGCTTGGGCTTGGATCAGGACATCGGAGGAGCTCTTCTGGACCGATCGGTGAACCTGGTATGGTGAAGACAAGGTAGGATGATCTTCAGGGGCTTAGTGTTAGGTTTATTTAAGGGGGGTTTGGGTTAGATTAGGGGTATGTGGGTGGTGGGTTGTAATGTTGGGGGGCTTGGGTATTGTATGTTTTTTTTTACAGGCAAAAGAGCTGTATTTCTTGGGGCATGCCCCGCAAAGGGCCCTGTTCAGGGCTGATAAGGTAAAAGAGCTTTGAACTTTAGTAATTTAGAATAGGGTAGGGCATTTTTTTATTTTGGGGGGCTTTGTTATTTTATTAGGGGTCTTAGAGTAGGTGTAATTAGTTTAAAATTGTTGTAATATTTTTCTTATGTTTGTAAATATTTTTTTATTTTTTGTAACTTAGTTCTTTTTTATTTTTTGTACTTTAGCTAGTTTATTTAATTGTATTTATTTGTAGCAATTGTATTTAATTAATTTATTGATAGTGTAGTGTTAGGTTAATTGTAGGTAATTGTAGGTAGTTTATTTAATTAATTTATTGATAGTCTAGTGTTAGGTTTATTTGTAACTTAGGTTAGGATTTCTTTTACAGGTAAATTTGTAATTATTTTAACTATTTTAGCTATTAAATAGTTCTTAACTATTTAATAGCTATTGTACCTGGTTAAAATAAATACAAAGTTACCTGTAAAATAAATATAAATCCTAAAATAGCTATAATATAATTATAATTTATATTGTAGCTATATTAGGATTTATTTTACAGGTAAGTATTTAGCTTTAAATTGGAATAATTTATTTAATAAGAGTTAATTAATTTAGTTAGATTTAAATTATATTTAACTTAGGGGGGTGTTAGTATTAGGGTTAGACTTAGCTTTAGGGGTTAATACATTTATTAGAATAGCGGCGAGATTCGTTCGGCAGATTAGGGGTTAATAATTGAAGTTAGGTGTCGGCGATGTTAGGGAGGGCAGATTAGGGGTTAATACTATTTATGATAGGGTTAGTGAGGCGGATTAGGGGTTAATAACTTTATTATAGTAGCGCTCAGGTCCGGTCGGCAGATTAGGGGTTAATAAGTGTAGGCAGGTGGAGGCGACGTTGTGGGGGGCAGATTAGGGGTTAATAAATATAATATAGGGGTCGGCGGTGTTAGGGGCAGCAGATTAGGGGTACATAAGGATAACGTAGGTGGCAGCGCTTTGCGGTCGGCAGATTAGGGGTTAATAAGTGTAGGCAGGTGGAGGCGACGTTGAGGGGGGCAGATTAGGGGTTAATAAATATAATACAGGGGTCGGCGGTGTTAGGGGCAGCAGATTAGGGGTACATAAGGATAACGTAGGGGGCGGTCGGCAGATTAGGGGTTAAAAAATTTTTTTTGAGTGTCGGCGATGTGGGGGGACCTCGGTTTAGGGGTACATAGGTCGTTTATGGGTGTTAGTGTACTTTAGAGTACAGTAGTTAAGAGCTTTATAAACCGGCGTTAGCCCAGAAAGCTCTTAACTACTGACTTTTTTCCTGCGGCTGGAGTTTTGTCGTTAGATGTCTAACGCTCACTTCAGACACGATTCTAAATACCGGAGTTAGAAAAATCCCATTGAAAAGATAGGATACGCAATTTACGTAAGGGGATCTGCGGTATGGAAAAGTCGCAGCTGGAAAGTGAGCGTTAGACCCTATTTTGAGTGACTCCAAATACCGGCAGGTAGCCTAAAACCAGCGTTAGGAGCCTCTAACGCTGGTTTTCACGGCTACCGCCAAACTCTAAATCTAGGCCCAAATGTTTGTTGGCGCCAAAACATTTCTCAACTTTCATTTGCGTCATGCGTCATACTTGGCGCCAAAAAAATGTAGTTTATTTTATCTTGCTTCCTATATGCTCTTTGTCTTCTATATGCTCAGAGGGCTATGCTATTTGCTTTTTGACAATATTAGCTTTTGCACGTTTTCCTATTCCTGAAACTGCTATATGTGGAAATAAGATATTTCTGTTTAATGTTCTTTTTCTTTTTTAAATTTTACAAGATGTCTCAATCTGATCCTGTCTCAGAAGCTGCTGTAGGAACCATGCAGCCTGAACACAGTTCTACCAAAGCTAAGTGTATCTGTTGTAAGCTAGTGGTGATTATATCTCCAGCTGTAGTATGTAACAGTTGTCATAATCATTTTTTGCATGCAGAAAAGGTTTCTATTAGTGCTAGTACAGTATCTGTTGTTCATTCAACATCTAAAGTGCATGATATCCCTGTTGATATGAAAAATTATATTGCTGAAGCGATACAGAAGGCTATGGCTGCTATACCGCATTCAAATAAACGTGAAAGGTCTTTTAAAACTTCTCATAATACTGATAAAATTTGTAATGACTGGCAACATACTGATATATCCTCCTCTGATGAGGATCTCTCTGACTCAGAAGATCCTACTTCAGACATTGACACTGATAAATCATCTTATCTTTTAAAGATTGAGTATATTCGTTCTTTGTTAAAAGAAGTGTTAATAACTTTGTATATTGAGGAGTCTAGTCCTCTTGATAATAAATCCAATAAACGTTTAAATTCTGTCTATAAACCTCTTGTGTCTACTCCTGAGGTTTTTCCTGTTCCTGATGCTATTTCTGATGTGATTGCTAAGGAGTGATCTAAGCCTGGTACTTCTTTTGTTCCTTCTTCAAGGTTTAAAAAGTTGTATCCTTTGCCATTGGCTAAATTAGAGTTTTGGGGAAAAGTCCCTAAGGTTGATGGGGCTATTTCTACTCTTGCTAAATGTACTACTATTCCTATGAAAGATAGTACCTCTTTTAAGGAAGATAGGAAGATTGAATCTTATCTAAGGAAAGCTTATTTGAATTCTGGCTAAATACTCAGACCTGCCATTTCTATGGCTGATGTTGCGGCTGCATCAACTTTTTCGTTTGGTAGCTTAGCACAATGGGAAAAACCACTCTGATTTGCATAGTATTGTTTGTTTGCTTCAACATGCTAATCATTTTATCTGTGATGCTATTTTTTAAATGAATTTTTATTGAGGTCAAAAATCATACAAAAGAAATAACAAGGTACTGATCATACATCTAAATGGAAATAACAATTCCGATGCTCATTGTACATAACAATGCTATGCAAACAATACATGAAAGCATACAGAATGAAAACAATAAACAATAGGCGACCTCAGTATTATTATTTTTTTCCATTAGTCTTGCGTTGTATCATGTATCTGTAAACAAGAAGGACAAATAACAGTACCAACAAGATATTTAATATACTGTACTTACTAGTGGTCTAGGTGGCCCGAACAGGGGGGAGGATACCTTGTAACTGTAATGTGAGTCACCTAGTTCTTAAAAGCAACAGAAAAAAGTAGGCAAATTCCAATGTAGTAGTAGTGCTTCTATACTATTGGTTGCGGTATAAACAAGAAAAACCGCTCAGATAAACCCCCATACAAGAGGGGGGTATTATGTGTATGAAAGGGTGGAAAAGGATGATTCAAGGAGGAAGATAAGGGCAAGGAGGAAGGAGGAGGAGGGCAGAGGTGGGAAACAAGAGAAGAAAATGGAATAATAAAAAAGAAAAAGAATGGATATTGTTAGTTATACTATGACTTATTTATGGGGAAACAAAATATGAATATAAATATAAAATAGGAGCAAGGTTGTTATCGATAGAAGAGATGGGTATAAGTACAGGCAGCCAAATCGCCTGCCACCTGCTATATATGACTAAAAGAAGGATTGTGAATGTGTCAGTGTATCTACTATTTAAACAGGGGGAGAGAGCACATAGGGAGTGCTATTTGTAACCTCTAATTGGGGGGGAGTGATATAGCGAAGAGATAAAGATGAATAAAAAAAAACAAGGAAAGGAGAAAGAAGAGCATAAATAGACAGACTGCTGTCAGTAGAGAGACCAGTAAGAAAAACATTGGTATAAATACAGAAATTCAACAGCAAACAATTTAACATTCAATTGTCAATCAACATAAACTCTAACATAACTCTGCATATTTAAATGTGCACCTGGGCTGAGAGCATTCACCTATAAGGACCGCTATGTAGGAGCGTATGCGCTGTAGGAAAGCTTAAACCCAAAGGATATGAGGAAAAAGATGCTTGGTCAAAGGGACATAATAGAATACTGCTAGGCTGGACCTAGTTAGGATAAACCACTGTCCCAGCTGCAGCGGACGGACGTCTACATCCACCGCAACGGACTGTCAAGTAAATTTCAGCGGTGCAAGTCTATCTAGATGCCATGACCTCAATACAGAATCCTGGTAACCCCGTATGGGAGTTAGAGTAGAGCTAAGGATGCGGACTAGAAAGCATAGTACTGAGTGCGCAGACACAGTGGCATACACCAAGCAGACATGCTGAGGTATATACGAGGGGTATCGCCAGGTTTGGCTAAGAGAATCAGGGGGCAAGCAATATTGTTAGCAAAGGGGACAGCTGTGAAGTGTCTAGACAATCATCTATTAGCTGGGGAGTTGGGGGTACATACAGAATCCTTGTGTGTAAACCATTTGTGTGTCATTATCTTAGTATGAGTCAATATGCATATAGGCAATAAAACAATTTAGAAAGAATCATGAGACTACCATAAACACACGCCATCACAATAGGCAGACCATATGCATGAAATTTACAGTAGACAAAAACATAGGCAATAATGAAATGTCATAGGGAAACACATATAGTCAATAATCACAATAGATATGGATTGTTCGGGATGGGTCAAAAATTGCTTAGCTAAAGACTAAAAGGACCCCTCAGAATTTAGGATCTGAAAGGCATATATAAAGGGTGTCAAACATTCTGGTTAGGGGGAATAGGGGGCAGATAGTATTAGTAAATTATATTAGTGGAGGGGGAACAGTTACAAAGCTTCTAGTCAATCCTATGTAGGTTTGGAAATAGGAGAAGTAGCCAGTATTTATGAGGGCAATCTATAGATGTGTTATTGACATATCGTGAGTCAGTGAAAATACAAACATCAAACAGTTTAGTGAGGAGCGTCAAGCTATCCTATTCATACAGCACCTCAGGAGGTAGTCCGTAAAGATGAAACTTGCAGGAGCTGAAAATATGAGTAATAGCGGAATGCCAAAAGGTAACATATGCCATCAATAATCACATTATTACATATACTTATCTGTCACCAGGTGGGCTCACACAAATAGAGTCCAGGAAAGGCCACAAGCAAATGTAGATTCAACAAAAGTGGTCAAAACTCCCATAGACAAACATTAATGGGTCCCCTTAAGATGTAGAGTTAGAGTTGTGTCTTGGTGGGAGAACACCCCACTCGTGTCTGTCAGGCGGTTGTCTGTGGCGAGCAGGGCCAAGGAGGTCCGTAGGTGGCCACTCTGGATCAGCAGGTCTGTGCAACTGCTGGGAGGACTGACGATGTGGTGAGGGAGACGTTGTTGGCAATTCATCAGCGGAAGCTCGAAGTTGAGTATGTTGAAGCTTGGGTTTCTCTTTACCTAGAGGGAGTAAATTCCACCTCTGGAGAAGTTCGTATCCTTTGGTTGGTTGAAGAATTGTAAACATTTGGTTATCCTTAAAGATCAAAAGCTTGATAGGATAGCCCCATCGGTATCTGACATTGTTCTTTCTGAGAGCATGTGTGATTTCTGTGAAAGTCTTCCTCTTTTGAAGGGATCTTGTAGATAAGTTGGGAAAAATTTGGAGATTTTTAAACTTGTCAGGTAACAATAATTCTAGATATGGGAATGATGATTCTGATTCTTATATTTTCATTTCGTCCATTTTTAAATTGTTACAAATTTATAAATTGTTGAACTTACTATCCTTTGTTGAAAAGGAATATGTATATATCGTTAATTTTTACCCACTAACAATAATTCTAGATATGGGAATGATGATTCTGATTCTTATATTTTCGTTTCGTCCATTTTTAAATTGTTACAAATGTATAAATTGTTGAACTTACTATCCTTTGTTGAAAAGGAATATGTATATATCGTTAACATTTACCCACTAACAATAATTCTAGATATGGGAATGATGATTCTGATTCTTATATTTTCGTTTCGTCCATTTTTAAATTGTTACAAATTTATAAATTGTTGAACTTACTATCCTTTGTTGAAAAGGAATATATATATATCATTAATTTTTACCCACTTACAATAATTCTAGATATGGGAATGGTAATTCTGATTCTTATATTTTCGTTTCAGTTTAGGTAATTTTAAGTTTGCACGATCTAAATGTATATTATCTAATAAAGGCACTTTAGAATTGAAATATATAAGTTGAATTGTGTGAATGCTAATAAAGCAGAAATGATAAGTTCTCTTCCTTGTGTATCATGTAACTAAATAACAACACAGAAACAATCATTACCAACTTAAATAAAGTCCACCTTTACATTGGAAGCCACACAGGTGTTGATAGAAATCAAAAGGAAATGAAGGAACCAATCAAAACACATTCATACCTTTAAAAAGCCAGAAGCTAGCAGGATAAGCATTCTTGATAAAGCCCAGAAGGGTGAAACGCGTTGAATGGGACCTGCTACACTCTACTAAACTTCATTTACTACTGTCACAAAGCTGTGTGACCCTGCAACTTTAAACTTTTCTCCTGACCCTGCAAGTTAAAATCTACCTTTGGTAACTTCAGGGAATACGGTGTTACTGCTAAACACTGACCAAAGATTTCTTCAAACCTTAAGAAGTCTGAGGGAACCCAGATGAAAACAATATTTGGGCTATAAGAAGAAAGGAAAACAAAAAAAAAAAAAAAAGGATAACTACATCACCAGAACGGATCATCACCCCTGACCTCTGAATCAAAGAGAAGGTCAGGTGACTTATCAGAAGCACCAGGAACAAACAGTCTGTGAATCCCTCACAGTGAAGATAATCAGCGGTTGCAACCAGGACAGATTAAGGTACCTCTACACTAATTTGCACTACGTTTTTTAAAACACGCAAACTGAACTTTAAAGACATCAAGGTATTCATCTGTTAAATTAACCATTTCCATTAACCACGATTGCTTTGGCACCTAAATCAGAATATTGGCTGTTTTTTGCCTTTTTAACTATCCAGCACACCTGAGCCAATTATATGTCCAAGGAAAGTAACTGTGTAACTTTATAACTGAATTTGTTACTGAAGAACTGTAAAGCTATTAGGATTGATACATTTGTGCCTTTTAAATATTTAATTCACCATTTATCTTAGAAATTTGTTGCTTGCCATATGTTATCTATAGAATTAATTCCTTTATACCTGAAATTCTAGGATTATATGGTTCTAGTCTGTTTTTATAAGTGTTGTATAAGGGAGACGTCCCTTTATTAATTAGGAAAAGCATTTGCTGTTGTTTTTATGTGTTATAAGAATTTTTAAATAAAATAGATTGTATTAAACATAAATTAGATTGGTATCATCATTTCCTAGCTTTTTTTAGCGCTGCTAAATAAACCCCATTTTTTCTTCTTATCCACCATTTAGTTCTCTTTGAGGGAAGAACTTTTTTAGCAGCAGGAATCCACCTTTAGGCGCTCCTATCACACTACACATAAATACCTATTGTTCCCTCTTGGGGTGTTTTTAACACTCCAGACTAGTGAGCTGTCTTAAGATGGAAGATGACATTTTCACATGGAGAGAAAAAACTCTCAAAGATATAGTAGAGAATGAGGAAAGAATAAAAGTAAGCCCCTATCTGAATATCACTGAAATAATGTTTGAATTAGAAAAACTTATGACGACTGAATTAAAGCAAAAAATGGAACTAAAGTTTCTTGATAAATATATTAGTTTAGGGATTGCACCAAGAGGATTAAGGTTGAGAAAAAATTGCACTTTTGAATTAAAAGATAAATTCCAAAAGGAATGGGATGAGACATTAAAAAATGCATCCACAACACTATTACAAATTTTAAAGAGATCACGAGAAGATTCACTTGACATAGTTGAGAAGAACATAATCACCATAAAAAATAAATTAAGTAATGAAAAAGAAAATGTTGACTTTAAAAATTCACAGATAGACATTATGAAAAAATTGGACAATTTAAGTATGGAATTACAGGAGGTTAAAATAAGAAAATTAAAGAGGGATAAGGAAGATTATAATGAAGTTGCAAACAGAGAAGAGGAGAAAATAAATAATAGGGAAGAGAGACAGAAAAATCAACATTTTGAGGGTAACACAGGTAATTACAAACACAATGCACATGCCATAAGGGAAAATTATTCTAATTCCCCTTATCACCAATCCAAGTCATATCAATACAATGATCAAAATCAAGAAAATAGGACACCATATGACAGAACTCCAAAAAGGATAAACTATAGGGAAACTACTGAATTCAGACCTCAACAATATAAATCAAACTACAGAACAAACTATTATAGACCTAGGGGACCACAATACATGACAAATACAAATAGAAACCCACCTGAACACCCAAGCTATAATGACTATAGAAGACCCCATACAAATCGTAACTTTTTTGAGAACCATAACTATAACCACTATAGAAGACAGGATGATTATTATGAAGAGCATAACCAACCAAGGGGCCACATAGCATATAGTTATTGGCCAAATGACAATAAACCAAGATACCAGGGGTACAACAACCGTAATAGAGATTGGGAATATAGAAATAATAGAGAACATAATTACAACACACGAATACAAACAGAACCTGAAAAAGAATGGAGAATAGACACCACGAATAGATTTACACTATTAGAAGAGAAAGAACAACAAAAAAACATGAATTATTTTTTAGAGATGAGCCCACAAAGACCCAGCACTTCAAAACAAACAGAACATTCAAAAGACCCACCAGTGGGAATGAGAAAAAGAATAAGAGAGGATGTAGAGGAGGAAAAAGAAAAAGACAGGGAAATAAAAAGAGTGAAATAAAAATACAACAAAAAAGTGGCATTTTCAATATTAGTAAAAAAACTTTAACCACAGAGGAAGAAAGAGTGTTAAACTTAGGCCTTAGCTATGCTCCCTCTACGAGATTAAACAAATTCAACACACACATACATGTGAGCCAGTTTGTAAGGAAGTTAACCTTGAAAAAATATTTCCTACGGGATCCAATAGAGAGAAATTGGCAACAACCAAAAGAGACACCCACCATATCGCCTATGGCCTCAAATAGTAACATAGTAATACCACAAGTAATTCATTCAAAAATGAAACCGAAATCCACTTTTTATCCGACAAATGAAAAAGGAAGGAATATTGAATTATTCGAAAAATTGGTTCAGGAAGATATTAAGAAAATAAAAACTAACAATAAGATACCAAAAAATTTAACTTACAAAGAAAGAACAGTTCTTAAAGAATTGCAAAATGATACCAGCATAGTAATTAAACCGGCAGATAAAGGGGGTGGGGTTGTAATCATGGACAGAGATAAATATATAGAAGAAGCACAAAGATTACTTAATGAAGGGGATACATATCAGGAACTAAAACTAAATCCAACCAAGAAATTTCTGGGTGAACTAACCAAATTATTAGAGGATGCAAGAGAAAAACAAATTATAAATAAAAAAGAATTTGATTTTCTATTTACAAAATTTCCAAAAATACCAATTCTATATTTCTTACCAAAGATTCATAAAAATCTAAATAATCCCCCCGGTAGACCCATAATATCGGGTATTAACTCCCTCACCTCCAACCTCTCGAAATACATAGATGGATACCTACAGGGCTATGTTAAAAAATTACCCTCTTACCTAAAGGATACCACTGACATCTTGAAAAAATTAGAGGTAATTAAGTGGGAATCACACTACACATTAGTGACATGCGATGTTTCGTCGCTTTACACCAATATAAGTCATGATTTGGGACTGATGGCAATCTCAAATACCCTAGATAGGGACAACAAACTATGTATGGAACAAAAGAAATTCATAGAGGATGGAATAAAATTCATCCTAGGCCATAATTATTTCTCATTTGAGGACAAATTTTACATTCAAAAGAAGGGAACAGCTATGGGCACAAGATTCGCACCCAGCTATGCCAATCTCTTTATGGGATATTGGGAGGAAGGTTTCTTCCCTAGGCATAGTCTGGGCGCGGATCTTGTGCTCTATAGCAGATACATAGATGACCTGTTCTTTATATGGGGGGGTAGTGAAACTGATCTAAACACTATTCTGACAGATATGAATAAAAATGAAATGGGACTATCCTTTACCAGTAACTATAGCAAAAGCCAAATCACCTTCTTGGACTTAGATATCGAAATTGTAGAAAACCAATTAATAACCAAAACACATTTTAAAAAGGTGGATGCCAATAATCTAATCCATTATAACAGCTGCCACATGAAAAAGTGGAAAGACAATGTCCCTAAAGGGCAATATTTAAGAATTAAACGGAATTGCTCAAGAATGACAGATTATCAGGATCAAATAAAGATCTTAGAAAGGAAATTCTTAGAAAGAGAATATAGTCCAGAAGTAATCAATGAAGCTAAACAAGAGGTAGATAAGAAAGTAAGGAGGGACCTCTTAGAATATAAAACAAAAGATATCAAAGAAAATCGAGATGAAATTAATGTGCCCTTTATAACTGAGTTCAGTCATGACAACCTAAACATCCAAAGAGTTTTAAAAAAACATTGGCACTTAGTACAAACTGATCCCATCATAGGGGGAAAAGTGGGGGAAAACCCAAAAATAATATATAGGAAAGCACAGAATTTGAAGAGCCTACTAGCTCCCAGTCAATTGAAAAGCATAAAGAAGAAAGACACTCAAAGGTGCCTAGACGGAAATCCTTTAAATGGTTTTTTCCCCTGTTTTAGATGCCGGGCCTGTAAATTTAGTAGTAAACAAAAGATTTTAAAATCAAAAAGTGGAAACTTTACTTTCAAAATAAGAGACACAATTAGATGTCAAGATAAAGGCGTTATTTACGCCATTCAATGTTCATGTAAAAAAATTTACATAGGAGAAACAACCAGAATGCTCCGTGAAAGGATAAGGGAGCACCTCTCTTGCATAGATAGGGGTAACCTTGACCCTTATATCTATCGCCACTTTAGGGAAGTACACAACAACAACCTTAAAGATTTTAAATATTGGGGAATTAAAAAAGTTCACCCCGACTGGAGAGGGGGAAACTGGGAAAATAAACTCCTAAAGGCAGAAGCTGAAATTATATACCTAATGAATACCCTCCAACCTGGAGGCTTGAACTCTGAGATAGACATTTCCCCCTTCTTATAAAAGTCTCTTACAATATGCGAACATTTTCCAGGTTAAATCAGCCACTTATATAGAAAATACTCACATACATTAAATAAGCAATAACATTTCAATTTATCTTGGGCAAAGATAGTACAAGCCCTATATAAATTCATTTTTCTAGTAATTAAAAAGGAATTTTTATCCCCCTAAAATAAATAAATTAATTGAATAAGCCATATTTTTACCCACTAGCAATAACTCTAGTTATGGGATTGATAATTTCTGATTTAATTGTACATCCATTTTTAATTTGTTAATTTATAAATTGTTGAACTTACTATCCTTTGTTGAAAAGGAATATGTATATATCGTTAATTTTTACCCACTAACAATAATTCTAGATATGGGAATGATGATTCTGATTCTTATATTTTCGTTTCGTCCATTTTTAAATTGTTACAAATTTATAAATTGTTGAACTTACTATCCTTTGTTGAAAAGGAATATGTATATATCGTTAATTTTTACCCACTAACAATAATTCTAGATATGGGAATGATGATTCTGATTCTTATATTTTCGTTTCGTCCATTTTTAAATTGTTACAAATGTATAAATTGTTGAACTTACTATCCTTTGTTGAAAAGGAATATGTATATATCGTTAACATTTACCCACTAACAATAATTCTAGATATGGGAATGATGATTCTGATTCTTATATTTTCGTTTCGTCCATTTTTAAATTGTTACAAATTTATAAATTGTTGAACTTACTATCCTTTGTTGAAAAGGAATATATATATATCATTAATTTTTACCCACTTACAATAATTCTAGATATGGGAATGGTAATTCTGATTCTTATATTTTCGTTTCAGTTTAGGTAATTTTAAGTTTGCACGATCTAAATGTATATTATCTAATAAAGGCACTTTAGAATTGAAATATATAAGTTGAATTGTGTGAATGCTAATAAAGCAGAAATGATAAGTTCTCTTCCTTGTGTATCATGTAACTAAATAACAACACAGAAACAATCATTACCAACTTAAATAAAGTCCACCTTTACATTGGAAGCCACACAGGTGTTGATAGAAATCAAAAGGAAATGAAGGAACCAATCAAAACACATTCATACCTTTAAAAAGCCAGAAGCTAGCAGGATAAGCATTCTTGATAAAGCCCAGAAGGGTGAAACGCGTTGAATGGGACCTGCTACACTCTACTAAACTTCATTTACTACTGTCACAAAGCTGTGTGACCCTGCAACTTTAAACTTTTCTCCTGACCCTGCAAGTTAAAATCTACCTTTGGTAACTTCAGGGAATACGGTGTTACTGCTAAACACTGACCAAAGATTTCTTCAAACCTTAAGAAGTCTGAGGGAACCCAGATGAAAACAATATTTGGGCTATAAGAAGAAAGGAAAACAAAAAAAAGGATAACTACATCACCAGAACGGATCATCACCCCTGACCTCTGAATCAAAGAGAAGGTCAGGTGACTTATCAGAAGCACCAGGAACAAACAGTCTGTGAATCCCTCACAGTGAAGATAATCAGCGGTTGCAACCAGGACAGATTAAGGTACCTCTACACTAATTTGCACTACGTTTTTTAAAACACGCAAACTGAACTTTAAAGACATCAAGGTATTCATCTGTTAAATTAACCATTTCCATTAACCACGATTGCTTTGGCACCTAAATCAGAATATTGGCTGTTTTTTGCCTTTTTAACTATCCAGCACACCTGAGCCAATTATATGTCCAAGGAAAGTAACTGTGTAACTTTATAACTGAATTTGTTACTGAAGAACTGTAAAGCTATTAGGATTGATACATTTGTGCCTTTTAAATATTTAATTCACCATTTATCTTAGAAATTTGTTGCTTGCCATATGTTATCTATAGAATTAATTCCTTTATACCTGAAATTCTAGGATTATATGGTTCTAGTCTGTTTTTATAAGTGTTGTATAAGGGAGACGTCCCTTTATTAATTAGGAAAAGCATTTGCTGTTGTTTTTATGTGTTATAAGAATTTTTAAATAAAATAGATTGTATTAAACATAAATTAGATTGGTATCATCATTTCCTAGCTTTTTTTAGCGCTGCTAAATAAACCCCATTTTTTCTTCTTATCCACCATTTAGTTCTCTTTGAGGGAAGAACTTTTTTAGCAGCAGGAATCCACCTTTAGGCGCTCCTATCACACTACACATAGAGATTTTTAAACTTGTCAGGTAGTGCAGGCTTGAGAAAGTGTGCCCTTTGGATGCGCTCCTTCTATGAAAAGTAATGGAGGCGTACTATGATGTCTCTGGGCACATCGTCAGATAAGCCTTTGGGCTTGAGTGATCTATGAGCCCTGTCAACTTGGTCTTCTGACTTTGAGGTTGGAGGTGCTAAAGTGTGGAACAGCTCTTGAAGGAATGGCTGAAGGTCTGCAGTGGAGACAGACTCGGGCACACCTCGGATCCTAAGGTTGTTGCGCCGAGACCTGTCTTCCAAGTCCGCAATTTTATCCTCTATAACATCAAAATGGTCAGATAGACGTTGGGCAAAGCAGAGAAGGTTGGATTGCTCTGTAGAAAGGTCTTCTTGCCTCCTCTCTAGAGAATCAATTCGCTCATTAGTAGAAGATATTTATTTTTTAAGCTCCGCTGTAGATGCTGCAAGTTTAGCCGTAAATGAGGCATGATGTTGATCCAATAGCTGTTTCAGGGAATCCATGATAAATGAAGGGGTAACTTCCTCTGAAGGGAGTTGCTGAAAGTTCTGTATAGCGGCAGAGGTCAATTCAGAAATGTCAGACGTTGGGGAATCAGGTGCCTCTGTCTCAGTTGGGGGCGGCGTACATGTGGGGCCAAAGTGGTCCATAACTGTTTTTTTCAGAGGGAAGGTCTGCTTGTTCTTCTTTCTCGCAGATTGTGACATTGCAGGCAGTCAGTAGGCAAGGATGAAGTAGAAGCAATAGGAGTAGATAAATATACTTCCCCAATTGCATATATATGTTAGGACTTTGATAGAGGTCAATGTACACTGAGTGGTAGGCAGGGATTGTAAGCCTAAGAGAATTTACTCCATCTCTCAGTTAGGTATGTAGCTCTAAATAGGGCAGAATTGAAGAAGAGATCTGTGATGTTTCTTCTCTGGATGCAGTCAGCTGTATGTTAGAGCAAGGATGTATATGTGACTGAGGACAAGAAAAGTAAAAATAAAAAGGGATCACTTATTGTCTTTCACAAATGTATTCCCCCAATAAACTGAGAGTCTTCTGTAAAATGCCCAGACATGTCCAAGTCGCTGCTAGAGTAATTAGAGAGCGACTATGCTGAGTGTATTACCCACGTGGGAGTTCCGTTATACTGACCCCTAGTAAGTACTTAGGCAGCTTTAGGCAAAACTTTTGGGTCTTACTTGGTCAAATGAGAGTTAAAGTATCTCTTCTCAGGAGCTCTATTAGAGGATAGACTTAGGTAGGATACTTAACTGTTTAAACTGATATGCATTACACAAAGCTGGGTGCACGCTAGCAGGGAGATCAAAAATGGCGTCTTCACGCCTTAGCTCAGGAAGGACTCGGTGACAGCGTGGTGGAAGCAGGAGACTCTATATCTAGTGCGCTGCACCTCTATGTCTGTGTATGAGGTTGATTATGTGTTACCTCGGTCCTAGCCAGCATATATACAGTCAGTACTCACTATTGCCGTAATCGTGTTGTCTCTAGAAGCACACCGTCCGTGGTGCTCCACAGGTGTCTTAAGTTGTAGATGCTGTGTGTTCAGCAGGGCTCCGGAGCGGATCCCCGACCCTCCGGAGCGCGATGCAAGGTGTTGCTGCAGCTTTTGTAGTGCTGGGTAGGCGAATCGCTGGTGAGATCTAGCTAAGAGCTCTGGAGCGCTTGCGGTCCTTGCCTCACTCGAGTCTGGTGTAGCTCGTTACAAAGCACTAAGTGAACTAAAGTGTGGTCCACCGAGAAAGGCAGATGGGTAGATAATAAAGTGCCTCCTAGTAAATAAAAAGCCCCTCTTTTAGTTGAATTTGAGTAGCTTAATATGAAGATATTTGGAGGAGCTCTGTATAATGGCGACTGCTATGTGCGGTAGTTGGCTCCGCCCCCCTGTGATGCTATTTTTCATATCATCAAGATTAATGTTAAATCTATGTCTTTGGCTATTTTAGCTAGAAGAGCTTTATGACTCAAATCATGGAATGCTAACATGGTATCTAAATCTAGGTTACTATCTCTATCATTCCAGGGCAGAGTTCCCTCTAAGGCCAGTTTTGTGAGGGATCTAGCAGTGAAACAGTTAATAAGGCAATCACACCTTGCAGTCTGCATTGTGTAGTGTTTGCTAATTGCTCTAATTAACTGTTTCACTGCTGGGCAACTCACAAAACTGGCCTTAGAGTGAACACTGTTCCAGGGTAATAATCTGTTCGGTTCACAGTTGGATTCTATTATTTCCACTATTACTGGGGGGAAGGGAGTTTTTTTGCCTCAAGATAAAACGTCTAAAGGCAAATCTAAAGTTTCTAATCAGTTTCATTCCTTTCATCAGAATAGAGAACAGAAAACCACTCCTTCCCCTAAAGATTCTGGCTCCAATTGGAAGCCATCCTCGAGTTGGAATAAATCCAAGCCTTACAAGAAAACAAAGCCAGCCCCCAAGACTGCATGAAGGTGTGGCCCTCAATCCAGTTCTGCTGGTGGGGGGCAGATTAAAATTATTTCAAAACGTTTGGGCGGGTTCCATTTAGAATCAATGGATTCAGAATATTGTCTCAGGGGTATTGAATAGGTTTCAGAATAAGACCTCCTGTGAGAAATTTTTTGTCTTTCTCACGTTCCAACAAATCCTGTGAAAGCTCAGGCTTTCTGAAGTGTGTTTCAGATCTGGAGCTTTCAGGAGTGATTGTACCAGTTCCAATTCTGGAACAGGGTCTGGGTTTTTATTCAAAACTATTCATTGTCCCGAAGAAGGAGAATTCTTTCAGACCAGTTCTGGATCTGAAGTTTTTGAATCATTTTGTAAGAGTCCCAACTTTCAAGATGGTGACTATAAGGACTATTCTGCCTTTTGTTCAGCAAGGTCATTACATGTCCTCAATACAGGATGCGTATCTTCATATTGCGATTCATCCAGAGTAGACCTCTATCGGTTTCTGAGATTCTCTTTTCTAGAAAAGCATTACCAGTTTGTTGCTCTTCCATTTGGCCTAGCAACAGCTCCAATAATCTTTTCGAAGGTTCTCGGTGCCCTTCTATCTGTAATCAGAGAGCAGAGTATTGCGGTGTTTCCTTATTTGGACTATATCTTGGTACTGTCTCAGGCTTTTCATTTAGCAGAATCTCACACGAATCAACTTGTGTTGTTTCTTCAAAGACATGGTTAGAGGATCAATTTAACAAGGAGTTCCTTGATTCCTCAGACAAGGGTCACCTTTTTAGGTTTCCAGATACATTCAGTGTCCATGACTCTGTCTTTAACAGACAAGAGACAAATGAAATTGGTTTCTGCCTGTCGAAACCTTCAGTCTCGAACATTCCCTTCAGTGGCTATGGAAGTTTTAGGTCTCATCGGACGCAATCCCCTTTGCTCGTTTTCATATGAGACCTCTGCAGCTTTGCATGCTGAATCAATGGTGCAGGGATTATACTCGGATATCACAATTGATATACTTAAATCCCAAAATTCAACTCTCTCTGTCTTGGTGGTTAGTCCATCATCGGATTATTCAAGGGGCCTCTTTTGTTTGTCCTGCCTGGACTGTGATTTCAACAGATGCAAGTCTCACAGGTTTGGGAGCTATCTGGGGGTCTCTGACAGCATAAGGAGTTTGGAATCATCAAGAGGCGAGGTTACCAATCAATATTTTAGAACTCCGTGCTATTTTCAGGGCTCTTCAGGCTTGGCCGCTATTAAAGAGAGAATTATTCAGTTTTCAGACAGTCAATATCACAACTGTGGCATATGGCAATCATCAAGGGGGAACTCACAGTCCTTTAGTGATGAAATAATTCTTGGATACTTTCTTGGGCGGAATCCAACTCCTGTCTAATTTCTGCGATACATATCCCAGGTGTAGACAATTTGGAAGCGGATTATCTCAGTCGTCAGCCTTTACATCCAGGGGAGAGGTCTCTGTACAGATGTGGGGTCTCCCCGAAATAGATCTGATGGCTTCCCATCTAAACAAGAAGCTTCCCAGGTACTTTTCCAGGTCCAGGGATCCTCAGGCGGAGATGGTGGATGCGTTAGCAGTTCTTTGGTTTTACCAGCCTGCTTACATTTCTCCAAGATCATAGTGGAACAATCGCATGTGTTTCTGATAGCACCAGCATGGCCTCAAAGGTTTTGTCTATGCGGATCTTGTCCGGATGTCCAGTTGCCAACCTTGGCCACTTCCTTTTAAGGCCAGACCTTCTGTCTCAAGGGCCATTTTTCCATCAGGATCTCAAATCGCTTAATTTGAAGGTATGGAAATTGAACGCTTAGTACTTAGTCATACAGGTTTCTCTGACTCAGTGATTAATACTATGCTACAGGCTAGTAATTCTGTTTCAAGGAAGATTTATTATCGAGTTTGGAAAACCTATATTTCATGGTGTTTTTCTCATAAATTTATTTGGCATTCTTTTAGGATTCCTAGAATTTTACAGTTTTTTTAAGATGGTTTGGATAAAGGTTTGTCTGCAAATACCTTGAAGGGACAAATCTCTGCTCTTTCTGTTTTATTTCATAGAAAGATTGCTAAACTTCCTGATATTCACTGTTTTGTTCAGGCTTTGGTTCATATCAAGCCTGTTGTTAAATCAATCTCTCCTCCTTGGAGACTTAATTTGGTTTTGAAGGTTTTGCAGGCTCCTCCTTTTGAGCGTATGCATTCTTTGGATATTAAAATACTTTCTTGTAAAGTGGTGTTTTTTTGGGTATCTCTTCAGCTAGAAGAGTTTTTGAATTGTCTGCTCTCTCTTGTGAGTCTCCTTTTTGATTTTCCATCAGGATAAGGCTGTTTTGCGGACTTCGTTTAAATTTCTTCCTAAGGTTATGAATTCTAACAACATTAGTAGGGAAATTGTTGTTCCTTTCTTGTGTCCTAATCCCAAGAATACTATTGAAAGATCTTTGCATTCTTTGGATGTTGTAAGAACTTTGAAATATTATGTCGAAGCTACTAAAGACTTCAGGAAGACTTCTAGTCTATTTGTTATCTTTTCTGGTTCCAGGAAAGGTCAGAAGGCTTCTACCGTTTCCTTGGCCTCGTGGTTAAAACTTTTGATTAATCAAGCCTATTTGGAGTCGGGTCAAGCCCTGCCTCAGAGAATTACAGATCATTCTACTAGATCAGTTTCCACTTCCTGGGCTTTTAAGAATGAAGCTTCAGTTGATCAGATTTGCAAAGCTGCTACTTGGTCTTCTTTGCATACATTTACTAAATTCTACCATTTTTATGTATTTGCTTCTTCGAAAGCAGTTTTTGGTAGAAAAGTTCTTCAGGCAGCTGTTTCACTTTGATTTTTCTGCTTTTGATTTAAGTTTTTTCATCACATTTATGAGAATTAACTTATATTTTGGGTTGTGGATTATTTTTTTCAGCGGAAAATGGCTGTTTTTATTTTTATCCCTCCCTCTTTAGTGACTCTTGCGTGGAGTTCCACATCTTGGGTATTGCTATCCCATACGTCACTAGCTCATGGACTCTTGCCAATTACATGAAAGAAAACATAATTTATGTAAGAACTTACCTGATAAATTAATTTCTTTCATATTGGCAAGAGTCCATGAGGCCCACCCTTTTTTATGGTGGTTATGATTTTTGTATAAAAAGCACAATTTTATTTCCAGTTCCTCTTTTTGTATGCTTTTTTACTCCTTTATTTTATCACCCCACTACTTGGCTATTTGTTAAACTGAATTGTGGGTGTGGTGAGGGGTGTATTTATAGGGATTTTGCGGTTTGGGAAACTTTGCCCCCTCCTGGTAGTATTGTGTATCCCATACGTCACTAGCTCATGGACTCTTGCCAATATGAAAAAAATTAATTTATCAGGTAAGTTCTTACATAAATTATGTTTTTTCTATTATAAAATGAGTCTTGGGACCTAGTAAGTGGGCTGAACAGAGTTGGTCTTTGGGTGTGTATGAAGTTTTCTCACAGGTATCCTTGTATTCTCTAGGCATATTTCACTCACTCTTTTATCTCACCAAATGACTTTTATGAATCCTAAGCACTTTTGCCTTCATCGTCACCATTCTCCATAAAAACGAACAAAAAAAATATTAAAAAATATATTTTAATACTGCATTGGTATAAGAATTAATTTTCTGATTGGGCTTGCTTACTCCAGCACAGTGTTCATGCTATGCACTGGCTTACTGAGTGTTTTCTTTCATAAGGTGGTGAAAGTTCATGTGCTATTGCAACTGGGATTCAACTCCTTGCCACTAGAAGGAGGCAAATATACCCAGCATTCCACAAGCTTTTAACCCTTCTCACCTCTCTGGTATTCAAGTCTGATCGTTGCCTGCACAAGAGGAAGGTAAAGAAATGAGGTGAATCATTTTCTTATTGAACAGGGGTCCTCAGATATATGAGACTCATTCTCCCCCTGGATTTACATAGAGGGGAGTAATAGAATACTTTGATAGTGAATGTAATTCTCCTGCGGGAGTTTATCACTAGCCTGCCGCAGCTATCATAGAGGGGCCTAGTTATCAAACCGTCAACCTCAAATACGCTGGAATTCCGCAGCGTATTTGTGGCGAGGCTGATTCGCCTTAGTTATCAAAGGCTAGAGACTGGCAAAAGTAGAATTTTGTGACGTAAACTTCGATCCGCCGGACTCAGTCCGACACAGATCAATTCTTACGTCACTACAGATGTTCCGCACACAAGTGCGGCACAATCTGACTACTTTTGCTAGTTATCAAAAAACTAGCAGGTACGCTCAGCACTTTTACGGCCCAGCGTACCTGGTTTTCAAACCGCCACCCTGGAGGCGGCGGATCCCATAGGAATCAATGGGAGTCTGACCATAGCGAAAGTACAAGTTCGCTGCTGCCAGACATCCCATTGATTCCTATGGGAGATGTCTGCACCTAACACCCTAACATGTACCCCGAGTCTAAACACCACTAATCTGTCCCCCCTTCCCCTGCCGCAACTAAATAAAGTTATTACCCCCTAAACCGCCGCTCCCGGAGCCCACCGCAAGCTACTCTATACATATTAACCCCTAAACCGCCGCTCCCGGAGCCCACCGCAACCTATATTAAATTTATTAACCCCTAATCTGCCCCCCCTACACCGTCGCCACCTATAATACATTTATTAACCCCTATCCTGCCCCCCACTACACCGCCGCCACTGTAATAAAATTATTAACCCCTAAACCTAAGTCTAACACTAACCCTAACACCCCCCTAACTTAAATATTAATTAAATAAATCTAAATAATATTTCTATTATGAACTAAATTAATTCTATTTAAAACTAAATACTTACCTGTAAAATAAACCCTAAGATAACTACAATATAAATAATAATTATATTGTAGCTATCTTAGGATTTATTTTTATTTTACAGGCATCTTTCAATTTATTTTAACTAGGTACAATAGCTATTAAATAGTTATTAACTATTTAATAGCTTACCTAGCTAAAACAAAGAGAAATTTACCTGTAAAATAAAAACTAACCTAAGTTACAATTACACCTAACACTACACTATACTTTAATAAATTATTCCTATTTAAAACTAAATACTTACCTGTAAAATAAACCCTGAGGCCTAGATTTAGAGTTTGGCGTTAGCCGTGAAAACCAGCGTTAGAGGCTCCTAACGCTGGTTTTAGGCTACCGCCGGTATTTGGAGTCACTCAAAATAGGGTCTAACGCTCACTTTCCAGCCGCGACTTTTCCATACCGCAGATCCCCTTACGTAAATTGCGTATCCTATCTTTTCAATGGGATTTTTCTAACTCCGGTATTTAGAGTCGTTTCTGAAGTGAGCGTTAGACATCTAACAACAAAACTCCAGCCGCAGGAAAAAAGTCAGTAGTTAAGAGCTTTCTGGGCTAACGCCGGTTTCTAAAGCTCTTAACTACTGTACTCTAAAGTACACTAACACCCATAAACTACCTATATACCCCTAAACCGAGGTCCCCCCACATCGCCGACACTCGGAAAAAAATTTTTAACCCCTAATCTGCCGACCGCCACCTACGTTATCCTTATGTACCCCTAATCTGCTGCCCCTAACACCGCCGACCCCTGTATTATATTTATTAACCCCTAATCTGCCCCCCTCAACGTCGCCTCCACCTGCCTACACTTATTAACCCCTAATCTGCCAACCGCAAAGCGCCGCCACCTACGTTATCCTTATGTACCCCTAATCTGCTGCCCCTAACACCGCCGACCCCTATATTATATTTATTAACCCCTAATCTGCCCCCCACAACGTCGCCTCCACCTGCCTACACTTATTAACCCCTAATCTGCCGACCGGACCTGAGCGCTACTAAAATAAAGTTATTAACCCCTAATCCGCCTCACTAACCCTATCATAAATAGTATTAACCCCTAATCTGCCCTCCCTAACATCGCCGACACCTAACTTCAATTATTAACCCCTAATCTGCCAACCGAATCTCGCCGCTATTCTAATAAATGTATTAACCCCTAAAGCTAAGTCTAACCCTAATACTAACACCCCCCTAAGTTAAATATAATTTAAATCTAACGAAATTAATTAACTCTTATTAAATAAATTATTCCAATTTAAAGCTAAATACTTACCTGTAAAATAAATCCTAATATAGCTACAATATAAATTATAATTATATTATAGCTATTTTAGGATTTATATTTATTTTACAGGTAACTTTGTATTTATTTTAACCAGGTACAATAGCTATTAAATAGTTAAGAACTATTTAATAGCTAAAATAGTTAAAATAATTACAAATTTACCTGTAAAAGAAATCCGAACCTAAGTTACAAATAAACCTAACACTAGACTATCAATAAATTAATTAAATAAACTACCTACAATTACCTACAATTAACAGCCATTAGAATGCAAGCTCAATCTGATTGGCTGATTGGATCAGCCAATCGGATTGAACTTGATTCTGATTGGCTGATTCCATCAGCCAATCAGAATATTCCTACCTTAATTCCGATTGGCTGATAGAATCCTATCAGCCAATCGGAATTCGAGGGACGCCATCTTGGATGACGTCATTTAAAGGAACCGTCATTCGTCGTTCAGTCGTCGGCCAGGATGGATGTTCCGCGGTGGAGGTCTTCAGGATTCTGCCGCTTCGCTCCGGATGGATGCCGCTTGGATGAAGACTTCAATCGGATGGAAGACCTCTTCTGGCCCGCTTGGATGAAGACTTCAGCCGGATCATGGACCTCTTCAGCCCCCCGCTTGGGCTTGGATCAGGACATCGGAGGAGCTCTTCTGGACCGATTGGTGAACCTGGTATGGTGAAGACAAGGTAGGATGATCTTCAGGGGCTTAGTGTTAGGTTTATTTAAGGGGGGTTTGGGTTAGCTTAGGGGTATGTGGGTGGTGGGTTGTAATGTTGGGGGGGGTATTGTATGTTTTTTTTTTCAGGCAAAAGAGCTGAATTTCTTGGGGCATGCCCCGCAAAGGGCCCTGTTCAGGGCTGGTAAGGTAAAAGAGCTTTGAACTTTAGTAATTTAGAATAGGGTAGGGCATTTTTTTATTTTGGGGGGCTTTGTTATTTTATTAGGGGGCTTAGAGTAGGTGTAATTAGTTTAAAATTGTTGTAATATTTTTCTTATGTTTGTAAATAATTTTTTATTTTTTGTAACTTAGTTCTTTTTTATTTTTTGTACTTTAGCTAGTTTATTTAATTGTATTTCTTTGTAGCAATTGTATTTAATTTATTGATAGTGTAGTGTTAGGTTAATTGTAGGTAATTGTAGGTAGTTTATTTAATTAATTTATTGATAGTCTAGTGTTAGGTTTATTTGTAACTTAGGTTAGGATTTCTTTTACAGGTAAATTTGTAATTATTTTAACTATTTTAACTATTAAATAGTTCTTAACTATTTAATAGCTATTGTACCTGGTTAAAATAAATACAAAGTTACCTGTAAAATAAATATAAATCCTAAAATAGCTATAATATAATTATAATTTATATTGTAGCTATATTAGGATTTATTTTACAGGTAAGTATTTAGCTTTAAATTGGAATAATTTATTTAATAAGAGTTAATTAATTTCGTTAGATTTAAATTATATTTAACTTAGGGGGGTGTTAGTATTAGGGTTAGACTTAGCTTTAGGGGTTAATACATTTATTAGAATAGCGGCGAGATTCGGTCGGCAGATTAGGGGTTAATAATTGAAGTTAGGTGTCGGCGATGTTAGGGAGGGCAGATTAGGGGTTAATACTATTTATGATAGGGTTAGTGAGGCGGATTAGGGGTTAATAACTTTATGATAGTAGCGCTCAGGTCCGGTCGGCAGATTAGGGGTTAATAAGTGTAGGCAGGTGGAGGCGACGTTGTGGGGGGCAGATTAGGGGTTAATAAATATAATATAGGGGTCGGCGGTGTTAGGGGCAGCAGATTAGGGGTACATAGGGATAATGTATGTAGCGGCGGTTTACGGAGCGGAAGATTAGGGGTTAATAATAATATGCCGGGGTCAGCGATAGCGGGGGCGGCAGATTAGGGGTTAATAAGTGTAAGGTTAGGGGTGTTTGGACTCGGGGTACATGTTAGAGTGTTAAGTGCAGACGTAGGAAGGGTTACCGCATAGCAAACAATGGGGCTGCGTTAGGAGCTGAACGCGGCTTTTTTGCAGGTGTTTGTTTTTTTTTCAGCTCAAACAGCCCCATTGTTTCCTATGGGGGAATCGTGCACAAGCACGTTTTTGAGGCTGGCCGCGTCCGTAAGCAACTCTGGTATCGAGAGTTGAAGCTGCGTTAAAAATGCTCTACGCTCCTTTTTTGGAGCCTAACGCAGCCTTTATGTGGACTCTCGATACCAGAGTTATTTTTATGGTGCGGCCAGAAAAAAGCCGGCGTTAGTTTTTCGGGTTGTTACCGACAAAACTCCAAATCTAGGCCTAAGATAGCTACAATGTAATTAATAATTACATTGTAGCTATTTTAGGAATTATATTTATTTTACAGGTAACTTTGTATTTATTTTAGCTAGTTAGAATAGTTATTAAATAGTTATTAACTATTTAATAACTACCTAGCTAAAAGAAATACAAAATCACCTGTAAAATAATTCCTAACCTAAGTTACAATTAAACCTAACACTACACTATCATTAAATAAATTAAATAAATTAACTACAAATAACTACAAATAAATACAATTACATAAACTAACTAAAGTACAAAAAAAAAAGCTAAGTTACAAAAAATAAAAAAAATAGGTTACAAACATTTAAAAAATATAACAACAATTTTAAGCTACTTACACCTAATCTAAGCCCCCTAATAAAATAACAAACCCCCCAAAATAAAAAAATGCCCTACCCTATTCTAAATTAAAAAAGTTCAAAGCTCTTTTACCTTACCAGCCCTTAAAAGGGCCATTTGTGGGGCATGCCCCAAAGAATTCAGCTCTTTTGTCTGTAAAAGAAAAATACAACCCCCCCCAACATTAAAACCCACCACCCACATACCCCTAATCTAACCCAAACCCCCCTTAAAAAAACCTAACACTAATCCCCTGAAGATCATCCTACCTTTAGTCGTCTTCACTCAGCCGAGCAGCGATGGAACCGAAGAGGAGAAATCTTCCATCCGATGAAGTGATCCTCCAAGCGGCACTGAAGAAGTCTTCCATCCGGGCGAAATAAATCCTAAGATAGCTACAATATAATTATTATTTATATTGTAGCTATATTAGGGTTTATTTTAAAGGTAGGTATTTAGTTTTAAATAGGATTAATTTAGTTCATAATAGAAATATTATTTAGATTTATTTAATTAATATTTAAGTTAGGGGGGTGTTAGGGTTAGTGTTAGACTTAGGTTTAGGGGTTAATAAATTTATTACAGTGGCGGCGGTGTAGTGGGGGGCAGGATAGGGGTTAATAAATTTATTATAGGTGGTGGCGACGATGTAGGGGGGCAGATTAGAGGTTAATAAATTTAATATAGGTTGCGGCAGGGTCCGGGAGCGGCGGTTTAGGGGTTAAACTATTTATTTAGTTGCGGCGAGGTGCGGGATCAGCAGGATAGGGGTTAATAACTTTATTATATAGGGCGACGGTATAGGGGGGGCAGGATAGGGGTTAATAGGTATAATGTAGGTGGCAGCGGTGTCCGGGAGCGGCGGTTTAGGGGTTAATACATTTATCAGAGTTGCGGCAGGGTCTAGGAGCGGCGGTTTAGGGGTTAATACATTTATCAGAGTTGCAGCAGGGTCTAGGAGCGGCGGTTTAGGGGTTAATACATTTATAAGAGTTACGGCAGGGTCTAGGAGTGGCGGTTTAGGGGTTAGTAACTTTATTTAGTTGCGGGGGGGCTCCAGGGGCGCCGGTATAGGGGGTAGAACAGTGTAGATAGTGTGGGTGCTTAGTGACAGGCTAACAATAAAGCTGGGAAAAAGCCGAAGAGCAGCGAGATCGGATGAGTGATAACTCTCACAGTCCGCTGCTCATCGCCCCGTACTTGGTGCGCGGCTTTTTGACAGCTTTATTTGATAACTTAGGCGAAATTTTTCAGGTCCGCGGCGGCGATGTGAGGCGAGCTTAGGCGGGCGTATTGGGCCGGCGAAGGCAGGAAAGTTGACACGTTGATAACTACCCCCCAGAGACTGTTCCCTTAACCTCCTCCTATTGGGTCAGCTTAAGGTGTCGCAGGGACTTTTCCCTTAGCCTTCTCTTGTTATATTATCATTGTACTCCTTTGTGATATCCTCTGCTGTTGCTTACGCAGCACTGGATGGGCTCTCTACTTGAAGCAGTCTTCTCTGCATCTGTTAAAGTGATGGTAAACTTGACATGTTTTAAAATAAGTTCCTGATACTAAGCAATATATTAGAGGGACTTTAATTGATCATTTCTAATAAAGATGCACTGTAACTTTTTAATCAAGCCATGCCATTAAAATCCCCCGTGCTCAAGCTGCCCACTTCAAAACAATTTTTTTCTGTGAGCTAACGTTAGAACTGTTCTCTAATCGCCACTCTAGCCATATGGCTCTGGAGAACAGTTCAAAGCATTATCTCACAAAATACGTGTTTTGAAGTGGTTGGCCGGAAAGTGGGGTGTTAGAATGGAACAGCTAGATTAAAAAGTAAGTTACAGCTCATCTTCATTAGATGTGATGAATTAAAGTCCCTGTAAAATATTGCTTAGATTTCAGACCTGATTTTAAAATATGTCAAGTTTACCAAAAACTTTAAGCACAATAAAGTGAGTGCATTTCAGGTAAGTGACAGTTCATAGAATTGCACTCACATAGCCACCTTGTATATTTACAGATTTTACTTAGTAATTGTGTAAGTGGGGGAAATGGTGTATTTTATCTTTGGACACTCCTCTTTTATGGCTATTTTTTTATTTATTTTTTTGCTGTGGTTTTTATTGGTTGATGTTTTAACTTTTTATTTGACTTTTCAGAGGCTATTATTTATAGTGTGGCTCAGTTTAGTGCTGGCGTAGTCTGAAATCGCTGGTGCATTACAGTAACGCGTTCCTTTTTCTCAATAGTGCGCTCTTTTTTTCTTTTGCATGTATTGCCTCTTAATCGAGCATTCAGCCACGCTAAGGTTAATTGGCTTTGTCTGGGCCCAATTCCTGACATACCTTCTTCCCCTATGGGTCTGGGGTCACCATTTTCTGCTTTCATGCATTACTGCGATTTGGAAGGGGTATTTTTTTTTTCTTATCTACCATGAATAGGTAGATTTCATTTTGATTCTCTATATGATTATTTTTATTTTTTTTAAACTTATGTGAGCCTTTATAACCGAACTAAAATGCAGCTTATCTGCTCAGACTGTTCTATTTCACACCTATATTATTACATTTGTCCTACAATATTTATTTATATTTCTGCTGATTATAAATTTAAAATTTCAAAAGTGTGCAGAAATGTATTTCTAGGCGGTACTAATTGTCTGTGTATTTATTTTTTAATTCTATCTAGATGGAGCACATTGAACTGTCTCCACTTTATTTCATTTACAGGGTCCACAGACCATTTATTGCTGACTTTGCTCCTTAAATTTCAAGCAACCGTATACGTATGTCTACTGGTAAACAACTATGGTAGATTTTTCTACTCATAATGTTCCTATCTTTAGACAGCTGCTTCATAACTTGTGTTCCATACAGAGCTTGATAAATAGGCCCCTTTATGTTTAAATTTTGAGCTTTTACTCTCCTTAAGAAAGGAAGTTTTTAGCTTTTACAATTCTAAGCTTATGGACAAAATTTGTAAGATAACTGGACTCCTGCAGTCCCTCAGGTAAATTATCTAAGAGTTGGTTTTTTAAAATGAAGTGCATTATAGGGTGCCTAACAGCCCCCCAGATTTTCCTCTGTGGTGAAAAACTTTTTTTCTCTGCATCTTTGCTATTTGTTGAGAGGTTTTAAGTATTTTAGGTGGTCAAGACCCTAATCCAGCTCGAGAAAAATCTATCATACAATTTGATTTGATTTTGTTCTGCTTTTGCTAAACATCTAGATACATTTCCTATTTCTGAGGCCATTTCAGATCTTATTTTCTTGGAATAGGCCATGCCAGGATATTCCCTTTATCAGCTTCTATGATAGAGCTTTGGGGAGTCTTTTTTAAAGTGGATGTGTCAATTACTACTTTAGCCATATGATTTGTTATTACTTTTCAGGATAGTTCTTTGTTCAGGGACCCCATGGATAAGAAATTTGGTTTCTTTCCTGAGAAAGGTCCTGTTTTTCTCAACAGTTTTGACATACTGTAGCTGTGGTAGTTGCAGTCTGTTCACTGTGAAAATCTGTCTCTTCTAATTTCAGAAGGTTCTGTTTTTGAAGATTTTCAAAATCCTTTGAATCTTCTAAACTCAGTAAATTCCTTATTTGGGATTTTACTCATTTGTCATTTTAATCGTTACTCATGTTAATGCTAAGATATGACTCTCCACCCAATAAAGCTTTGTGGCTCATTTCTTGGTTAACATACAAGACCAATATACCACCTCCACCAAACTCTACAGTAGGCACTGTGTATTCTACTGGCATCTGCCACACCCATATTCTTCCATCAGACGGCAAGACGGTGAGATGTGATTCATCACTCCAGAGAACACATTTCCACTGCTGCAGAGTCCAATGGTGGTCTACTTTGTACCATTCAAGCTGTAGCTTGGCATAGTGCATGTTAATATAAAACTTGTGTACCGCTGCTCGGCCATTGAAACCCATTTTATGAAGCTCCCGATGCAGTTCTCTACGTGCCATCACCCGCACAGTCTAGTCAAAAATAAACTCATGATTTAGATAGGGTATGTATATTTTAAACAACTTTCCAATTTATTTTTATCATCAATTTTGCTTTGTTCTCTTGGTATTCCTAGTTGAAAGCTAAACCTAGGTAGGCTCATATGCTAATTTCTTAGCCCTTGAAGGCCACCTATTATCTGAATGCATTTTGACAGTTTATTACAACTAGAGGGCATTAGTTCATGTGTGCTATATAGATAACATAGTGCTCATGCCTGTGGAGTTACCTAGGAGTCAGCGCTGATTGGCGAAAATGCAAGGCTGTCAAAAGAAATGAAATAAGGGGGCAGTCTGCAGAGGCTTGGATACAAGGTAATCATGGGAATTTTTTTTTTTTATTATAATTGTTGGTTGTTAAAAACTAGGGAATGGGTAATAAAGGGATTATCTATCTTTTTAAACAATATCAATTCTGGTGTAGACTGTCCCTTTAAGGGTTTAAGATTACATGCTCAATCTGAATAATAAACATTTAATTTTAACTCTACTGCCCCCTTAATTAAAATCATTGCTCCTTTGTTAAACAATGCAAATGTACCTCAATTTGACCATAGTTTTGGCACACACACTAGATTAATTGATTTTGTTTTTAGAGTTTTATGTTACCAGAAGTTTAAACAACTTACAACAGCAATGGAAACTAGTCTTATGTGGCTAGTGGACAGGACTCGTTTTACTAAAATGCTGTGTAGATTTAGCATGTGCCCTAATATGATACTACTCAGGAGGTATTATAAAGAAAGGGTTGTCTCTATGATATAAATATTTCTCCTATGTGGATGATAATTGGATATAGGTTTTCCATTTTATTAACATTGTATTAATAAAATTCCTTTAAATCCATAAATGCACTAACTCAATTACGGCCCAATTCTCAAAAATTTGCCAGAAAAGAGAGAAATCATCAGATTATTTTACTGAGCATTATACTATAAAGTATGTGACTGTCCTTAACATAATGGCGGGCCCCACAAACAGGGGAACATAATGGGAGGGGTCCTTTGACCTCATGGGAGGAGGTAGGCCCTATGGGTGTTTGGAAGAAGGAGTGGCTTCATAGAGGGGTATATAAGTTTTAGGGGGCATGTTTTAGCGCCATTAAAAAATTACCTGACTGTGGGAAGGAGCTTAGAGGAGATTTTGAAGAAGGGAGCTGTTGTGTTGGAGCATGGAGATCGAGATGCTGCTCTTGAAGATCTGGGCCATCGCTGATGAGAGGGGTTCAGCTTGGATCTGTGACTAATTTTCGGGTCTTCTGGGGACAGAGGAGGTCATTGCTGGGGAGGAATCTTCGGCTCCTAGGACCCGCCCCATGCGGCAGTCACGGCCTCCTGTACAGCTCAGTCCTGAGCAAAGGGCTTCAGGCATGCGTCACAGAAGGAGTCCTAGCAGGGACGCTAGGAGACCAGCGAAGAAGGCTTATACGGCATCGGGAGTGGTGTCGGAGGCGCCTGCATCCGTTTCCCTGGGTGATGATCGTCATGCCGTGGCAGTGGTGGTGGACGTCCATGCGGATCCATCTGAGGTGCCAGGTAAGATTTTGTTGCCAGAGCTGTTACACAGCTGGGAGGGGCCTGAGCTGGAGGGCATGGTGTTGGATGCGGCAGTACACGTGGGACCCGACAGCTCCACAGAGCCAGTTTCTTTTATGGGGGGATTAGGATCATGCTTGGCAGAGGGATCAAGTTGAGGATCAAGGGGGTATTTCTGGTCTGGGGGGCAGTGACTTCATGATTATTGATGCGTGGCCTACTAGGGGTGAGGAGGGAGGTGTTAGCCCTTCATTATATCCTGTGACTTATATTGTGGATGGGGGAGCTGGGCCCAGTGCTAGGGGGAATTCCAGTAGGAGGTGCTCTGGGAAGGCTTTTCAAAAAGTGCAGCCTACATGGCCTTCAAGGCCTCTTAGGAGGTGAGGGGGGGGGGGAGGATATCACGTAGTAGGAGTGTCCCTAGTGTTTACTTGGACCATGTCTTTATTGATTATTTACCAAGCTCATCAGAAGGTGAGGATGTGGTCCCTTCTTCAGTCCCTAGGGGTGCTACATTTAAGGGGTTCCATGCAGTCTTCACGAAGGGGAACTTTGTCTGGGCCTACTGATGAGGGTCATGCTGTTTGTGCTAGTGCAACTGCAGGTATTAATAACAATTTTTCTGTAGCAGGTTCGGTGTGCTCCAGGGTTTCTAAATTACAGGGTCATGTGCCTCTTGACGGCGGGGAGGAGGACCCTTTCCGCCTAGCAGAATCCTGGACAGACTCTATTCGACTGGACCCTGAGGTGGACTCCTTAGGGGGTGAGGCCCTTGATTCTACGGTAGGAGTAGGTGGCTGTACTCACATGGGTGGGGGAACAGTTGAGTCTGAGGCTCACATGAGGCCTCATGTTCAGTCTGGGTTTAGGGGTAGTGGTTTAGGTAGAGTGTCCTTTCAACATGGTGGGCGGATGGCCGGAGTTGCCAGTTTAAGGGGTAGAGGTGTTAGGGCTGTGCCTCAGAGGGGTAGGGGATTTTTGAGGAAGGTGGGTTGTAAGGGGGGCAGTTCCTTAAAAACGGGCATGCCTGGGAAGCAGGTTGGGATTGGGGATTGAGGCAGGAGCCTTTTGAGACGGACTAATGATTTGGTCCAGAGGGAGCACAATGTTTTGTTTGAGGGGGATCATCACGTTGGTGTTTTACAGATTCCTCATGATGGTACAAGTTCATTGGGAAGAGAGCCAGCCATCATTGTGACAGCTTGAGCAGTTTTGCCTCAGTCAGAGGCGCAGGAGGTGACAGCAGTGACAGGTGAGATGTCTGCTAGAACACATTCCCAGGGGTCTTTGTGTGGTGTGAGTGGGGGGTCGGATGGTGGTGATAGGGTTTCAATGCATTTGTTTGAGGGTGTTATTGTATTCAGTTGAGGCTTCCGTTGCTTCTACAACACCTCAAACGCCAGCCGCTAGGGCTTGGGTTCCTCCCATGGCTGGGGTTTCTCAGGTGGGTCCATATGGTACTACTGGGGGTAGTCAGTAAGTTTTGCCCTCGGGCGCTCCCCCTGCCATAACTACGGTGGTTCCTATAGTTCCTCAGGGCACTCTTGGTGAGGCCCCTGAGCTTCGTGTGGCTGACACGGCAAAGTCTCAGTCGTGCCTTTGTTCCATTGGTCCTTTGGGTTCACACTTGACCAAGGAACTTAGGGATAAGATCTGTTCCAGGGAATATATTGAGTTGTATTCCTTGCTCCCTTTGGAGCAGTCATTTGAGGTCCCTGATGATTCTAAGAAGGACAGTTCCTAAAAAGTGGAAGATGAGCATAAGAAGTGTTATCGGAAATTGCCTAAAACCTTTACCAATTGGTTTCAGGCATTCGTTATTTATGCTAGCATCATGACTGAGAAGTTCCTGGATCAGGGGGCTCCTATGTTTTGCTATCTAGACGAAATTACTGCTGCTCAACGTACATACAGGGGTAGGGCATGGTGGACGTACAACGAGCATTTTCATCAACTCGCTGTAAAGCCCGATATGGGATGACCGGGACATGGGTCTCTGGCTGAAAGTTATGACTCAGCTGAGGGTGGCACTGTCCTTTCGGACAATCTGCCGGCAGTCCGGCTTTGGCCGCTTTGCAGGCGGCAGGCAGAAAAGGTTTCTGCTTTGCATAGAACAAGGTGCAGTGTAAGTGGGGGGTCTTCCTGCAAGTTTAGCCACGAGTGCTCTGGTTGTGGGGGAGCCCATTCTTTCACAAAATATTTTAGGAAGGGAAAAGTCGCAGGTAAGCTGGAACCTCCTATGGAAGGGGGTGTCTCCAATCAGGGTTGAAAGGATGGAACCCTTGTTCAGTCGTTACGCTAGTAACTGGGGTTGTCGGGAGAAGGCGGACGGGTTGCTGCATGGCTTTACCTTCAGTTTTATTATCCCCTCAGCTGGGGGTTTGGGTCACTTTGCGGGGAACTTGAAGTCCGCTAGGGAGTGGCCTCAGGTGGTGAGGGACAAGCTTTTAAAGGAGGTTGCTTTGGGTAGGATGGGGGGCCTTTTTTTTTTCTTAGCCTTTACCGGGCTTGCGGATATCTCTATTGGGTGTTGTCCCAAAAAAGGAATCCCGGAAGTTTGGGTTGATCCACCATCTCTCCTTCCCAAAGGGTAGTTCGGTTAATGATGGTATCCCGTCTGAACTAGTGTCTGTGAAATATGCGTCTTTTGATACGGCCGTTCATCTGGTGAGAACGGTGGGTAAGTGCGTGCTAATGGCGAAGGTCGACATTGAGGCGGCCTTTCGTTTGCTTCCAGTGCACTCGGTTTCTCACAAATTACTTGGCTGTTGCTTTGAGGGTGAAGTTTTTGTTGACCTGTGCCTTCCGATGGGGTGCTCCATCTTGTGCTCACTATTCAAAAGTTTTAGCACGTTTTTGGAGTGGGTGATCAGGGAGCAGGCGGGGTTTTCATCGGTTGTCTACTACTTGGATGATTTTCTGTTTGTTGGTCCATTGGGCGATTCTGTTTGTGAGGTGTTGCAGGATGCTTTCTACCATATTGCCGATGATTTTGGAGTGCCTATTGCATTTGAGAAATACAAGGGCCCTGTAACGGTTTTAAGTTTTTTTGGGTATTACTATTGACTCTGAGTTGATGGAATGTAGGCTTCCTGTCTGTAAGGTCCGTGATTTGGTTGAAGTGATTCTGCATTTCCTCTCAGCCTCTAATGTTAAGCTTGTTGAAATGCAATCTTTGATAGGCAAATTCAATTTTGCTTGTAGAATCATTCCAGTTGGTAGGGTTTGCCGCTGGCTGTCGTTAGCTACGGCTGACGTTCGGTAGCCTCATCATTTCATACGTTTGACTGTGCCCATTAAGAAGGACCTGTGGGTTTGGAAGATTAATGGGTCTGCTTTGATTCAGGCATCCAGGGTCTCGAGCTGGGACTGGTGACGGATGCTGCTGGAAGTAAGGGTTTTGGGGCCATCTTTGGGAACGGATGGTGTGCAGCCAAGTGGCCTGAGGAATGGGTGAAGAGTGACGTCATTAAGAATTTGGTGTTTTTGGGATTTTTCCCAATTGTGGTGGCACTGTTTGTTGGAGTACGGAGTTTAGGGACAGGTCTGTCCTGTTATCTACAGATAACATGGGTGTGGTGTCAGTGATTAATTGTTTGAGCTCATCGTCTCCTCCGGTAATTCGTCTGAGGGTTTTTGTTTTGCAGTGTATGAGATTGAATGTATTGGTTAAGGCAAAACACATCCAAGGGGTTCAAAATTCAATCGCTGACACGCTTTCTCATTTGCAGTGGAGACGATTTCGGGAGCTGGCTTCATTTGCAGACGAGGTGGGGAAGGAAGTATCGGAATACTTATGGAGCCTTGGTACAGGGGACTTGCCGATCTGGTGAGATTCTACTTGGCTCCAAGTTGTTGGAAAGCTTATTCCAAGGTTTGGGGTGAATGTGAGTTTTAACTTTATCAGCGAGGTATTTCTGATGGTGACCAGCATTGCCAGAGAGTCCTGTTGGACTGGATATGGTGTTGGAGACTGTGTAGGTTGTCTCCTTCTGCAATCGATAAATGGTTGGCTGCGCTGGCCTTCCGTTTTAAGTTATTGGGGGGGTTGTTGACCTCACTAAGATGTTTTGAATGCGACAAATTATCAAGGACCTTAAGAAGCAAGGAAGTAGGGGTGATGGTCGCCGCCCAGTATCTTTCTTGCTTCTGTCAAAATTGTGGAAGGTGTTGGATGGTTTGTAATTCTGCTTATGAAGGGCTTTTTCAGATGGCTTTTTCTTTGGCCTTTTTTGGAGCTTTCTGCATCACAGAGTTAATGAGTTGTTCAAGAGGGCTTGGGTGTGTCTGATGTCAGAGTAACGGACTTGCATGTGTCCATATTTTTAAGAAGATCAAAGACGGATGAGTTGGGAAAAGGAAAGACAGTAATCCTTTATCCAACAGGGGTTGAGGTGTGCCCGTGCATGGCCCTGCATAGATTTTTAGCAGCTAGGGCGGTGGTGGGGGGGTTCCTTATTGATACACATTGACGGCAGGGCCCTGTCTCAGTATCAATTTAGGGCAGTGTTGGGAAAGGAATTGTGTAAATTAGGTTTCAATCCTAGCAAATTTGTTTCACATTCATTTAGGACAGGTGCGGCCACGTATGCATCTGGTTTGGGGGATAATGTTGTTAAGGGTGTTGGGAGGTGGGCATTCAATAGTTTCCATTCGTATGTCTGTCCACATTTGATACTTTAATTGCATCTGTGCTGTTTCCTCTTTTTCCAGATCCTCTTCAGGTTTGGGTGGTGGACCACTCTTTTATTTACTGGGCATGGAGGGCTGCTGTGGTCAAAGAAGATGGCCTTCAACTTGGTTTTGGAAGGGATAAGGCTGTGTTGAGGTGGTTTGGCATTCGGGCCTGCGGTGGGACCAAGTCTTTATTATCTGTAGAGGGTTACGCAAAGCAATTTCCTGGTCCCAATGTACTTGTTGTTCATGCTGGTGACAACGACTTGGGATTTCTTCCTCAGAAAGAACTGGTGAGGAGGATTAAGAGGGATTTGTCTCGACTGAGGGATTTGTTCTCAGGATTATTGATAGTGTGGTCTGCGATGGTGCCGCATGCCCTGGGATCAGGCTAAGTTGGACAATAGCAGACGTAAAATGAACAAGTTGGTGTTGTCCTTTATGAGGCGGATTAATGGTGTGGTTGTCAATCATGCTGATTTGGAGGATGTGGGGAATGGTGAGTTTTATGTGCAGGATGGTGTTCACTTGAACGAATTTGGTTTGAGGCTTTTCATTCTGGCCCTTCAAGAAAAGCTTAAATTGCTGATGTGAGGGGTGGCAGAACTGGGGAAGTGGTGACTTCCCAGTTTTTGGCGGGGGTGCTAGCATCAATTTTCAGACCAAGGCATGAAAAAGGCTGGTTGGTAGCCTCCCCAAGGGGTGGGAGAGCAAGGTAATTAGCTCCTTGGGCATGGGGTCCCTTGGAACTGGTTATAAGTCGGAATGGAACGGACTTAGCATCTTGCTAAGTCCAGCTGAGCAAAGACGGCCTGGTAGCAGATAAACTAACCTTTAGTTGGTTGGAAAAGGTTAGGATAATTTGAGGCTAGCACAATAATAAGGCTTGAAATGCAATACGTTATTTTCTTATTATTGCAAAGTTGTTGTTTATGATGTTTTATTTAAGTTATATGTTAAGTTGATAAACTGGCTGTGGCCAGAATTTTATACCACAAATATGGTCTGTCTTTATTTATGTCATGTTAATGTCTAATTTTATATGAGGTTAAGGGCCGTGTAATGGACGATTTAGAGGGTCAAGCATATTAGTGAACTTCACTTATTGAGATACACAGATCACAAGGTAAAAATTGCCTTTAAAACGAATACTGACAAGTAATCTTATAGAATCTCATCAGACCAGAGAGCCATAGTGAGATAAGGAACACTCTTGTGTCAATTTCCAGTATTATAGACTGTACTGGACAGGATACCCCTCTAAGCACTCTTGTCCCCAACGTGATAATAATAATACATATCAAACTATATAATAGATGGATGATAGAATTTAATATCCACTAAGAGACTTTATAATAAAGCTACACTTGCAATATACCGCTGGGTCTACCACATTAGCTTTTGTATCAATCCATTAGTAACTTTTAGCTCCTGGATTGTATGCGTTTACAACAGTTACTATCAGGAGTATAATTTGCTGATTTGCATCACTAATAGAAAAGCATCAATAAATAAGTTATTTTAAAAGTTACTAATTATGGGCTAATTTATAGTTTTGCTCTAATTTATTGTGCGCCCATAAACTGGCAAATTTTCCCGTTTACGGACGCATGATAAATAACCCCAAAATTGCACCCAAAATATAGGGGATAGTTCCTGTATAAAATAAAAAAAAATATCAGCATCTTTGTTTTATTAAATAACTGCACAAAGCAGTTATAAGGGGTTAAAGTGAGCTGGTGTGGGGTGTTAGAAAAAACAATACACCACTGAAAAGTGCCTTTACATTGCGGTCTATGAGTGACTGTGATTTCACTTGAATTTATATATATGTATATACATATATATTTGTGTTAATATGTGTATATATTCATATACATTTCAAATTTGTTGCCCAACGTTCCACAACTTACTCCCTTCGCTGTGCTAGGTTCTCTGCTGTGTCTCATGGCATGAGAACGAGGCTCCCATTGGAGCCTATGAAAGCGCACTCTCGTGAGAGCAAAGCTTCCACGCAATGCGAACCCAAGGTTGCGTTCACATTGCGCTTAACCAGTAATACCAGTGCACATTTGTGTGTGCTGGTATAACGAATGGTGCGCAAATATCGTGCTTGCGAAAGCTCAATTTTGTGATCCACTTGTAATCTGGCCCTATATACATCAAGTTGTTCTACACAAATGCATTTGTGATTTAATCATATAAGACCCAAACTGTAAGGGTTAGGGACTTCTGGTAGCATAACAACTACTTGCGGTATGTGCTGGGGGTTATAAATACCGAACTGCAGACTAATAAGCAGCATATACTGCTGCTTTATGAAATAACTGTCTGAGAATAACTATGTTAGTTTGAAATGGGAAGTCGCATATCATATCAATATAGATATTAGTGGCAGGTAAACATGAACTGCACACTAATAAGGCAAAATATTGTATTGCCTCACACAGAGATATATTAATGTTGATCAAACAACCAGTCAAACCTTAATACCATATTAATAGCTATGATTGTATAGATACCAAAGGCAGTATGATTTATAAAATCAAATAATATCAGAAAGGCAAAATATAATACTACCATTTTTGATATGCATTGCAATTTGTAAATTAAAGGGACAGTCTACTTGAAAATATGGTATTGTTTAAAAAGATAGATAATACCTTTATATTACCCATTCCCCAGTTTTGCATAACCAGCACTTGAATATTAATATACTTTTTCTCAACTGCAGTCCTCAAGTACCCCCAACAGTCCAGGTTTTCATTATAGCTGAACTAGAGCACAGGTGAAATAATCAGCTGATAGGTGAGAGCAGGTTGGTTACCATGGTTACTGATCAGCTGATTATTTCACCTGTTTCTCTAGTTCAAGTGAAGGTAAACTTTGATGAATGATAGCCCAGTTTTTAAAAATACTATTAAAAACAGGGGCACTTTCATTCATCAAAGTTTAGAAAGCAGCTTTTTGTTTAAAAACTTACCTCTCTCCTCTTCACAGCCAGAGCAGCTTCCCCCACCCCCAGATCCTCATTGCTGACGTGTGAAGAGAGAAATCCGGCTACCTCCAATCACGGCATGGCTTCAGGCAATGATTCCCCTGGGGGAAAGTCATGATTGGAGGAAGCCGGATTAGTCATTGCTGATGTGTGAAGAGAGGATCTGCACACGGGGGAAGCTGCTCTAGCTGTGAAGAGAAGAAAGGTAAGTTTTGTTTTTTGTGTATTTTTTTTTAAACAGAAACGGCTGCTTTCTAAACATTGATGAATGAAAGTGTCCCTGTTTATAATAGTATTTTTAAAAACCGGGCTCTCATTCATCAAAGTTTACCTTCACTTTCAATTTAGTTTTTTCAATATCACTGATAAGAAAATTGTTGGACCTGGAGCATTATGATAAGTGGCTCATACAACTATTGACACAGCTGCAACACCGACATCTATTACTCTGAGGAAACAGGCAGTGCTATTTCTGTGGTGTGTAGTACCATCTATATAATATAATATATATAAGCTATATAATATTTTATTGTTCTTTTCTAACATCAATGTCATTGTGTTTCTGAATAAAGAATATCCAGCTTGTGAAAGTTCTCTCTCCCAATCTTCCATATAAGGGGCAAAACAATTGGGGGATTTTCTATCAAAATAGTAAAAAAAAATTAAACGAGATTTCTGGTTGTAAAAAGCATTTTTTTATTTAAATGAGAACTATATCACTGCCTGAGCTGCTTCAAAGTAGCTTCCCAGCACTGGGAGTAGTTTTTGTGAAATCTGTGCGTGTTAAGTGTTAACATAAATTAGCCACCAGCAAAACAGAGCAGGTACTGAACATACAGGATATTTGAGTTTTACAGTGATGTTGTTGTTAATCAGGGATGTGAAGGTGTGACATGATTAATTTGCAGCATTAGATGAAAGCTTAGTTTACATATAGCACAAGACTGAACAGCCACTCTATTATTTCAGGATGGTTAAAAAAATAAATCAAATTCTATCTCAAACAATCCTAATGTTGCACAGAAAATGATTAGAACATTTCAGATAACCCTTCCAAAGCACTGATGTTTAAATCAGTCTCTACCTGTTTACCCCCGCACCACTAAACATACAAACCCTCACAAATGATGATTATCTTAAAAATGTCAAGTACTGCTAAAACTAACCACCAGGAAAATCTGGCCAAGGTGGAGGGAGGACTAAAAAAATACCCTATCTCCCCTTAGCTGACCTAGGGGGGTATAAGAACCTTTGTTTTAAATTGGGGTTATTTGTCCCATAAGCATGAAGGTGAGCAAAGTCTATGGGGTCAATTTATCAAGCACCGTACGGAGCTTGATGCCCCGTGTTTCCGGCAAACCTTCAGGCTCGCCGGAAACAGAAGTTATGAAACAGCGGTCTAAAGACCACTGCTCCATAACCTGTTCCGTCTGCTTTGAGGCGGCAGAGAGAAATCAACCCAATCGGGTTGATTGACACCCTCTTCTAGCGGCCAATCGCCGCAAATCTGCAGGGGGCGGCATTGCACCAGCAGTTCACAAGAACTGCTGGTGCAATGATAACATTTATCGATGTGCAGCGGACATGATATACTACATCATATCATGTCTGCTCGCACTATGTTAAATATACCCTTCTATCTTTCTCTATAGGAAAGAATTGGTCTCCAGCCAGCAAATAGTCCTGTAGCACCTACCTTATGTTTTCAATGTATAAGAGGATAGGGTCTCAAATGAGCCCTATTTCCTAAAGACAGCAGGCACTACACTTGTTGACTGTCTGATTTCAAATTAGAGGTCACTATAACAGTCACCATGGCAACAGTGAACTGTAACACTGTCTAATCAAGCCTCTTTTACAGCAGGGTTCTTTAGCCTGTATGGTGGTCTATCTAATTGGAATAATAACAGCCATTGCCATAGTAACCTCACTGCTCATAAAAATGTATGGTGGTACTTCCAATATACACGTGAGGGTGTATAGTGATATAAAGAGAGGCATGTTGAGGGAATGAGAGAATTGGAGGGGTGGAAAAATATGTCTATGGTTTACTAATCAGAGGAGAAAAGTTATTAGCCCAGAGAGGAAAAGGTTCTAGTCAACTCATCATTAATAATATGAAAATGTATGTGTATATATATATATATATATATATATATATATATATATATATATATATACATATACACAATTGCCAAAAAAAGAAAAGCACTCTCCGTTTTTTCTTAATTAAATATATTACTGTAGTAAATGTTTTTGGGGTTGCCCCCATCCTCAGACTTACATACAAAGCAAACAAACAAACTTTTAAGTGTTACTTTAACCAACCGAGCTCCTGACTGAGCAGTGTCCCCACAGCGCAACTGCGCATGCGCCGGAGTCAGTACAACAGTACTGGAGGGTCAAAACACCACACAATCAAAGTTAAAAGACACAGCAAACTGACAGCAAGTATACTGTCAGAAAAATACAAACATAGCATGTGTGAGGATGGCAGCGTCAAATAACCTTGCTAACCTTGCTGTTAGCCACAATAGCTATATACTAGATGTATGTTACGGGTACCTCTGACTACATAAATTTTGATAGATCAAACAAAGTCTGTACCCTAGATAAACCTGCTTAACATAAAAATCGTAATAACAACACTAGTGACTCATAACAGCATTAATGAACCAATGAATAGCAAAACAGAGCAGGTACTGAACATACAGGATATTTGAGTTTTACAGTGATGTTATTGTGAATCAGGGCTGTGAAGTTGTGACATGATTAATTTGCAGCAGTAGATGAATGCTTAGTTTACATATAGCACAAGACTGAACAGCCACTCTATTTTTTCAGAATGGTTAAAAAATAAATCAAATTCTATCTCAAACAATCCTAATGTTGCACAGAAAATGAATAGAACATTTCAGATAACCCTTCCAAAGCACTGATGTTTAAATCAGTCTTTACCTGTTGTCATGATACAATCATGTGGAGTAGCTGATACCTGGATTGGCTTCCCAGCAGAGGTGGTATTGTCTCAGACTGGAAAGGGTTAAGGTGAACTGTTATTTCTTAGTGTGAAATCTGTATTCAGAGAAGCTGTAAGCTGAGACCCCCCTCCTTCCTTCCCCTTTCCCCCCCTTCCTTCTCCCTCTTTAGCCCTGTGTGTAGGAATGCAAAAAGTCCCTCCCCCTACTGGGATCTAAGACTTGCTTGCATTGGCTGCACTTGTTGTAAATTATAACCAGGGCATTGTCTTTGACAAGACAAAGAAAGTTTGGTTTAAATATGTAACAGAAAGACTTGGGGGGCAGAACTGCCTGGGACTCAAGCCACTAAACATCTGGAATGGCAGCTCTCCACATATCTAAAGGAACTTGGTAATAAGTTAGATATTGTATGTAATTCTTTTCATGTCCCATTTTCTTTTTAAAGAACTGTAGCTTTGCAATTGTATGCTACAACAAGATTTGGGGTTAATGAGGTGTCCCTTTTAAGGTCCTTTTGCAGAGGTGCAAGGTTAAGGGAACCAGAGCTGTGTGCCATTAGCCCCTTCATGCCCACACTCCTCTATTGTGCTTTTTCCCTCCCTCTTGTTGTTTGTTGCTACGCTCAGTATGGAAGAATATAGGAGAATGCCTGAATGGTCTCTGGAGTTTCTTTGCAAGAAAAGAGGAATTACTATTCTTGGCAAAGGGAAAGAACAGCTGATACTGAAATTGCTGGAGGCAGAGGGCCTCACAACAGAGTTTGAAACATTCACAGAAAGGGTTACTGTGGAAGCTGTAACTCAAGACCTGGTACCCAACACTGTTGACCCTCTTGTAGCCCAAGGACTGTTACCTGGTGCTGTTAACCCTGTAAGTGTCATGGAGTCTGAGCTACAGACAGCACTCAGATACTTGGGGGATGTTGAACCCAAACTAAGAATGGAACTGATCCTCAAGTATCAAGAGGAGAAGAGAAGAAGAGAGAGAGAGGCTGCTGAGAGAAAAAGAGAGAGAGAAGCTGCTGAGAGAAAAAGAGAGCATGCAATAGTTATAAGGGATACCCAGCGGAGACATGTGCTAGAGGTTTTTAGGTTTACCATAACCGAGGCACCTCTCCTGTACCCAGAATTTTTGCAATATATTTGCCAGACAGTGAGCCCATTGGCCAGAAGAGTGCTCCTGGGAATGGAACCTGATTCAGCTGCAGGGGCTACAGACAGCACTAACAACGAAGCCCCAGTTGCCAAGTGTTCCACTGTGCAAGCTGTATCAACTCCCTGGAGGGAGGGAATGTGCCAGCAACTGACAACCGATTCTACAGAAGTACCTTCCCCTGGAACATCTCCCATCAAGGGGGCAGAAGCTGCATTGGGCAAGGGGGATACCCGCCCATGCATTTGGTGCCATGAGTTTGGGCACCTGAGTTTTGCCTGCCCCACCAAGAAGAAACCTCAACACGCAGTCTGGGGTGGGAATACAACAGGGAAACCTTGAGCAGCTTTGTTTGTGGGTCAGCAGGTAATCTGCAGAGTGTCACAGAGGGAGACTGTGTGACCATGAGACTTCAGGACACTGGGGTTGGATATCACTTGGTGCGCCCTGAAGTGGCAGAGGATATTATGTTGTTTTGCTGGGGGATGATGTGGGCCGGATGCTTTGTCAGTACACCCCAGAAGACAACACCTGCAACCTGGAAGGGCCAGTAGAGGGCCCTGCACCAACTGAGGTACTGTTTGACCCAGAGGGGAAGGCAGGGATGGACACACATATTTTACTGTAGTAAATGTTTTCGGGTTGCCCCCATCCTCAGACTTACATACAAAGCAAACAAACAAACTTTTAAGTGTTACCTTAACCAACCGTGCTCCTGACTGAGTAGCATCCCCACAACGCAACTGGGCATGCACCGGAGTCAGTACAACAGTCCTGGAGGGTCAAAATACCACAAAATCAAAGTTAAAAGACATGGCAAACTGACAGCAAGTATACTGTCAGAAAAATACAAACATAGCATGTGTGAGGATGGCAGCGTCAAATAACCTTTGTAATCTCCTTTCTGTTAGCCACAATAGCTATAAACTAGATGTATGTTACGGGTACCTCTGACTACATAAAAGTTGATAGATCAAATGAAGTCTGTACCCTAGATAAACCTGCTTAACATAAAAATCATAATAGCAACACTAGTGACTCATAACAGCATTAATGAACCAATGAACACCAGGACGTATAGTGCTCAGCAGTGTAACATAACTATAAATTTCATAATGCACCATAAACAACTAACCATAATGGTATACACTATATGCCTATGTATAAGGGGGACCATCCGTCCACAAAGTGAAGAATAAGAGTAATATGTATGCTGTCAGTCATCAACCATAATATCAATGATACACTATTACTGATGTAAATAGCCATATATTCAGTCGCTGCGTATCCCTAATCACCGTTTGTCTCAAAACAATTATAAAGAAATGTTCTAAGGGGGAAATCCAGCACAACTTGACTCAAAGAGAGTAATAAACCCTATTATCACTACTGATGTCGCGAACCTAAAAATGTTCGCCATTGACTTCAATAGGCAGGCGAACTTTAAAACCAACAGGGACTCTTTCTGGCCACAATAGTGATGGAAAAGTTGTTTCAAGGGGACTAACACCTGGACTGTGGCATGCCGGAGGGGGATCCATGGCAAAACTCCCATGGAAAATTACATAGTTGATGCAGAGTCTGGTTTTAAGCCATAAAGGGCATAAATCACCTAACATTCCTAAATAGTTTGGAATAACGTGTTTTAAAACATCAGGTATGATGTTGTATCGATCATGTAGTGTAAGGGTTATGCCCACTTCACAGTGACAGACCAAACTCCCCGTTTAAAGGTACAGTCTACACCAGAATTTTTATTGTTTTAAAAGATAGATAATCCCTTTATTACCCATTTCCCAGTTTTGCATAACTAACACATTTATAATAATATACTTTTAACCTCTGTGATTATCTTGTATCTAAGTCTCTGCAAACTGCCCCTTTTTTCAGTTCTTTTGACAGACTTGCAGTCTAGCCAATCAGTGCCTGCTCCCAGATAACTTCTCGTGCACGAGCACAGTGTTATCTATATGAAATACGTGAACTAACACCCTCTAGTGGTGAAAAACTGTTAAAATGCAATCTGAAAGAGGTGGGCTTCAAGGTCTAAGAAATTAGCATATGAACCTCCTAGGTTAAGCTTTCAACTAAGAATACCAAGAGAACAAAGCAAAATTGGTGATAAAAGTAAATTGGAAAATTGTTTAAAATTACACGCTCTATCTGAATCCTGAAAGTTTATTTTGGCCTAGACTGTCCCTTTAATGCACCGCAAACAGTCCGTTTGCACAACTGCAAACTCCCCATTTGCACAAGGTTGGATACCAAGCTAGCCATGTCCCGTTCCTTGTCCTCACTGATGTCATTGAAGGTCTCTTCCTTCACCCAGCCACGTACAACACCAAGGGTCCCCGAAAGGTGACAACAAGCCCCCTGGGACGCCTGCTGTGTTTGGTCTTCCACCTCCTCAAAGCCACCTTCCTCCTCTGACTCCTCTTCTTCAGACTCCTCTCTCTGCGTTGCCTCTCTCTGCGTTATTATAAGGTGTGTTAAGTAGTACTATTCCTATCAGTTTAATCCCTGTGGTGTCCCCTATCAGGGGACGTGTATATGGCATGGATTTCTGGAACCGGGAGATGGAAAAAGATGCTTGGTCGGTCCGGCCACGAGATAGATAGATTTGATAGATAGGGAGATACATAGATTAGATAGATAGATCAATAGATACATTTGATAGATTCAATAGATAGATAGATTTGATAGATAAATAGATAGATTTGATAGAGAGATAATTTCCCAGACATAGAATTACAAGACGTGCGGTCTGGGACCCATGGTAAGGTTCCCAGAGGCAGTTGCGGCGCAAGGGGACGTGTATATGGCATGGATTTTAGGAACCGGGTCGGGAGATGGAAAAAGATGCTTGGTCGGTCCTCCTACTTCAAATTTGGGGCACTGCGCGTGCAATCTACTGTGCCACCAGATATGAGTGGTGTGTTAAGTAGTACTATTCCTATCACTTTAATCCCTGTTACGTGCCTTTTTTTTTGTTTTGTGGTTTTTTGAAGCCACAGTGCAGCACCAGAGGCCAGAAAAATTTGGCATGTACACATGCCTGAAAAATTAGGTATTGTTGCAGCCGCTGCTGTAGCAGCGGCCAGAAAAATTGATATTTGTTTCCCTGGCAGAAAGTGCCTTAAAACATTGCGGCTTGAACACCAGTTGGTGGCGAATAAGTCACGCAAGTCATTCAGCATTTGTAGATAACATACAGCAGCCTGTGGACCATTTATAGCCCAAGGCATATCATCTCATTAGGCCTTTTTTACTTGAATGTATTGCCCAATGTCAGTCCCTTTGGGATCCATCCCTCATTCATCTTAATAAAGGTGAGGTAATCTAGACTTTTTTGACCTAGCCAACTTCTCTTCTCAGTGACAATACCTCCTGCAGCACTGAAGGTCCTTTTTGACAGGACACTTGAAGCGGGGCAGGCCAGAAGTTCTATAGCAAATTGTGATAGCTCAGGCCACAGGTCAAGCCTGCACACCCAGTAGTCAAGGGGTTCATCGCTCCTCAGAGTGTCGAGATCTGCAGTTAAGACGAGATAGTCTGCTACCTGTCGGTCGAGTCGTTCTCTGAGGGTGGACCCCGAAGGGCTGTGGCGATGCATAGGAGTTAAAAAGCTCTGCATGTCCTCCATCAACAACACGTCTGTTAAGCGTCCTGTCCTTGCCGGCGTGGTCGTGGGAGTCGGAGGATTACTTTCACCTCTTCCCCTGTTAGATGATTCCCGTTGTGCTGTGACATCACCCTTATACGCTGTGTAAAGCATACTTTTTCATTTATTTTGGAACTGCTGCATCCTTTCCGACTTGCGGGAATTTGGTAACATTTCAGGCACTTTATGCTTATACCGGGGGTCTAGTAGCGTGGACACCCAGTACAGGTCGTTTTCCTTCAGTTTTTTTTTATACGAGGGTCACTCAACAGGCACGACAGCATGAAAGACCCCATTTGCACAAGTTTGGATGCCGAGCTACTCATGTCCCGTTCCTCGTCCTCAGTGATCTCACTGAAGGTATGTTCTTCCCCCCAGCCACGTACAACACCACGGGTACCAGATAGGTGACAACGAGCACCCTGGGATGCCTGTTGTGGTTGGTCTTCCTCCTCCTCCTACTCAAAGCCACATTCCTCCTCTGACTCCTCTTCCTCACAATCCTCTTCCAGCGTTGCCGCTGGTCCAGCAAACGATGCTGATAAGGCTGTTTCTGGTGGTGATGGTGACCACAACTCTTCCTCTTCACGCTCATCTATGGCCTGATCCAGCGCTCTTCGCAGGGCACGCTCCAGGAAGAAAACAAATGGTATGATGTCGCTGATGGTGCCTTCGGTGCGACTGACTAGGTTTGTGACCTCCTCAAAAGGACGCATGAGCCTACAGGCATTGTGCATGAGCGTCCAGTAACTTGGCAAAAAAATCCCCAGCTCCGCAGAGGCTGTCCTAGCACCCCGGTCATACAAATACTCGTTAACGGCTTTTTCTTGTTGGAGCAGGCAGTCGAACATTAGGAGTGTTGAATTCCAACGTGTCGGGCTGTCGCAAATCAAGCGCCTCACTGGGATGTTGTTTCGCCACATGATATCTGCAAAATTCGCCATGGCCGTGTAGGAACGCCTGAAATGGCCACACACCTTCCTGGCCTGCTTCAGGACGTCCTGTAAGCCTAGGTACTTATGCACAAAGTGTTGTACGATCAGATTACACACATGTGCCATGCACGGCACATGTGTCAACTTGCCCACTTTCAATGCCGCCACCAAATTACTTCCGTTGTCAGAAACCACTTTGCCGATCTCCAGTTGGTGCGGAGTCAGCCACTGATCCACCTGTGCATTCAGGGCGGACAGGAGTGCTGTTCCGGTGTGACTCTCTGCTTTCAGGCAAGTCAACCCCAAGACGGAGCAAGACGCAGCAGCAGAAGAGGACTCAGCCGAGGAAGAGGTTATGGAAGAGGATGGAGTAGGAGGAGTAGTGGAGGTAGCAGCAGGCCTGCCTGCAAGTCGTGGCGGTGTCACCAACTCCTCTGCAGAGCCACGCATTCCATGCTTGGCAGCCATCAGCAGGTTTACCCAATGCGCAGTGTAGGTGATATACCTGCCCTGACCATGCTTTGCAGACCAGCTATCAGTGGTCAGATGGACCCTTGCCCCAACACTGTGTGCCAGACATGCCATTACTTCCTTTCGCACAATCGAGTACAGGTTGGGGATTGCCTTTTGTGCAAAGAAATTTCGGCCGGGTACCTTCCACTGCGGTGTCCCAATAGATACAAATTTTTTGAATGCCTCAGACTCCACCAGCTTGTATGGTAAAAGCTGGCGGGCTAAGAGTTCAGACAAGCCAGCTGTCAGACACCGGGCAAGGGGGTGACTTTGGGACATTGGCTTCTTACGCTCAAACATGTCCTTGACAGACACCTGACTGTGATGACTGCAGATGAGCAGGAACTGCTACGGAAGAGAGACGGAGTGGCGGATGGTTGAGAGGGGGCAAGGAGGACAGCAGTGGTTGACGTGGCTGAAGATTCTGGACCAGGAGGAGGATGGCGGCTTAGAGTTTGTGTGCTGCTTCTACTCATGTGTTCATCCCATCGGCGTTTGTGATGTGAGATCATGTGCCTTCGCAAAGCAGTTGTACCTAAGTGGGTGTTGCACTTCCCATGACTCAGTTTCTTTTGGCACAGGTTGCAAATGGCATCACTGTTGTCAGAGGCAGACACACAAAGAAAATGCCACACTTCTGAGCTCTGCGATGACGGCATTCTGGTGTCTGCTGTCTGACTGTGCCACTAGCTCCTTGTGACGACCTCCCCCTGCTTCCAACTCATCTACTCCTCCTCCTCTCTGTCTCCCCATCTGAACTTTCCCCCTCTTCTTCTTCTCTTCTAGTGGGCACCCACGTGACATCCACGGACGCATCATCATCAACCGCTTCACTTGTATCTGACAAATCAACAAAGGAAGCAGCAGCAGGTACAACATCATCATCATCATCATCATCACACCGTACGTCTATGTCGGTAATGCTGCCTGACTGAGACATATCACTGTTATCTACATCCTCTGTCAATGATGGTTGCGCATCACTCATTTCTTCCAACTGATGTGTCAATAACTCCTCTGACAGATCAAGTGAAGCGGCTGTGGTGCTAGTGTTGGTGGTGACGGCAGGGGGGCGAGTGGCACTTGTCACTTGAGAGGTGCCCGAAGCTAAGCTGGAGGTGGATGGTGCGTCAAGGTTCCGAGCGGAAGCTGTAGAAGATTGGGTGTCCTGTGTTTGCCAGTCAACTAGGTCCTCCTCAGAACTTTTCGCGTTCATGGTACGTGGCCTCTGAACACTGGGCATTCTTGTAGGGTCAAAGGGAATCACAGCACCACGACCACAACGGCACCTGAGGGGTTGCCTGCCACTTACACTACTATTAAACAAAATATGAATGGTGCCACTGGGCAAGTGGGCACAGTATACGCTGTTAGCCTGACACAAAAAAGCAGACTGATGTTTCACAATCCAAAAAGTTTATTTTTTTTAAATGTACACTTACACTACTATTAAACAAGATATGAGTAGTGGCACTGGGCAAGTGGGCACAGTATACGCTGTGAGCCTGACACAAAAAAGCAGACTGATGTTTCACAGTCAAAAAAGTTTATTTTTTAAATATTTACACTACTGTTACAACAAATATGAGTGGTGGCACTAGTTGACAAGTGGGCCTGGCACACACGCTGGCAGGCAGGCAAACTGCAATTAGATTACACTAGCAGACTGATGTTTCACAGTCAAAAAGTTTTTTTTTTTTAAATATTTACACTACTGTTACAACAAATATGAGTGGTGGCACTAACTTGGCAAGTGGGCCTGGCACACACGCTGGCAGGCAGGCAGGCAACTGCAATTAGATTACACTAGCAGACTGATGTTTCACAGTCAAAAAAGTTTTTTTTTAAAATATTTAGACTACTGTTACAACAAATATGAGTGGTGGCACTACTTGGCAAGTGGGCCTGGCACACACGCTGGCAGGCAGGCAACTGCAATTAGATTACACTAGCAGACTGATGTTTCACAGTCAAAAAAGTTTTTTTTAAAATATTTACACTACTGATACAACAAATATGAGTGGTGGCACTAACTTGGCAAGTGAGCCTGGCACACACGCTGGCAGGCAGGCAACTGCAATTAGATTACACTAGCAGACATGTTTCACAGTCAAAAAAGTTTTTTTAAAAATATTTACACTACTGTTACAACAAATATGAGTGGTGGCACTAACTTGGCAAGTGGGCCTGGCACACACGCTGGCAGGCAGGCAACTGCAATTAGATTACACTAGCAGACTGATGTTTCATAGTCAAAAAAGTTTTTTTTTTAAAATATTTACACTACTTTTATAGCAAATATGATTGGTGGCACTAGTTGGCAAGTGGGCCTGGCACACACGCTGGCAGGCAGGCAACTGCAATTAGATTACACTAGCAGACTGATGTTTCACAGTCAAAAAAGTTTTTTTTTAAAATATTTACACTACTGTTACAACAAATATGAGTGGTGGCACTAACTTGGCAAGTGGGCCTGGCACACACGCTGGCAGGCAGACAACTGCAATTAGATTACACTAGCAGACTGATGTTTCACAGTCAAAAAAGTTTTTTTTAAAATATTTAAACTACTGTTACAACAAATATGAGTGGTGGCACTAATTTGGCAAGTGGGCCTGGCACACACGCTGGCAGGCAGGCAACTGCAATTAGATTACACTAGCAGACTGATCTTTCACAGTCAAAAACATTTTTTTTTAAATATTTACACTGCTGTTACAACAAATATAAGTGGTGGCACTAACTTGGCAAGTGGGCCTGGCACACACGCTGGCAGGCAGGCAACTGCAATTAGATTACACTAGCAGACTGATGTTTCACAGTCAAAAAAGTTTTTTTTTTTAAATATTTACACTACTGTTACAACAAATATGAGTGGTGGCACTATGGCACTAACTTGGCAAGTGGGCCTGGCACACACACTGGCAGGCAGGCAGGCAACTGCAATTAGATTACACTAGCAGACTGATGTTTCACAGTCAGAAAAGTTTTTTTTAAAAATATTTACACTACTGTTACAACAAATATGAGTGGTGGCACTAACTTGGCAAGTGGGCCTGGCACACACACTGGCAGGCAGGCAACTGCAATTAGATTACACTAGCAGACTGATGTTTCACAGTAAAAATTACACAGGCAAAAAAAAAAAAGATGGTTTAGCCCTAAAAAGGGCTTTTTGGGGTGCTGTCCTTACAGCAGAGATCAGATGAGTCCATCAGGACTGTAGTGGACATTGAAAACACTAGCCTAGCTATGAATTTCCCTATAAAATCAGCAGCAGCTACACTATCCCTCCTCTCACTAAGAATGCAGGATCAGAATGAATCTAAAATGGCTGCTGTCCAGGAGCTGGGAGGGTCTGAGAGGGAGTGTCTGCTGCTGATTGGCTGAAATGTGTCTGCAGACTGTGAGATACAGGGTCAAAGTTTACTCAATGATGACGAATAGGAGGCGGATTGAACATCGCATATGTTCGCCCGCCGCAGCGAACGCGAACAAGCTATGATCGCCGGGAACTATTCGCCGGCGAACTATTCGCAACATCACTAATTATAACTAGTCATTATACTGAATTAGCACCCTGGTCAACCATACATTCAGGTTACTTGTGAATATTTAGTGGACCTTGGACCTTCTATACCCAATCAGCTTTATTGACTTACTGCTGAGGGAGCCAAATATGCTGTATCTGATCAGAAAAAGGATTGTATCATCAATCACCAAATATCATTAACATCTACAGGGAGGGGCTCTAAGTCGGATGTATAATGACTCCACCCACAAAAACACTGCGTATCTAGGTGTACATTAAGACCTTTAGCTACGATTACGGCTTCATCGCCGAAACATGTCAGCAGACAGTCACTAGAGTGAAGTTACTTCCACTCACTACTATACTTGCATATCCTGTATCCCTGATGGGAGCGAATATTTTACTTGCAATAAAGAAAAGATTACTTGTATTCACAACTGGCTGTTTGTGCACCTCATTTGAACTTTGATTATCTTTATTCTGCGGAACCGAGGTTGCACCAGTTTCCAGTGTGCTACATCTGCTATCCTCAGCGCACCGATCCTGGTCTTGGCTGTTGCCGGTACACGCATAGCACTATCGAGGAGAAAGAAGTTCCGTGTACCGGAAGTTTGCCCAGTGACGTCACACGCCATCGTAGGTGGATCGAGCAGAGGAGACCGGAGCGGTCAGTGAGAGCGTCAAGTGCCGGACCAGCTCCATGTGCACCTGGTTTGCACATACGGAGGGTCGTTTTTCCTGCTTCACCACAGGTCAGGCTTAGTGACACTGGACATTGCTAAACAAGGAGAGGGGTGAGAGAACTACTCGCTATTTAACAGTATCTTACCAGTTAACATAGGTGCCGACACACATTGACTAAGCCTAAAGATCCACCTGCTCTCTCTCTGCAACAGTATTTTACCCCTGTCTCCTTCCCTCAATAGAGGTGAGACATCGTCAATAATAATAAACCTAAGGTCAGTCACGGCATGTGTTGCCTGCACAAAGTGCCTGGCAACAGGCTGGTTAGACTTGCCACTGTTAATGGCTGCTCTAATGGCTGACCTGTGGTTGGCCATCCTAGTTTGGGCATCGTCCTGGGTCTTACCCACATAAAATTTACCACACGAGCAGTGGAGCATGTAAACTACATACTTGGTTGTGCACGTGACTCTCTGCCTGATTTCAAACCTTCTATTTGACCAAGGATGTTTAAAATATTTGCTCTGGGTCATCCCACTGCATGTGGTGCATCCATTGCACCGGAAGCACCCATTTTTTGTGGTGTTTAACCATGGCCTAGTGGTATAACTAGGTTTATTATTGGGACGCATCAAGAGATCACTTAAGGAGGACGCCCTCCTGTACCCAACTATAGGTAAGTCAATCATCTCACATGGTAAAGTACCATCAGTAGAGATGATTTTCCAATGGTCACGTAAAGTTCTTGGTAGGCCCACTTTTCAGGAGTAAAGGTCATTGTAAAGACCAATCTCTCTTTGTTGGAATCAGACTGTTCCTTCTTCTCCAATGCTTGGACCTGTGTTATAACCACTGCTTCCATATAGGATTCTCCCATTTGCTGGTTGTTGTATCCACATCTCACAAACTTATTCTTCATCACTTCAAGTTGTGCTTTCTTTGTGATCTCATCACTATTGTTTCAGGCCACCCTCTTGAACTGTGATTTCGGTAAGGCCTTTTTGAGATAGGGAGGATGGCAGCTTGTACCTTGTAAACACACCCCAGAAGAAGTGGTTGGAAACACAAGAGGTTATCCACGGGGAAAACCGCCCATACAGTGGCGCAGACAGTGGAACCAAGTATCATAATGAACTTGAGTACACATCAGTTAACACCAATAGAACAAAGTGTTCATGAGAGGGGTTTAACCTTTGTTCCTACTGCAAGGCCAGATGAATTTGATCTTCATGTTGATTTCTACAAATTAGGTAGAAAACTACGGCTTAAAGAACATTTTGGGAACAAGGATGGCACAATTGAAAAATTGAAGAATAAGTCACTTCGACCCGAAAACTACTAATGCCAGTATAAACACCTATTGTCGCATGATAAGAAAAGAATTTGAGAACATAAGCAACAAACCAACTACAATAAGGAATAACTTAAACAAAGAAGAATGGATTGCCTTAAAGAATCTACAAGGAAAATTCCAAATTGGTCATTAGGGAGGCTGACAAGGGGGGAGCACTTGTCCTTCAGGACTACGATCATTTACAGGGTTGAGATTCTATCACAGCTAAATGACCCTACAGTATACCGCAGATTGCCAAAGGAACCAACAATGGAGTTCAAAAGAACTATTGATGAGTACGGAATTTTGAATAAAACAACCTGTGACTATTTGATGGTTGAATTTCCAATTACTCCCATCATTTACACCTTACCAAAAGTGCATAAAAACCCCTTGAGACTACCTGGTCGACCAATAGTGTCAGCACGGGGTTCGATCCTGCAGACATTAGCCACCTTTCTGTATGACTTACTTCAACCGTTAGTCAGGCAGATGGGTTCCTTCTTACTGGACTCTATTAAACTGGTAAAACTGCTGCAGGCCATGGAAGATCTGACAGGTGATGAGCTACTGGTAACATTAGATGTTACCAGCCTATATACCATCATACCCCATACTGAGGGGATGGCGGCCATACGTGAAGGCTTACTCTTGTACCCATATGTGGAGCCACCATTGGATGTTATCCTCCAACTGCTGGAATATTGTTTAAAATACAACTCTTTCATATTCGAGAATACCTTTTACCTCCAGGTATCGGCATAGCGATGGGTCCAATGTGGCCCCATCCTATGCCAATCTCTATGGCACAGTTTAAGACCCGGGGTACCAATTTATTTCAAGATCAAAGAATAAGATTATTCCGCAGATATATTGACAATCTTTTCTTGATCTAGAGAGGTGGAAAGGGAGAGCTGGATCAATAGTTCGAGGAGCTAAATACAGCTAATAACAATCTAAAGTTTAAGATCACATCCGATGTACAGGTCATGGACTTTCTTGATTTACATATCTACAAAACAGGTGTGAAACTACAGACCACATTATTTAAAAAAGATACAGACAGGAACTCCATTTTACAAGGTACAAGCTGCCATCCTCCCTATCTCAAAAATATTTTACACATCCTTGGTCAAGTAGAAGGTTTAAAAACAGACAGTCACGTGCACAACCAAGTATGTGGTTTATATGCTCCACTGCCCGTGTGGTAAATTTTATGTGGGTAAGACCCAGGACAATGCCCGAACTAGGATGGCCAACCACAGGTCAGCCATTAGAGCAGCCATTAACAGTGGCAAGTCTGACCAGCCTGTTGCCAGGCACTTTGTGCAGGCAACACAAGCCGTGACTGACCTTAGGTTTATTATTATTGACCATGTCTCCCCTCTATTGATACGCATTATTTGTCTCCTCAGCATTAAGTCAATAAAGCTGATATAGAAGGTCCACTAAATATTCACAAGTGACCGGTGTGTATGGTCGACCAGGGTGCTAATTCAGTATGATGACTAGTGATAGTAGGGTTTATTACTCTCTTTGAGTCAAGTTGTGCTGGATTTTCCCCTTAGAACATTTCTTTATAATTGTATTGAGACTAACAGTGATTAGAGAAACACAGCAACTAAATATATGGATATTTACATCAGTGATAGTGTATCATTAATATTATGGTTGATGACTGACAGTATACATATTACTCTTATTCTTCACTTAGTGGACGGATGGTCCCCCTTATACATAGGCATATAGCGTATACCACTATGGTTAGTCGTTTATGGTGCATTATGAAATCTATAGTTATGTTACACTGCTGAGCACTATACGTCAGGATGTTCATTGGTTCATTAATGCTGTTATGAGTCACTAGTGTTGCTATTATGATTTTTATGTTAAGCAGGTTTATCTAGGATATAGACTTTGTTTGATCTATCAACTTTTAAGTAGTCAGAGGTACCCATAACATACATCTAGTATATAGCTATTGTGGCTAACAGCAAGGAGATTACAAGGGTTATTTGACGCTGGCGTCCTTACACATGCTATGTTTGTATTTTTCTGACAGTATACTTGCTGTCAGTTTGCCGTGTCTTTTAACTTGTTGTACTGGCTCCGGTGCATGCGCAGTTGCGCTGTGGGGACGCTACTCAGTCAGGAGCATGATTGATTACGGTAACACTTAAAAGTTTGTTTGCTTTGTATGTAAGTCTGAGGACGGGGGCAACTCTGAAAACGTTTACTACAGTAAAATATTTACTTAAGAAAAAACAGAGAGTTCTTTTCTTTTTTTGGCAATTGTATGTGACTGGTTTTAAAGTGCACCCTGTTGGCTGAAGAACATAGAGTGCTGGATCTATATGGGATTTTGGTATGTATGTATGGCCGGGCTTGTGGATACATTTCCTCTTGAGAGACCGCACAAAGGCGGTAGAAACGCGTTGAGGCTACTATTGGTACACCCGAGGACCCGTAAAAGATTCACCCTGCTTTCACCTCTAAGCCCGGCCACTGAGATTCACGCTACAGGCTATAGTCACACGCAGGACATGAGGACGTATGTTGTGAGCGTTGGAAATTGAGACTCGCTGGAAGAGGACTTTGAATGAGTGATAGACTTACGGGGGGCTCTTAACTTTTAAATTCTATTATCATTTTGTATTCTTCATCTTGCTGGAAGATCTGCTGGGATTAATTGATATGCAATAAAGACTGTTAACATTGTAAGTACAATACAGTAGTGTTGTGTGCTCATTTTCAATAACCTACACTTGATTCTGGTTGCGCTTTGTTTTCCCACAGATATTTTTTGGATTCTACTCTGCTCCGGGTGGCTCGAAGGACACCTCTGGTAAATTAGCTGCAACCGGTCTCTTGGCTATTCTGATGTATGTAAACCTTTGTGGTTTAGGTTGAGATTTCTTTTGTTTTATATCACTTTGTTTTTATTTTTTTTATTATTTCTAACATCACTAGTGTATAATCTAATTTTTCTGTTATTTTTAGCATTTCATCATTATTTCATTATTATTTTATTACTATTTGCATTATTTGATTTAATTTTTTTTAAATTCTTTATAATTCTTTATAATTATTATATTATTCACCAATAAGTAATATTGTGATAAGTCCCTCCACCCAGGTAGCAAGCACTGTTTAATTTCCCCTTTTTACTTATGTATGTATGTATGTACAGGGAGTGCAGAATTATTAGGCAAGTTGTATTTTTGAGGATTAATTTTATTATTGAACAACAACCATGTTCTCAATGAACCCAAAAAACTCATTAATATCAAAGCTGAATAGTTTTGGATGTAGTTTTTAGTTTGTTTTTAGTTATAGCTATTTTAGGGGGATATCTGTGTGTGCAGGTGACTATTACTGTGCATAATTATTAGGCAACTTAACAAAAAACAAATATATACCCATTTCAATTATTATTTTTACCAGTGAAACCAATATAACATCTCAACATTCACAAATATACATTTCTGACATTCAAAAAACAAATCAGTGACCAATATAGCCACCTTTCTTTGCAAGGACACTCAAAAGCCTGCCATCCATGGATCCTGTCAGTGTTTTGATCTGTTCACCATCAACATTGCGTGCAGCAGCAACCACAGCCTCCCAGACACTGTTCAGAGAGGTGTACTGTTTTCCCTCCTTGTAAATCTCACATTTGATGATGGACCACAGGTTCTCAATGGGGTTCAGATCAGGTGAACAAGGAGGCCATGTCATTAGATTTTCTTCTTTTATACCCTTTCTTGCCAGCCACGCTGTGGAGTACTTGGACGCGTGTGATGGAGCATTGTCCTGCATGAAAATCATGTTTTTCTTGAAGGATGTAGACTTCTTCCTGTACCACTGCTTGAAGAAGGTGTCTTCCAGAAACTGGCAGTAGGACTGGGAGTTGAGCTTGACTCCATCCTCAACCCGAAAAGACCCCACAAGCTCATCTTTGATGATACCAGCCCAAACCAGTACTCCACCTCCACCTTGCTGGCATCTGAGTCGGACTGAAGCTCTCTGCCCTTTACCAATCCAGCCACGGGCCCATCCATCTGGCCCATCAAGACTCACTCTCATTTCATCAGTCCATAAAACCTTAGAAAAATCAGTCTTGAGATATTTCTTGGCCCAGTCTTGACGTTTCAGCTTGTGTGTCTTGTTCAGTGGTGGTCGTCTTTCAGCCTTTCTTACCTTGGCCATGTCTCTGAGTATTGCACACCTTGTGCTTTTGGGCACTCCAGTGATGTTGCAGCTCTGAAATATGGCCAAACGGGTGGCAAGTGGCATCTTGGCAGCTGCACGCTTGACTTTTCTCAGTTCATGGGCAGTTATTTTGCGCCTTGGTTTTTCCACACGCTTCTTGCGACCCTGTTGACTATTTTGAATGAAACGCTTGATTGTTCGATGATCACGCTTCAGAAGCTTTGAAATTTTAAGAGTGCTGCATCCCTCTGCAAGATATCTCACTATTTTTGACTTTTCTGAGCCTGTCAAGTCCTTCTTTTGACCCATTTTGCCAAAGGAAAGGAAGTTGCCTAATAATTATGCACACCTGATATAGGGTGTTGATGTCATTAGACCACACCCCTTCTTATTACAGAGATGCACATCACCTAATATGCTTAATTGGTAGTAGACTTTCGAGCCTATACAGCTTGGAGTAAGACAACATGCATAAAGAGGATGATGTGGTCAAAATACTCATTTGCCTAATAATTCTGCACTCCCTGTATGTATCCACCAGGGTGCAGGCAATATAATACAGATGCAACAAGGATGGCTTGCACTCGCTGGATTTGTAGAAAACAATTCTACAAATCCAGTGAGCGCAAGCCATCCTTGTTGCATATATATATAATATATATATATATATATTTGTATGTGTGTGTGTATAGTGTGTATGTGTGTATATATTAATCTCCTACTGTAGCTAAGACTCAGGGCCTGATGATCTAAAGCTCTCCGCCCTTGGAAGATAATCCAAGAAGTCTCGCCAGTACGGCGAGGTCCCTCAAATAATTTTAGAAACACAATTTTTACCTTAGAGATGTTTATCTCACTATGCAGGGTTCTGTATGTGAAGGAGATATTCCTATATTACAATATATGGTCTACAAACAATCCCAAAGATTTTGTGATTTCTCTCCACTTTTGCTAAAATGGTATCCATAGAAAAACCTTTGAGAACCCCCCAGAATTTATACTGACCAATAAATGTATTTCCTTCGGGCTGATGAGAGTCCATAGCTTCATATCATGTAGGATATATTCCAGCCTTTCAGGAGGAGGTCAAGAACCCTCACAAAGCTTTAGCCCCTCCCACCGCCTCTCCAGTTTACGTATAGCTAAGAAGAGGAGAGAGACAGAAAAAAGGTAGGAAAGACAAAGCAGAGTTACGAGGTGCAAATAAGAACTGTCACTCATATACAAAAATAGGGAGGGAGCTATGGACTCCCATCAGCGTGATGGGAAAAAATGAAGCATAAATTCTGTTCAACTTAGCTGTTTAGTCCATAGCTTCATAACATGTGGGATACAATACCCAAGTTAAAAGTCTATGTGAAGAATGTATGAGACAAAAAGTAGGCAGTTCCTATTTGCCGTACACTGCAGTCTGAAGGACTTTTCTTCCAAAAGCTACATCAGAAGAAGCATAAATATCAAAATAAAAAAATTTGGAAAAAGTTTGAAGGGAAGACCAAGTTGCCGCTATGCAAATCTGTTCCAAGGAGGCATCATCCTTGAAAGCCCAGGAAGTAGATAGTGATCTTGTAGAGTGAGCAGTTACTCTTTTCGGTGGCAGATCTGCCGCAACCAAGTAGGCCTTACGCATAATCTGCTGGAGACAGGATGCCAAGGCCACCGACATAGCTTTCTAAGTCTTACTAGAAGTAGAGGATAAATAAACTGGAAGTTTTTCTAAAGTATTTAGTAGCCTGAAAGTAGAACTTTAAAGCTCTGACAACATCTAGGTTGTGAAGTAATCTTTCCTTTGGATTAGAAGTAACAACTATTTCCTTATTAATATTTTCTGAAGATACCACCTTCGGAAGAATCATATTTGGTCCACCGGAAGAAAAGAACCTTCCTGGACAACAATTTAAAGTCTAAAATATGCATAGGTACAAAAGGAGCACTGAAAAGCAAGAAAGGAAAGAAAAAAGGATGCATAAATACTATAGAGCAAGGAGGCAAAATACCTTTGAGCCATAAGGACAATAGGAACCTGGTAAGACATTGTAAAAGCTGCCTGAGCAATAGTTATGTCGCGAACCTAAAATTTTGCGTTCGCAAACGGCGGACTCGAACTTCCGCAAATGTTCGCGAACCGGCGAACCGGGCGAACCGCCATAGACTTCAATGGGCAGGCGAATTTTAAAACCCACAGGGACTCTTTCTGGCCACAATAGTAATGGAAAAGTTGTTTCAAGGGGACTAACACCTGGACTGTGGCATGCCGGAGGGGGATCCATGGCAAAACTCCCATGGAAAATTACATAGTTGATGCAGAGTCTGGTTTTAATCCATAAAGGGCATAAATCACCTAACATTCCTAAATTGTTTGGAATAACGTGCTTTAAAACATCAGGTATGATGTTGTATCGATCAGGTAGTGTAAGGGTTACGCCCGCTTCACAGTGACAGACCAAACTCCCCGTTTAACGCACCGCAAACAACCGCAAACAGTCCATTTGCACAACCGCAAGCTCCGCATGGGAGTGCCCCTGTTTTTGGTCAGATTTTTAAAAGGACTGGGCACTTTGGCATGAAGATTTACATTCACTTTAACCTTCCAAAGATACACCCAGGTATGGTATCATCATCTTATTATACTCATTGGTAAAACTTAAGGGGACAGTCAAGTCGAGATTGAACTTTCGTGGTTCAAATGGGGTACGCAATTTTGAGCAACTTTTTAGTTTGCTCCTGTTGTCGATTTTTCTTCGTTCTTTTGGTATCTTTGTTTGAAAAAGCAGGAATGTGCGTATGGGAGCTGGACCGTTTTTGGTTCGGCACCTGGGTGGTGCTTTCTGATTGGTGTCTAAATGTAGCCACCGGTAGGCAGGCGCTGCCCAGGTTCTGAACCAGGGATGAGCCGTCTCCTAGGCTTACATTCAAGTGGAGATGCCAAGAGAACAAAGAAGGTTTGATAAGGGAAGTAGATTGGAGGGTTGCTTGGAGTTGCGTGCTCTATGTGAACCGTGCAGGTTTGGTTTTGACTAGACTATCCCTTTAAGACCCTTATAATTAGAATTAAGATATGTTAAAAATTCCCTGGCCTCCAGTTTGGGTATAAAAAATAAATATACACACCATCACATATGTTTGTGTATATATATATATATATATATATATATATATATATATATATAGTTTGTATGTGTTAATTTTATTCTGAAGGAGTTTATTGTTGAAAAAACTTGATAGCTCCCACCAACTTATATAGAGATTGGGGGAAAACTAAGGCAAAATTAGCCCACATAGCTTAAAGTTAAGTCCATAATCAATCTATTGACGGCAATAAGAGTTTCAAATAGATTGACTTTTGCTGTTAGAACAAAACCTATATGCGCCAACACCAATCACCAGCTAGCTTCCCAGTAGTGCATTGCTGCTCATGAGACTAGGTTTACTCTTCAACAAATAATACCAAGAAAATAAGGCACATTATAGATTATTATTAAAGGTAAATTGAAAGGTTGTTTAATATTGCATGCTCTGTCAGAATCATAGAGGTATAATTTTGACTTTACTGGTCATTTTAAAAAGTTGTTAAACTTTCAGTGTTAGCTGGAAAACGTATTTGTTATTTTTTATGTTTATCAATGTCTTTACTTTGTACTTGCATCTCCCCTACCTTGGCCTAGCAGATGCCTATTTCTGCAGTATAAATGTATAGTGACATCTGAGAAAAATAACCTAATTTTGTGAAAAGAACCTTTCTTTTTAACAGACATAACATTTTCAGATGTACTACCAATGATAATCACTGTGGGAGAAACAATGAACCAGCCCATATTTTTAAATGTCTTTGTAGTGACCCTTGAATTTTATTACCTGATATTATTGATCTCTCACGATAGGGTTAAATGCATAGGTAAAGTCCCACTTCTATATGCAGCTTCTGTGCAGGGCACAGCCGGTCCACAATCAGTAGGTTTCACGACCTAGCCAATCATCTGTTGTCGTTTCTGAACATGACAGACTTCCTGCTTCTGAATGGGGCTTTAACTACATATTTAACCACTTTGCTGGGATTAAAATTGTATTTATATAGAAGAGCCAGTTCAATCCTATGTTCTGTTGAAATATAACATGCCCTTTTAATGTCCTTTTAAATGTTGTATCATTAAAATATTGGTTTACAGGTTTCTACTGAAGACTAAATTGGAGAAGCAATTGTATTTACATTCTATTTGCTTTTATATATTATTTGTATGCCCTTCTAAAACATGGATTGCAGACAAGGTTCTATTTTTATTTTATTGATCATTTTTTAATTGCGTCTTCCATTACCGCTTCTAATTGTTTAGTGAAGCACACTTATCTGTGTATAGTGAGCTGCCATTTTGTATGGAACTCTTCTTTCGGACACATAAAAATGTTCATGTACAGTTTACAGCATAAATGGTTTACTGGGATATTTAAAAGTAATAAGACAATAGCAAGTTTGTGTTTTTATATTTTAGCAGTTTTTGACATAAAATGTTTGTGTGTTTTTATGCTAGATTTTGTTAATATTTTTCTCGTGTGTTTTCTGTTGTGTTGTAACATGTCAAATAAAAAAACACTTTGTTTATAAAAAAAAAAAAAAAAAAAGCTCTGCATGTCCTCCATCAACAACAAGTCTGTAAAGTGTCCTGTCCTTGCCCGCGTGGTCGTTGGAGGAGGAGGATTACTTTCACCTCTTCCCCTGTCAGTTTCCCGTTGTGCTGTGACATCACCCTTATACGCTGTGTAAAGCATACTTTTTAATTTATTTTGGAACTGCTGGCAGTCCCTGAAACGCACACGTGTGAAGGAAACTGACTGCTATTATTTCACAGTAAAAAAAGTTTTTTTTTTTTTTTTTTTAAATGTACACTACTGTTACTACACAAGATATGAGTTGCACTGGGGTGACAATGTGCCCTGGCAGGCCCTGAAACGCACAGGTGTGAAGGAAACTGACTGCTATTATTTCACAGTCAAAAAAGTTTTTTTTTTTTTAAATGTACACTACTGTTCAGATATGAGTTGCACTAGTGTGACAATGTGCCGTGGCAGGCCCTGAAACGCACACACGCTGGCAAGCAGGCAACTGCAATTAGATTACACTAGCAGACTGATGTTTCACAGTCAAAAAAGTTTTTTTTTTTTAAATTTACACTACTGTTACAACAGATATGAGTGGTGGTGGCACTAGTTGGCAAGTGGGCCTGGCACACACGCTGGCAGGCAGGCAACTGCAAATTTACACTACTGTTACAACAGATATGAGTGGTGGCACTAGTTGGCAAGTGGGCCTGGCACACACGCTGGCAGGCAGGCAACTGCAATTAGATTACACTAGCAGACTGATGTTTCACAGTCAAAAAAGTTTTTTATTTTTTAAATTTACACTACTGTTACAACAGATATGAGTGGTGGTGGCACTAGTTGGCAAGTGGGCTGGCACCACACGCTGGCAGGCAGGCAACTGCAAATTACACTACTGTTACAACAGATATGAGTGATGGCACTAGTTGGCAAGTGGGCCAGGCACACACGCTGGCAGGCAGGCAACTGCAATTAGATTACACTAGCAGACTGAAGTTTCACAGTCAAAAAAGTTTTTTTTTTTTTAAATTTAAACTACTGTTATATACAGATATGAGTGGTGGCACTAGTTGGCAAGTGGGCCTGGCACACACGCTGGCAGGCAGGCAACTGCAATTAGATTACACTAGCAGGACTGATGTTTCACAAGTCAAAAAAGTTTTTTTTTTTTTTAAATTTACACTACTGTTACAACAGATATGAGTGGTGGCACTAGTTGGGCAAGTGGGGCCTGGCACACACGCTGGCAGGCAGGGCAACTGCAATTAGATTACACTAGCAGACTGATGTTTCACAGTCAAAATTACACAGGCAAAAAAAAAAAAAAAAAACGAACTGATGTTCTAGCCCTAAAAAAGGGCTTTTTGGGGTGGCTGTCCAAACAGCAGAGATCAGATGAGTCCTTCAGGGAACTGTAAGTGGGACACTGAATACACTAGCCTAGCTATCAATTTCCCTATAAAATCAGCAGCAGCTTACACTGTCCCTCCTCCTCACTAACAATGCAGGATCAGAATGAATCTAAAATGGCTGCTGCCCAGGAGCTGGGAGGGTCTGGGAGGGATGTGTCTGATGCTGATTGGCTGTAAATGTGTCTGCAGACTGTGAGATACAGGCGTCAAAGTTTACTCAATGATGACGAATAGGGGGCGGATCGAACATTGCATATGTTCGCCTTGCCGCTGCGAACGCGACAAGCTATGTTCGCGGGAACTATTCGACGGGCGAACAATTTCGCAACATCGCTAATGAGCAATAGGGCTTACCTTCCCACTTGCTAGATAGGCTCATTAATTCTAAGTGAAATACTGAGTATAGCACCTTGTCACACCTGTATCTGAGAATGAGTCTGTGATTCCTGGTTTGCAGTATCTGCTTTTTCCTTGAAGCACTGGAGGGCTGAGGAAAAACTTGCATCAGATACTTTCTATATCACAAAAAATATGTTAAAACACACATATAAAAGATAATTGTAAAGAGGAAAACAGGATCCACTGTTCTATTGTAACTATCTTATATAATAACAGGCCTGTGTCTAGATGATGTTAATAAGTAGATTTCCAGCCTCCAGGGAATAATTAAACAGACCTTTATTTCTTTTTCACAGGGTCCATTAAAGCAAATGACAACGTTTCAAACCACACACTGGTTCTTAGTCATGTCCTAATTTGTCTATGTACAGGTGTGCCTTTTATACCTGATACATCAGGTCAATCTATACATATTGCCATCTTGTGGTCTTTTACTAAAATTACATGTGTTCAATAAAAAGAGAAACATTTTTTACTTTTCATTTTCTGTTTTTTCTATATATTTCACAATGTATATATTAAAAATACTATCTTAAAATTACAAACTGACCTACCTATACATATATAAAAAAATCAGAATCATAGCACAACAGATCCAACTATATTATCTGGAATTTTGCAAGTTTCTTATTAATTACAAAATTAAAGAAAAATTAAAGTCTTTGTTAAGGCCATTAGGTTCTAAAGTGTTCAAATTGTTTATCCAAAACATTTCTTTCTTTTTGAGCATATGTTCCCTTACTTGAAACCGCAACTGGCTTATATTGTGTCCCATGGAGAGGAAGTGACAGGAAACTGGAGCATCCCTATTGTTCTTCCTAATGTTAGATTTGTGTTCTGTAATTCTTGTCCTAACTTCCGTGCTGGTTTCTCTCCAATATAAATTCTGGCACACAGACATTTGATTAAATATATGGCATATGTACTTCTACATGTTAGATATTTTCTAATGGGATATTTTGTTCCATTTGCTGGATGAAAAAATTGTTTACCTTTAATTATGGAACTGCAGTGGCTGCAATGTAGACATGGATAACAGCCTATATTATCAGATCCTATTTTGGTTTGTTGTGTCTTTTTTGCACTCCCTATGCCCATAACAAACCAAAATAGCAGGGAAGTTAGGACAAGAATTACAGAACACAAATCTAACATTAGGAATGAACAATAGGGAATGCTCCAGTTTCCTGTCACTTAATCTCTATGGGACACAATATAAGCCAGTTGCGGGTTTCAAGTAATAGATCAGATAGATAAAACCAAGGAGAGGAGGTGACATTATTTAATTGTAGGTAATTGTGGGTAATTTATGTATTTAATTTATTGATAGTGTAGTGTTAGGTTTAATTGTAACTTAGGTTAGGATTTATTTTACAGGTAATTTTGTAATTATTTGAACTAGGTAGCTATTAAATAGTAAATAACTATTTAATAGCTATTGTACCTAGTTAAAATAAATATAAAGTTGCCTGTAAAATAAATATAAATCCTAAAATAGCTACAATATAATTATTAGTTATATTGTAGCTATATTAGGGTTTATTTTACAATCCTCAACAACATGTAGAACAGCTGCCAGGCAATAGTGTGCTCGTGACGACTGTGGAAAATCTGCCCAATTCCACTTGTAACAATATGTAACACGAAAATGTCCACAGCACAACTTGCTTAAAAAGTGTCTTTATTGACAAAAGAAAGAGCAACGGTTTCGTGACTGCTGTCACTTAATCATGCTATACAAACAATACTCAGAGATGATCCTTTTAAACTAATTAGCTTGGCGCCAATACATTCAATACTTGAGCGCCACCTGCTGCACAGAATACATTACTCTTTAAACATCCAAAATTTATACAATTTGCAACAAGACACTTTTTGTTTTAAAGAAACATTATTTAAACATCTTTACAGCAAGAAAGTAGTATCTCTACAATATCTAAAGCAGTTACAACACACCCTGTTACCAGCACTACATATCTATACATTATAGTAAATCAAATTTAATTAGACCTAAATTTTACCAAAAAACTGAATTTTTCCTGCATTTCATGAATTCTTTTACAAGAATTAAAAGAATTCATGAAATGCAGGAAAAATTCCGTAATAGAGGTTACCCCCAAAATGTATTAGATAATTGTAGTAATAACCTCACTACTAATAAAGATGGTAAAGATAAGAGTAAGAGAATGATCTTTACATCACAGTTCAGTGCCCATGGTAGACAAATAGCCAAAATTATTAATAAACATTGGCCTATATTGCAGAGGTGCAATAATAATTTTTATTGAGTTCAAAGAGAGACCTATTATGGCCTATAAAAGGGTAAAGAATTTGAGGGACTACTTTGTGAAGTCTGATATAGGACCAGCTAAGCAGCTACAGCAGAGTCACTTGACAAAGAAAAATGTAGGATGTTATCCTTGTTTAGGATGTATTAGTTGTAACTCAGTAATAAGGGGCAAAGAGTTTGTCCACCCTAGAAGTGGCAAACGGTATACTATTAGGAATTTTTTTACTTGCGACACTACATACACAATTTATTTAATTAAATGTCCGTGTTCCCTCATCTATATTGGAGAGACGGTAAGAAAAGTGAAGGATAGGCTTAGCCAGCACCGCTCCAATATTAGATGTGGGAACAGGGAAGCACCTGTCTCCAATCATTTTTTGGAGAAAGGCCACAGTATCAGCCAGCTCAGGTGGCAGGTCATTCATCATGTAGGCCCGCAGAGAATGGGTGGTGACCGTGAGAAAATATTAAAACAAAAAGAAATGCATTGGATTCATAAATTGGGATCATTGGTGCCTTATGGCATGAATAGGGATTTTGAGTGGTCAGTTTTTTGGTAAAATTTAGGTCTAATTAAATTTGATTTACTATAATGTATAGATATGTAGTGCTGGTAACAGGGTGTGTTGTAACTGCTTTAGATATTGTAGAGATACTACTTTCTTGCTGTAAAGATGTTTAAATAATGTTTCTTTAAACAAAAAGTGTCTTGTTGCAAATTGTATAAATTTTGGATGTTTAAAGAGTAATGTATTCTGTGCAGCAGGTGGCGCTCAAGTATAGAATGTATTGGCGCCAAGCTAATTAGTTTAAAAGGGTTTATTTTACAGGTAAGTATTTAGTTTTAAATAGGAATACTTTAGTTAATAAGATTTAATTTATTTCGTTAGATTAAAATTATATTTAATTTAGGGGGGTGTTAGGGTTAGACTTAGCTTTAGGGGTTAATACATTTATTAGAGTAGCGGTGAAGTCCGGTCGGCAGATTAGGGGTTAATACTTGAAGTTAGGTGGCGGCGAAGTTGGGGGGGGGGCAGATTAGGGGTTAATACTATTTATTATAGGGCTTGCGAGGCGGGAGTGCGGCGTTTTAGGGGTTAATACATTTATTATAGTGTCGGCGAGGTCCGGTCGGCAGATTAGGCGTAATAAGTCTAGTTAGGTGGTGGCGACGTTGGGGGGGGGCAGATTAGGGGTTAATAATTATTATGTAGGTGTCGTCGATGTTAGGGGCAGCGGATTAGGGCTTCATAGGGATAATGTAGGTGGTAGCGATGTGCGGTCGGCAGATTAGGGGTTAAAAATATTTATTATAGTGGCGGCGATGTGGGGGGACATCGGTTTAGGGGTACATAGGTAGTTTATGGTTGTTAGTGTACTTTAGAGCACTGTAGTTAAGAGCTTTATAAACCAGCGTTAGCCCAGAAAGCTCTTAACTACAGCCTTTCCATGGGCAGTAGGAGTCTTGTCGGTAGAGGTGTAACGCTCACTTCAGCCAAGACTCTAAATACCAGTGTTAGGAAGATCCCATTGAAAAGATAGGATACGCAATTGGCGTAAGGGGATCTGCGGTATGGAAAAGTTGCGGCTTGAAAGTGAGCGGTACACCTTTACCTGGCCGACTCTAAATACCAGGGGACGGCCAAAAGCAGCGTTAGGACCCCTTAACGCTGCTTTTGATGGCTAATGCAGAACTCTAAATCTAGGCGTGTGATTGGTCTTTATTTTTTTTAATTAATAAGAAAATTGCAAAATTCCAGATAATATAGTTGGATCTGTTTTTTTTTTTTTATATATGTATAGGTAGGTCAGTTTGTAATTTTAAAATAGTATTTTAATATATACTTGTGAAATATAAAGAAAAAACAGAAAATGAAAAGTAAAAAATGTTTCTCTTTTTATTGAACACATGTAATTTTAGTAAAAGACCACAAGATGGCAATATTGTATAGATTGACTGTTGTATCAGGTATAAAGGCACACCCTGTACATAGACAAATTAGACAAGACTAAGAACCAGTGTGTGGTTTGAAACGTTGTCATTTGCTTTATGGACCCTGTGAAAAAGAAATAAAGGTCTTTTAATTATTCCATGGAGGCTGGAAATCTACTTATTTGCATTTATATTGGGACCTGGCTAGTCCTGCTCCTTGCCACAGGAAAGAAAGATAAAGGTGCTGTTTCCCACACTATTACTCTAGATGATGTTAGTCTGGTGTGGGGTTTTGATAACAACAGGTATTGCTCTGCTGTCAGCAGCCAAGAAAGCAGAGTATAGTATATTAGGGCTGTTAGTGGTTCTTGCTCCTGTGTACAATTGATGTTTGTCTTGCAGCCATCTCTGGGTTACGTCACTAAAAGTCCTCATATTATTGTGTGAATTATGTCACTAATAATCCAAGTTTATTTCTCTTTGTTAATTGTTAAAACAGTATAGGATCCTATTCTATAGTACTCATTTAATTTATCTACAAGTCATTATCTTTTGTTAGGGTCCATGACTGGATTTGGAACCTGAGATGCTTCTTCCAAGCTTTGCATTATACATATTAGGGGTCCACAAGTGACCCTAGATTTATTAAGAGGACCTTATAAGTATTTAAAAAAAGAAAAGAAAGAGGTATTAATTCTTTGTACTGAGATACCTTTATTACAGACCCTATTATATTGTATATGTTACTGATATTTCCCTATTTTCTAAAATCATATATTTAAAAAAAAAAAAAAAGTATATATATTCGTAGAAGTGCATCATAGAGATGTTAGAGACTTTACATGGATAGTCATAGACCACATTCCAAAGAGACCACGGGGAGGTGATAGATCCAAGGACCTCCTTAGAAAGGAGGTCTTTTGGATCTTCACCTTGGGGACTAGGCAACCTTCAGGTCTAATTATAGAAACAGACCTTATCAACCATTGGTAATCTAGAGTAGTCCCTGGTCCAGTATCCCACTCCACTCCATTTCATTATTCCATTGTATCCTAATTCTAAATTTCTTTATTTTTTTCTCCCCTCTCATATCTGAATAACCAACGACCTGTAATGATTATTAAACAATCAAATAGAGGTCAAGTTGATTAATTACACAATAGGAGGTATCTTGAGTAATAATAGCAATATAGGGGTAGTTAACCTAGATATTAATAAATGCATTGATTAGTAGTGTAGCCTCCGAACTTAACTGTTTATTTCAGTATTGAAGTCTCACACAATTGTCCCTTACCTGATCTTAACTTTAGTAAAGGAGATTATGCTCCCTTTAGGCAACTAAGTACCATAATAATATTCTACATAGGAACAGAATAGAATTATTACCAAGAAAATTACGTATCTACAGAATATGAATTTCCAGTGGTTAAATTATTATTAGTATTATATATATTTTTATGTCTTAGTTTGCATGTAAACACACGTGTGTGTACACATCTATGTGTATCCTTAATAAGATAAGACAGGGAGTATGGGTACACCTATACATATTTGCATTTTTATGCTCATTCAAATATGTGCCCATGTACATACATCAATAAACATTTATTATATAGAATGATAGGTGATATATAGTGTAGGGGTATAATGGTTACTCCTTCACTGTTAAACCCTTTATATGTTTTATCTCCTATGTGCATATATACATAATAAACACATGCAAGTATTCTTATTTAAACTCATCCCCCCCTTGTCCCTCCCTTATAGGTATGTCCACTAGTTAGCAGGAAAGGGCCTTAAACATCCAATTACAAGTTAGGCAAGCCTATATAAATTTGCATAGGAGAATGGGCAGTATGCAGTCTATGAGTAAGGCTCCATAGGAGCTGAAACACGTCAGCCAAGCCCATCTTTGTGCTCCTAACAGCCCTTACGCTCCGGCCATGCTACAATCTTGCCTGCAAACATTTTTTTCTATTTTTTGCAGAGCTAATGCTGTTTTTATGCACGCTATATCTAAATAAAGGAACCTTGTTTTGAGCTGCTTGTCTGGACTTTCTTTCTATTATATATATATATGTTCTCAATCCAAGTCCGGGCAACAGCTGATGACGTCACTCATCCGGCAAACAACTGTTATCTCCTTAACTTAGGTGGTAACGACTCAAAGCAAGCCTGTACAAAAGGCGATCTCCACCGCCCAATCACATAAAAATTCAAAAAACTAAGTAGACAGGCTCAAAATCCGTAAAGTTTAATGTGTAAAAAAACAAAATGTCAACATAAAAGCAATACAAAAAATGGCACTTAAGCACTTGAAAAAGGAGTAAGACTGCAGGCGGGTGTCTAGCACTATGTGCAGAATTATATAACATTATTTTCTATGTTTACTTTCCCTTTAAATAACTCCCCGGGCGTAAACACAGTTTTATCTATATGGCCCACATGAACTTATCAGTCTCTTGTTGTGAAAAGCTATTTAAAAAGCATGTGATAAGAGGCAGCCCTCAAGGGCTTATATATTAGAATATGAACCTACCTAGGTTTAGTTTTGAATAAGAATACTAAGAGAACAAAGCAAATTTGATGATTAAAGTAAATTGGAAAGTTGGTTAAAATTACAAGTCCTATCTGAATAATCAAAGTTTTAATTTTGACTAGACTGTCCCTTTAAATTAACTTCTGTTATTTTTTTTTCTTTTGGCATCCTTTATTGAAAATCATATATGCATATTCTCAGCAGCAGCCAAACACTTCTGAGATCTAGCTGGTGATTGGCGGCTACACACATATGTTTTTTTGTCATTGGCAAACCAGATGTGTTCAGCTAGCTCCCAGTAGTGCATTGCTGTTAGGGTTGCCAACTGTGTTTTACAAAAATAGTACTAGACATTGGCCTTAGATGTATTCTTTTTAAAATAAAGATAGCAAGAGAACGAAGAAAAATTGATAATAGGAGTAAATTAAAAAAGTTGCTTAACCCCTTAAGGACAAGGACATTTTTCAATTTCTTTCCCTTAAGGACCAGGGCAATTTTTAAATTTCTGCTGTGTTTGTGTTTAGCTGTAATTTTCCTCTTACTCATTTACTGTACCCACACATTATATACCGTTTTTCTCGCCATTAAATTGACTTTCTAAAGATACCATTATTTGCATCATCCTATTATATAAAAGGCCAAGTGTGTTTGTCCGAAGCTGTCATGCGCAGTAGAGACAGCACGAGGACAAACACACCTGGCCTTTGAGTCCTACTCCCTAGCTGATCTGCGGCAGAAGTGGGCGTGGCCGGGTGTGAGTGGGGGATGTGGCCGGTTTGAAGAGGGCGTGGTCGGGCGTGAATGGCCGTGAAGGGGGCGTGGTCGGGCATGAAGGGGGCGTGGCCGGTCGCGAGATAGAGAGGGGAGAGAAAGGAGGGGAGTGGAGAGGGGGGAGAGAGAGAGGAGAGGGGGGAGAGAGAGAGGAGAGGGGGGAGAGAGAGAGGAGAGGGGGGAGAGAGAGAGGAGAGGGGGGAGAGAGAGAGGAGAGGGGGGGAGAGAGAGAGGAGAGTGGGGGGGGAGAGAGAGAGGAGAGGGGGGGGAGAGAGAGAGGAGAGGGGGGAGAGAGAGAGGAGAGGGGGGAGAGAGAGAGCAGAGTGGGGGGGAGAGAGAGAGAGAGGAGAGGGGGGGAGAGAGAGAGGAGAGGGGGGAGAGAGAGAGGAGAGGGGGGGAGAAAGAGAGGAGAGGGGAGGGAGAGAGAGAAGAGAGGGGGGAGAGAGAGAGAGAGGAGAGGGGGAGAGAGAGGAGAGGGGGGAGAGAGGAGAGGTTTGAAGAGGGCGTGGTCGGGCGTGAATGGCCATGAAGGGGGCATGGTCGGGCATGAAGGGGGCGTGGCCGGTCGCGAGATAGAGAGGGGAGAGAGAGGAGGGGAGAGGAGAGGGGGGAGAGAGAGAGAGGAGAGGGGGGAGAGAGAGAGGAGAGGGGGGGAGAAAGAGAGGAGAGGGGGGGGAGAAAGAGAGGAGAGGGGGGGAGAAAGAGAGGAGAGGGGGGAAGAGAGAGAGGAGAGGGGGGAGAGAGGAGAGAGAGGAGAGGAAAGGGGGGAGAGAGAGGAGAGGGGGGGAGAGAGAGGAGAGGGGGGGGAGAGAGCAGAGGGGGGAGAGAGAGGAGAGGGGGGGGAGAGAGAGGAGAGGGGGGGGAGAGAGGAGAGGGGAGGAGAGGGGGGAGAGAGAGGAGAGGGGGAGAGAGAGAGAGGAGAGGGGGGGAGAGAGGAGAGGGGGGAGAGAGAGGAGAAGGGTGGAGAGAGAGGAGAGGGGGGAGAGAGAGGAGAGGGGGAGAGAGAGGAGAGGGGGGAGAGAGAGGAGAGGAGAGGGGGGAGAGAGGAGAGGGGTAGAGAGAGGAGAGGGGGAGAGAGAGGGGCAGAGAGAGAGGAGAGGGGGGAGAGAGAGAGGAGGGGAGAGAGAGAGAGGAGAGGGGGAGAGAGCGCAAAAGAGATGGGGGAGAGAGAGGAAAAGAGAGGGGGGAGAGAGCGCAAAGAGAGGGGAGAGAGAGCGCAAAAGAGAGTGGGGAGAGAGAGAGCAAAAGAGGGGGGAGAGAGAGAGAACACAAAAGAGAGGGGGGAGAGAGAGCAAAAGAGACAGGGGGAGAGAGCGCAAAAGAGAGGGGGAGAGAGAGAGCACAAAAGAGAGGGGTAGAGAGTGAGCACAAAAGAGAGAGGGGAGAGAGAGAGAGCAAAAGAGGGGGGAGAGAGAGAACACAAAAGAGAGGGGGGAGAGAGCGCAAAAGAGAGGGGGAGAGAGAGAGCGCAAAAGAGAGAGGGGAGAGAGAGCACAAAGAGAGGGGGGAGAGAGAGAAGGGAGAGAGAGGAGGGGGGAGAGGAGAGGGGGAAGAGAGAGGAGAGGGGGGAGAGAGAGAGGAGAGGGGGGGAGAGAGAGGAGAGCGGGGGAGAGAGAGGAGAGGGGGGGAGAGGAGAGGAGAGAAAGAGGAGAGGAGGGGAGAGAGAGAGAGGAGGGGAGAGAGAGAGGAGAGGGGTGAGAAAGCGCAAAAGAGATGGGGGAGAGAGAGCAAAAGAGAGGGGGGAGAGAGGAGAGGGGGAGAGAGCGCAAAAGAGATGGGGGAGAGAGAGAGAGCAAAAGAGAGAGGGGAGAGAACGCAAAAGAGAGGGGAGAGAGAGAGAGCAAAAGAGGGGGAGAGAGAGAGAACACAAAAGAGAGAGGGGAGAAGGAGAGAGCAAAAGAGAGGGGGGAGAGAGCACAAAAGAGAGGGGGGAGAGAGAGAGAGCGCAAAAGAGAGAGGGGAGAGAGAGAGAGCACAAAGAGAGGGGGAGAGAGAGAGAGAGCAAAAGAGAAGGGGGAGAGAGAGAGAGAGCAAAAGAGAGGGGGAGAGAGAGAGCGCAAAAGAGAGGGGGGGAGAGAGAGTGCAAAAGAGAGGGGGGGAGACAGCGCAAAAGAGAGGGGGGGAGACAGCGCAAAAGAGAGGGGGGAGACAGCGCAAAAGAGAGGGTGGAGAGAGGGGGGAAAGAGAGGGGGGAGAGAGCGCAAAAGAGTTGGGGGAGTTAGAGCGCAAAAGAGATGGGGGAGAGAGCGCAAAAGAGATGGGGGAGAGAGAGCACAAAAGAGAGGGGGAGAGAGGAGGGGAGAGATAGAGGGGGGAGAGAGAGGAGGGGGGGGAGAGGAGAGGGGGGGAGAGAGGAGAGGGGGGAGAGAGAGGAGAGCAGGGGAGAGAGAGGAGAGCGGGGGAGAGAGAGGAGAGGGGGGAGAGGAGAGAGAGGAGAGAGAGGAGAGGAGGGGAGAGAGAGAGAGGAAGGAAGAGAGAGAGGAGAGGGGGGAGAAAGCGCAAAAGAGATGGGGAGAGAGAGCAAAAGAGAGGGGGGAGAGAGCGCAAAGAGAGGGGGGAGAGAGCGCAAAAGAGAGGGAGAGAGAGGAGAGGGGGGAGAGAGCGCAAAAGCGATGGGGGAGAGAGAGCAAAAGAGAGGGGGAGAGAGCGCAAAGAGAGGGGGAGAGAGCGCAAAAGAGAGGGGAAGAGAGAGAGCGCAAAAGAGAGAGGGAAGAGAGAGCAAAACAGGGGGGAGAGAGAGAAGACAAAAAAGAGGGGGAAGAGAGAGAGAGCAAAAGAGAGGGGGAGAGAGAGAGCGCAAAAGAGAGGGGGGAGAGAGAGCACAAAAGAGAGGGGGAGAGAGAGAGAGCACAAAAGAGAGGGGGGAGAGAGAGAGGGGAGAGAGAGAGAGGAGGGGAGAGATAGAGGAGGGGAGGGAGAGAGGAGGGGAGGGAGAGAGGAGGGGGGGAGAGAGAGGAGGGGGGAGAGAGAGGAGGGGGGAGAGAGAGAGAGAGGGGAGGGAGAGAGAGGGGGGAGCGAGAGAGGGGGAGAGATAGAGCTCAAAAGAGATGGGGGAGAGAGAGAGCTCAAAAGAGAGGGGGAGAGAGAGCAAAAGAGAGAGGGAGAGAGCGGGAAGAGAGGGGGGAGAGAGCGCAAAAGAAAGGGGGAGAGGGACAGTGCAAAAGAGAGGGGGAGAGAGAGAGAGCAAAAGAGAGGGGGAGAGAGAGCACAAAAGAGAGGGGGGAGAGAGAGAGAGCAAAAGAGAGGGGGGAGCGCAAAAGATAGGGGGGAGAGAGCACAAAAGAGAGGGGGAGAGAGATCGCAAAAGAGAGGGGGGAGAGAGAGCGCAAAAGATAGGGGGGGAGAGAGGGGAGAGAGAGAAGGGAGAGAGAGAGGTGGAGAGAGGGGGAGAGAGAGCAAATGAGGGGGGAGAGAGCGCAAAAGAGAGGGGGAGAGAGCGCAAAAGAGAGGAGGGGGAGAGAGCGCAAAAGAGAGGGGGGAGAGAGAGCGCAAAAGAGAGAGGGGAGAGAGAGCACAAAGAGAGGGGGAGAGAGAGAAGGGAGAGAGAGGAGGGGAGAGAGAGAGGGGGGGAGAGAGGAGGGGGAGAGAGAGGAGGGGGGAGAGAGGAGGGGGGAGAGGAGAGGGGGGAGAGAGAGGAGAGGGGGGAGAGAGAGGAGGGGGGGAGAGAGGAGAGGGGGGCGAGAGGAGGGGGGGGAGAGAGAGGAGAGCGGGGGAGAGAGAGGAGAGGGGGGGAGAGGAGAGAGAGAGGAGAGGAGGGGAGAGAGAGGAGGGGAGAGAGAGAGGAGAGGGGGGAGAAAGCGCAAAAGAGATGGGGGGAGAGAGAGCAAAAGAGAGGGGGGAGAGAGGAGAGGGGGAGAGAGCGCAAAAGAGATGGGGAGAGAGAGCAAAAGAGAGGGGGGAGAGAGCGCAAAAGAGAGGGGGGAGAGAGAGAGCAAAAGAGGGGGGAGAGAAAGAGAACACAAAAGAGAGAGGGGAGAGAGAGAGAGCAAAAGAGAGGGGGGGAGAGCACAAAAGAGAGGGGGGAGAGAGAGAGCGCAAAAGAGAGAGGAGAGAGAGAGAGAGAGAGCAAAAGAGGGGGGAGAGAGAACACAAAAGAGAGGGGGGAGAGAGCGCAAAAGAGAGGGGGAGAGAGCGCAAAAGAGAGGGGGGAGAGAGAGAGCGCAAAAGAGAGAGGGGAGAGAGAGAGAGAGCACAAAGAGAGGGGGGAGAGAGAGAGAGAGAGAGAGAGAGGGGGGGAGAGAGCAAAAGAGAGGGGGAGAGAGCAAAAGAGGGGGAGAGAGAGAGCGCAAAAGAGAGGGGGGAGAGAGAGCGCAAAAGAGAGGGGGGGAGACAGCGCAAAAGAGAGGGGGGGAGACAGCGCAAAATAGAGGGTGGAGAGAGAGAGGGGGGAAGAGAGGGGGAGAGAGCGCAAAAGAGATGGGGGAGAGAGAGAGCGCAAATGAGATGGGGGAGAGAGCGCAAAAGAGATGGGGGAGAGAGAGCACAAAAGAGAGGGGGAGAGAGGAGGGGAGAGACAGAGGGGGGAGAGAGGAGGGGGGAGAGAGAGGAGGGGGGGAGAGGAGAGGGGGGGAGAGAGAGGAGAGGGGGGGAGAGAGAGGAGAGGGGGGGAGAGAGAGGAGAGCAGGGGAGAGAGAGGAGAGCGGGGGAGAGAGAGGAGAGGGGGGGAGAGGAGAGAGGGGAGAGAGAGGAGAGGAGGGGAGAGAGAGAGAGAGAGGAGGGAAGAGAGAGAGGAGAGGGGGAGAAAGCGCAAAAGAGATGGGGGAGAGAGAGCAAAAGAGAGGGGTGAGAGAGCGCAAAGAGAGGGGGGAGAAAGCGCAAAAGAGAGGGAGAGAGAGGAGAGGGGGGAGAGAGCGCAAAAGCGATGGGGGAGAGAGAGCAAAAGAGAGGGGGAGAGAGCGCAAAGAGAGGGGGGAGAGAGGGGAGAGAGAGAGAGGGGAGAGAGAGAGGTGGAGAGAGGGGGAGAGAGAGAGAGCAAATGAGGGGGGAGAGAGCGCAAAAGAGAGGGGGAGAGCGCAAAAGAGAGGGGGAGAGCGCAAAAGAGAGAGGGGAGAGAGAGCACAAAGAGAGGGGGAGAGAGAGAAGGGAGAGAGAGGAGGGGAGAGAGAGAGGGGGGGAGAGAGAGGAGGGGAGAGAGAGAGGGGGGGGGAGAGAGGAGGGGGGAGAGAGAGGAGGGGAGAGAGAGAGGGGGGGGGAGAGAGGAGGGGGGAGAGAGAGGAGGGGGGAGAGGAGAGGGGGGAGAGGAGAGGGGGGAGAGAGAGGAGGGGGGGAGAGAGGAGAGGGGGGGGGGAGGAGGGGGGGGAGAGAGAGGAGAGGGGGGGGGAGAGGAGGGGGGGAGAGAGAGGAGAGCGGGGGAGAGAGAGGAGAGGGGGGGAGAGGAGAGGAGAGAGAGAGGAGAGGAGGGGAGAGAGAGGAGGGGAGAGAGAGAGGAGAGGGGGGAGAAAGCGCAAAAGAGATGGGGGAGAGAGAGCAAAAGAGAGGGGGGAGAGAGGAGAGGGGGAGAGAGCGCAAAAGAGATGGGGGAGAGAGAGCAAAAGAGAGGGGGGAGAGAGCGCAAAAGAGAGGGGGGAGAGAGAGAGCAAAAGAGGGGGAGAGAAAGAGAACACAAAAGAGAGAGGGGAGAGAGAGAGAGCAAAAGAGAGGGGGGGAGAGCACAAAAGAGTGGGGGGAGAGAGAGAGCGCAAAAGAGAGAGGAGAGAGAGAGAGAGCAAAAGAGGGGGGAGAGAGAACACAAAAGAGAGGGGGGAGAGAGCGCAAAAGAGAGGGGGAGAGAGCGCAAAAGAGAGGGGGGAGAGAGAGAGCGCAAAAGAGAGAGGGGAGAGAGCACAAAGAGAGGGGGGAGAGAGAGAGAGAGAGATTTATTTTTCCCTCTGCCATCTGCCACCCACCACCCTCTGCCACCACTTACATTTTGACATATTAATTGCGGCCAGATCGTGTGTGCGCGCACACGCACGCCCCCCACCCCCAACGCACGCTTCCCCGACAGGCATTTCCCATTGCTGGCCAGAAGCTTACCAGCGATGGGCCGCCTACCCGCCTCCCTACAGCTGCTCCCACCCACCAACGATTGGCACCATCGCTGGCCAATGCAGAGAGGGGCACAGAGTGGCCCTTTCTGCATCAATGTGCCAAAAAAGGTATTGCAGTGATGCCTCAATATCGAGGCATCACGGCAATACCTTGAAAGCGGCTGGAAGCGATCAGGATCACTTCCAGCCGCTTGAAACCCCTAACGACGTACAGGGTACGTCGCTGGTCTTTAAAGACCAGTTTGTGTGTGACGTACCCTGTACGACGTGTGTTGTTAAGGGGTTAAAATTGCATGCTCTATCTGAATCACGAAAGAAAAAATTTGGGTTCAGTGTCCCTTTAATATTGTTTTTACTTCTGTGATTACATTGTATATGTCTCTGCAGAATGCCCCCTTATCTCAGGGCTGTTTACGAGTTGCAATTTAGCCAATCAGTGCAGTCTCATTTGTAACAGGAGTGAGCACAGTGTTATTTATATGGTACAGATGAACTGTTTCTGTCTTGCTGTGAAAAGAGTATAAAATGGACTGAGATAAAGGCGGCCTGCAGGGGTTTAAAAGCAGGCAGAGATTTAGAGTTTTAGATGTTATAATGTATATTAATATAACAATATTGGCTATTCAAAGCTTAGGGAATGGGTAATAAGGCGTTATCTATCTTTTTAAACAATACAAATTTTGGAGTAGACTGTCCCTTTAAGCTTTGTCCAAATCTAAACCGAGGTTCTGCCACATACATATGTTCACGAGTACTAATTTTATCTCCTTCACTGTCAGTGTTTTGCTCCACTGGCTGCTAATGACACAAAACATTGTTTTTACCCTTTCCTTCCCTTCCATGAGCCATTGACTTCCTTTAAAAATCTGTAGGCAGCTCTGGGGACACTACATTTTGTTTTACAGATTTTACAGGTGCTTGAACTACAGAACAGTCCATTCAGTTCAATATTGGACTGACTTTAACTATGTGTTTAATCCCTTTGCAGGCAACAGTGCTTGAGTACAGTACATAAATGTATGATTTTAAAAAAAGAAAAAGATTTACTATGCATTTTATTCTCTTAAATAATTACACGATTACTGTGTACATGTAATATTCAGTATGAGGTTTAGTGGCCTAAAGTAAACTACCTGCTTTGTGAAAATTCCAGTTCCTTTGTTATTTCTGCAGCTTCCAGCCTGCAGGTGGCACTGCAGAGTTATGTAATGTAGCAACTTTTGTAACGTTCCCAGCTCCTTTCTGCGTATTGTTGTTATGTTTACAATTTATGTAAGTATGCAGTGTGTATGTTCCGTTTTTGAGGTTGTCTAACTAGGCCATGTTTATAGGGTGACTCTTGTTTGTCTCTTGCTGTATTGCGCTAGTGCTATTTGTGCAGTTTATGTCACACTACTAATAACAGTGAAAATGGTTAGAGAGGAAGACGTACTATCATGTGATTAGTTTTTTTTTTCTTCCTTTTCCTGGAGGAGCAAAAAAAAAAAAAATAAAGTTAAATGTCACATCTGTACATGGGCATCTCCAGGAATGACCAACAATAATAGACAAATAACTAGAGTGGTACTTGTGAATTGGAAATAAAAATGCACTTATTTGCTCTAACGCCCGTCAGTATATGAAGGGAAATGCATTCAACATATAGGAGGGTAAAATTGGGGAAAGGGGATAAAGGAATGGAGAAAAGAGAAATGGGTAAGCCAAGAGGGAGTTTGAGGGGTAAAGATGAGAAAGGCTGGGAAGGAGAGAGCAGAAAAAAATACGGGAGATGCAGTGTGGAATAGAAGATAATAGGGAGAAAGGAAGATTTTGTTTAAAGGGGCAGCCTGGCCTCCAATGCACTTTGTGCTGCAAATTTCCTGTGAGAACTATGTTGTGGATGTGACTGGTAGCAGGGTAAGTATGATGCTTGTATAGAAACTAGAGTACAGAGAGAGTGGGCTGTAAGAAGTGTGATATAGAGTGGGCTCAGCATCTCAATGTAAGGCTGTACTGGAACATTGGAGGAGACAGGGACTAGGATTTTTTTTATACCTCTGGTCCTTAAATGGACAGTAAAGTTAAAATTAAACTTTCTTAATTCAGATAGAATTTTAAACCTTTGGCTGCTAAGCCATTTACCACCTGGGTGCTAAGCTAGTTTTGAGTTTTTTGTTGCAGTTCACGTTTAAACACTTTTAGAAATAAAGTTTGTGTGAATAAACTATACAAACTATATATTGTTTTTTTCAGCAGACCTAGCAGATTCCAAATATAGCATTATTATATGTGTATGTCTCAACAGGTTTTAAAAATATAGCATCAAATATGAAAAAAGTGTGTTTTTATAGAAAAATAAAATTGCAAACTATTTTTTATTAACTCTATCATCAAAACCTGTGTTGCTAAATATTTGCAGTAGGTAACCTGTCTAAAATAAGCAGAAATTGAGAACATTTCCCTGTGTTTTTCTACCGTTTTATTGCTGATGTGTCAATTTGATCGACCTTAACAAAAAGCATCTTTAAATGTAATGTATTGTTGCCAGCAATTAAACAAATCTAGCTGCCTGGGAAGTTAAGATATGACAACTAAACTATATATTTTTTTAATTACACCCCCAGCTGCATCAAATGAGGTCTTATTTATATCACAAATCTGAAGTGTGCAACAAATAAGCGAATATCGCACTTGTAAAAAAAAAAATTAAACAAAGCAACATGTTCATTTATATCTTACACACTCCAAATTTTTGCTAGCAATACATGCAGCCCCTCATTTGATGCGCCAAGGGGTGTATTTTCCAAAACTGTGTACCTTGTATACTGTATCTTAAATTCCCAGGTGACTACAACTGTCTAATTGTAGACATCACCCCAAATGTTTAACGACAATTTTAAATAAAATTTTCTAGGTTGCCATATCTGCACTTAAACAGCTCTAGCCACCTGGGAAATTAAATTAGGGTACATAAAGTACAAATAGAAAGTACACCCCCTGATGCATCAAATGAGGGGCTATATGTACTTCTAGCACAAAAGTGGAGTGCGCAAATATTAATTGAATATTGTGCTTTGCTTAGAAAATATTTTTTTCTAAGCAAAGTGACATGTTCATTTATGTCTTTCGCACTCCAAATTTGTACTAGCAATACATGCAGCCCCTCATTTGATGCGTCAAGGGGTGTACTTTCCAAAACTGTGTACCTTGTATACTGTATCTCTAATTCCCAGTTGGCTACAGCTGTTAAACTGCAGACATGGCTACCTTGAAACACTTAAAACTGTTTAACTGCATATACAGGTGAAACTCGAACAATTAGAATATCATGCAAAAGTTAATTTATTTCACTAATGCAACTTAAAAGGTGAAACTAATATATGAAAGACTCATTACATGCAAAGCAAGATAGTTCAAGCCGTGATCAGTCATAATTGTGATGATTATGGCTTACAGCTCATGAAAACCCCAAATCCACAATCTCAGAAAATTAGAATATTGTGAAAAGGTGCAATATTCTAGGCTCAAAGTGTCCCACTCTAATCAGCTAATTAAGCCATAACACCGACAAAGGGTTCCCGAGCCTTTAAATGGTCTCTAAGTCTGGTTCAGTAGGAATCACAATCATGGGAAAGACTGCTGACCTTACAGTTGTGCAGAAAACCATGATTGACACCCTCCATAAGGAGGGAAAGCCTCAAAAGGTAATTGCAAAAGAAGTTGGATGTTCCCAAAGTGCTGTATCAGAGCACATTAATAGAAAGTTATGTGGAAGGGAAAAGTGTGGAAGAAAAAGGTGCACAAGCAGCAGGGATGACCGCAGCCTGTAGAGGATTGTGAGGAAAAGGCCTTTTAAAAGTGTTGGGGACTTTCACAAGGAGTGGACTGAGGCTGGAGTCAGTGCATCAAGAGCCACCACACACAGACGGATCCTGGACATGGGCTTCAAATGTCATGTTCCTCTTGTAAAGCCACTCCTGAACAACAAACAACGTCAGAAGCGTCTTAATTGGGCTAAAGAAAAACATACCTGGTCTATTGCTCAGTGGTCCAAAGTCCTCTTTTCTGATGAGAGCAAATTTTGCAACTCATTTGGAAACCAAGGACCCAGAGTATGGAGGAAGAATGGAGAGGCACACACAGCAAGATGCTTGAAGTCCAGTGTGAAGTTTCCACAGTCTGTGTTGATTTGGGGAGACATGTCATCTGCTGGTGTTGGTCCACTGTGCTTCATTAAGTCCAGGGTCAACGCAGCCGTCTACCAGGAGATTTTGGAGCACTTCATGCTTCCTTCCACAGACGAGCTCTATTGGGATGCTGACTTCATTTTCCAGCAGGACTTGGCACCTGCCCACACTGCCAAAAGCACCAAAACCTGGTTCAATGACCGTGGGTTTACTGTGCTTGATTGGCCAGCAAACTCGCCTGACCTGAACCCCATAGAAAATCTATGGGGCATTTCCAAGAGAAAGATGAGAGACATGAGACTGAACAATGCAGATGAGCTGAAGGCCGCTATTGAAGCATCTTGGTCTTCCATAACACCTCAGCAATGCCACAGACTGATAGCTTCCATGCTACGCCACATTGAGGCAGTAATTGCTGCAAAAGGGGCCCAAACCAAGTACTGAGCACATACAGTATGCATGCTTATACTTTTCAGAGGTCCTATATTGTTCTATGTACAATCCTTGTTTTATTGATTGCATGTAATATTCTAATTTTCTGAGTTTGTGGATTTGGGGTTTTCATGAGCTGTAAGCCATAATCATCACAATTATGACAAATCACGGCTTGAACTATCTTGCTTTGCATGTAATGAGTCTATCTCATATATTATTTTCAACTTTTAAGTTGCATTAGTGAAATAAATTAACTTTTGCACAATATTCTAATTTTTCGAGTTTCACCTGTATAACCCCTATACGTTTAATCGACTTCATTAATTGACTAACCTAATTCTAAATGATTTTAAAAAATCTTGAGCAGTAACATATATCTGTCCCTGCTCATTGTAGCAGGGACGATAGAAGTAATCTGAGTAGACTGCTTTGACCAATATGAGGCTATGCTTGGCTTTTGCACAATCCCCATTAGCTGAGTGAGGCCCCAGAATTTCCTCATCTCTTGCAAATTGGTCGCAGTTCCATCGATGTGCTCTGGCATGGTGGCTCAATTCTGCATCAGTATTTTGAAAAAATTGTTCAGCATACAGATTTGTCTGCTGAACAATAAATTCTAAGAACTTGTTGATGGGTTCAAAATTTGCAGTGCCCACCAAGAGGCCAGAATTGCCAGTAAATGGAGGCAACACTGGCTGAAGCATATTAGGGGAGGTCCAGTTGTAGCTTGGAACAGGCCTGCCCATAACTCCCACAATATGCCGTGCGGCCACTGCAGATGTTGTTGCAACATCCCCCATGCCCCTGACTCCCACAGTATGCTGTTGGCCACTGCAGATGTTGTTGCCATCCATCTACCATGGGAACTGACAACTCTGAACTGTCTGCGGCCACGCCGTGGCTCAGTTGGTTCATCTGTCTTCCTTGAACTGTCACTATATGATGACAGCCCAGGGAAAAAGTCGCTGTCAGAATCTTCTGCAGCAGATGTATCATCAGAGAAGAATTCAGAGTCTAAGTTCATAAAAATCTCAGCTGCTTCCTCAGCACTCATCAGACGCTTAGCCATAATTCTCTTTACAAAAATAAAGATATTTTCAAAGAAATTATGCTGCTAGAAATAAAATATACATTTTACTACAAAAAATAAGCTTTTTGCAGCAAAAATTAAAGGATTTTAGACTATGGGGAAGCTGAGCAAAGAGGATGCTTACTCACCTAACACACAGGCCAAAAGACTGATAAAAATATTAGTTTTTCATAAAAAGCATCCCTCTACCATTGGTAATTTGTAACCACATAATCTAGGTGATTTTGGGATTGAAAATATAATATCAGGAGCCATATTGGAAAAGGGAATGTGACATTTTACAGCTAAGTGATCACTGCATTTACAGTGATTACTACAGTGATTAATACAGTGATCATTTAGTTAGAATATATAAACCAATATTTTTTTTTTTTAAAGATATATGAGTTAATTTTTAGAAAATATATTTTGGGGGTCTCTAGGCAGTTTTGATTTTTATTTATGAGCCCCTAAAGACCCCCACGTTTTCTTTTTTTTTTTTTTTTACATTTAGTTTAATAACTTTTTTTACTTTTTTTTGCAGATGCCACATACTGTATACTGTTGGAAAGGTGAGGCGATTACCTTTCCAACAGTGGGTCTTGGGGGTACGAAGGTACTAGGCTTCTATGCAGCATTTCCCCATCTCCCTATAACTGACAATTGTCAGTTGTCCATAAAGTTGCGCGGTGACGTCACAACGTGAAGCCCTGGCGATGCCTGTCACTATGCAGGCCAGATCGCCGGGGTAAGAGCGGGTGGGAGCTCCCAGATCTCCCTCAAAGTGGGAGAGTGCTAGCGACGGCTCTGAGCCGTCGTTAGCACCTGACTGAGACAATTTGCAATGGCTCAGATCCGTCGTTAGCACTCGAGGGGTTAAACAACTCTCCAATTTACTTTTATAATTTGCTTTGTTTTGTTGGCATCCTTTGTTTAAAAGCATTCCCAGGTAGGCTCAGGAGCAGTAATGCACTACTAGGAGCTAGCTGTCGATTGGTGGCTGCAAATATATGCCTCTTACCATCAGATGTGTACAACTCCTAGTAATGCATTGCTGCTCCTTCAAGAAAGGATACAAAGAGTTTGAAGCACATTTGAAATTAGAAGTCAATTGGATAGTTGTCTAAAATGGTATTCTTTATCTGAATCATGAAAGAAAAATGTGGGGTGTTGTATCCCTTTAATTAGCTGCTCCCCTCAGTGCATTCACTGAGTGCATACACAACCTCATGTGTCCCTGACTCGGGGTTACCTTTTGGCCACTTCCTTCCATATGCATACTAAGTGTTGTGCTGCTGCGTAGCAGTATAGCTATTTGTATCACTATTGAGGGACTTGAACAAATCCTGCTGCTGGACTAGCAACTGGAGAGAGTTGCTTGTTGTACACATGAGTTGTAAATCATTTTTTTTTTTTTTTTTTTTAATTCTCTTTTTATTATTGCAAGAAAAGGACAATAACATCAAGACAATACATCGTGTGCGGTATAAATTGACAGAGATTTAAACATTTCTCCAAGGTGTGTGAGACGCTAAGGCGCCCTACGAAACATGTCTCTACGAATTTAAATCCATAGGGTTATGGTAGTCCATTACACACGTTTAGAGTCCAAATCGTCCAAAGATACTTTCAGATATCGTTCCTTTGCAATATTTTTTTTACATTTTTTAACAAACAAACATTTAAACAACATAGTTATCAAACTACAAAACAATATTAAGAAGATAAGGACAAGAAAAGGCGGTAATAATAGTATGCACCTGTATGTAAAACCTGTGCTCTCTACATGATCCTCTAAGGTTTCTCTTCCCCCCCCTCCCTCCCCCCCCCTTTTAGAATGATTAAGTGAGAGTAGATAGGATGGAGGGAAGAGGGGGAAGAAGGGGGAGAGAAGAAGAAAAAAAAAAAAAAAAAAAGAGAGAAATTAGTTACTGTCCACTAGAACAACATCAATTCTACCCGAGGCTGTTCAGGGCTTTGATCTTTGGCACTGTCTATGATGTGTTGCCAGTCAGCAGACATACCCAACTGAAGTATTGTCTCCAGATGAGCGAAGGGCTGCAAGATTTGTCTCTGTATGGGTGGGTCTAGTTTACTTAAAAGCGGTTTCAATTTCCTAAGGAAAGGGCGTAATCTGTGCATGGTGTCTAGTCTGGCATCGTATTGCTCCACGAAGAGTTGTCTGAGTAGTGTGTGCCTGAACTGAGCTATTGTCGGGGACTGTCTTGTAATCCATCTCTGAAGGATACAGTGTCTCGCAAGCAACATGCACAATGTGAGGAATCTATGAAATCGCACGAGGGTCTCGTCCCATTTAAACAAGAAGATCTCTGCACTTGTGAGCGTGATCTCCTCACCCAGTGTAACCCGCAACCAGTATTGGCATTGTCCCCAGAACTTTTTGATCTTGGGGCATGTATAAAAGTAATGTTGAAGTGTAGGGGCAGCTGCTCTGCATTTGACACATATGTCGGCTAGTCGTCTGTCCCATTTGGACAATCTATGTGGTGTAATATAGTCCGAGTGTAACAGTCTCGTTTGTGCTTCTCTATAATGCACTGCTAATGTGGCTTGCCTCGTGCGCTCCAGGCTATTTTTTATGTCTTGTTCTGTCAGGTACACCGAGCATGTATCATTGAGTTTTGATAATATATTAGAAAGGATCGGGGTCTCGCTCTGCCTCAAGAGACGCATATAAAAATGGGAAAGTGAGAATCTACCCAGCCGAAACATCGTTTGGGATATCGCAAAGGGTGACCCCCTCCCAGAAGCTTGCGTTGGAAGCTTTTAAGGAGCAGACATAGTGTCTTAATTGTAAGTATGCGTAGAAGTGACCGTTTGGGAGTTGGAATTTGTTCTTTAGTTCCTGGAAAGACCTCACTATATGTTGCAAGGGATCCATTACATCTCCGATGGTTTTTAAACCCCGTTCCCTCCAGACACGGAACGGTTTGTGATCACTTCCAGCCGGGAAGGAGGGGTTGCCCATTATCGGAATAAATTTCGGGGAGGTGGCGTCAATCTTCAGGTACTTGTGTATCAGATACCAAGCTCTTAGAGGATCTCTATACAGCATACTCCTGGTGATCTTAGAGGGTAAGGTCCCATTTCCATACGGTAGATAGGTTAGCGCAATAGGCGCCGTTACTGTTTCCTCTAGTTTCGTGTCACAGAAATGTCCCGTGTTCATTTGCCAGTCTGTCACCAGACGTGCCAGAGCTGCCCAATTGTATAATTTAAGATTGGGGAGGCCCAATCCTCCTGCAGTATAAGGGGAATGAAGTTTGTGAAGCGCTATACGCGGTTTGCCCCCCTTCCACACAAAGCGGGTTATGGCTCTTGTGAGCAGAGTTGTAAATCATTTTAAACATAGTGGCTCATTAGCAACGAAAAAGTTATTCAAGTGGGCATTTGTCACCTTTTGCCTCCTCTCTGGATGCCCATGCTCATTTCTCCATAAGCAAATATACTGTACAGCAAGCAATATATGTCTCTCTTATTTCTTATTGGCTCAGTAAAAAAAAAATTGTGGTAGAAAAACATTTATCATTTATGACTTTTAGAGACAACACCAAGCTACACCTTTGTTTTGAAAACTGGTATGAAACATAGATTTAAAAAAATAGTGCTGCTAATCATGTGTATTTTAATAGACACAGAGAGAAGCGCACTCACAGGAATGAACAACCAGCTCAATAACATTGTTAGCGTGTTCTATGGCGATTTTCCACCTGGGTGCAGCTTCTTTTTAGCCCAGTAATGCTTTTCACAGAGTAGAACTTTCCTGTAGTATATCAGTCTGATTCCTCCTATTATGGTCAGTCCAGCACCGAAATTCCAGGCAATTCCTCTTTGAACAAGGAACACAGCAACCCCAAATGATCAATTTTGTCTTCATTGGGCTTCGTCAGTGAGGTATAGCCATATTCCTCTAAGCACGCTGATCAAGGAGTCTACGTCTGGTTGCCCATTTTTCCCTTAGGAAACCAGATGTGGACTTCTTGCCCAATGTTCTTTGAGGGATATGGCTACACCTCACTGATGAGGCCCAAAGGAGGACGAAGTGATCGTCTAGGGTTGCTTTTTCCCTTGTTCAGAGGAGAATTGCCTGGTATTTCGGGCTGGACTGACCTAGTTAGGTGGGATCAGACTGATATACTTCAGGGATGTTTTCCTCTGTGAAAAGCACAACTGGGCTAAAAAACTTCTCCCAGGTGGTAACCAGGCCATAGAACATGCCACGTAGCTGTTGTTTATTCCTGGCTGCTTCTCTTTCTGTTTGTATTGGAATTATGACCCTGGGGGAAGTCTCCCTACGGGTGATGGGGGAAACCATATGTGGACTCCTTGTCTGGGGTTGCCATTTACTTTTTTTAAGAGGAGAATTGCCTGGTATTTTGGGCTGGACTGACCTTATGAGGCGGGATCAGAGTGATATACTTCAGGAAAGTTTTTCTCTGTGAAAAGCACAATTGGGCTAAAAGAAGCTACTCCCAGCTGGTAACCGGACCACAGAACAAGCCACTGAGCTGTTCGTTCCTGGCAGACTGCTTCTCTTTCTGTTTGTATTTGTAATCATGTGTGATACCTGTCCCCAGAACTAAAGGATGCTTGTGAATATAGTGTCTTTTCCTACAAGATAGATTTAATTTAATTGTTTTCTTTAAATAGATTAATGAATTTAAGAATGAAAGAAGTATATAACACAAAATGTTAGCGCAGGAAGATTACTAGTATTTTTAGATGCAAGGATTTACTGATATGTAAATAGCAGGAGCTGTTCGATTACCAACAAAACCTTGTTATAAACAAGGCAGTTGTCATTACTGATCTGACCTCTGGTCCTTTAACTTTGCAGACTGCAAGATATGTTTGTCTCCTCCTTAATCTTTGCAGCCTCAGTCACACTCTACAACAGTCATTTTACAACTACCAAAGTGTAACTGCATGATAGCCGCTGCTGCCCAGTAGAATGCTTCCAACCTTTTATGTCAAAGGTTATATCAAAAAGATATTGTTTATTCTTTTTTAATTTAATGTTTAATGTATTATAAGTAGTTATAGTCTTACTTAAATATAAATCATTTTGATATATATAGAAACATAGATATTGCCTATAGGCCCGGCAAGTTTTCCTATAAGTATATATCTAGTTAGTAGGATAGCCTAATGCTTGTCCCAGATGCAGTGTTTGTCATTACTACCGCTTGTGGAAGTTTATTCCATGTATCAATCATCCTTTCTGTAAAGAAGTGCTTCCTCAAATTACTCCTGAATATACTACCCTTGCACTTGAGATTATGACCCCTTGTTCTTTCTTTTTTATGTAAAATACTCACTGGCTCAGTTTTACTAAGCTCTTTAAAATACTTGAAAGCTGCTTTCATATCACCTCTTTCCCTTCTCTGCTCTAAGCTATACATATTTAGGTAATTGAGCCTCTCCTTGTACGTTTTATTTTTTAGACCATGTACCATTTTGGTAGCCCTCCTTTGCACAGATGCTAGTTTGTTTATATCCATCTGAAGATATGGCTCCAGAACTGCACACAATACTCAAGATGAGGCCTAACTAATGATCTGTAAAGTGGCATAAGAACCTTATTATTTCTGCTGCAAATACCTCTACAAATACATCCAAGCATTCTGCTGGCCTTACTCGCAGCATTACTACATTGTTTACTAAGTTTTAAATCATCTGAAATAATAATTCCCAAGTCCTGTTCCTCGTCTGTAACAGTCAGTAAAGTGTCATTAAGTCTGTAATAAACGTTTGGATTTTTCTTCCCTAAATGCATTATTTTACACTTTACTGTGTTAAACTTTAGATCATTCATTTTCCAATCCTATAATTGTTGTATATCACTTCTCATTTTGTCTACCCCCCACTGGAACATCTACTCTATTATAAATGTTTGTATCATCTGCAAACAGACAGAACAGAACAGGCCCCAGAACTAACTCCTAAGGAACACCACTAGTAACAGCCCCCCTCTGCTAAATGTACTCCATTTAATAAGACACTTTGTTTTCTGCCCATAAGCCAGCATTCTACCCAGTTCACAATTTTTGAGTCTAGACCAAGGAGATACAGTTTGTGAATAAGTTTATTGTGTGGGACGGTGTCAAATGCTTTACTTAAATCTAGACATGCTACATCAACTGCTCCACCCTGGTCTAATAATTTTTGTAACATAATTAAAATAATTATTATTATTACAAACATTTCAATCGCCTGTTTTTGGTGGTTATTAATCCTTATTTATGGGATTTATGTGGTTTTAAGTTACTGCTCCAGAGACAGAGATTTTTTTCAGCTTAAATTTTAACTAATAGAGTTATAAGATAGACACCGGTGTCTCCTAACTATAGCCAAAAGAAAGCTATTTTAGACAGAGTTTTGAAAAACTGTACTAAATATTAATTTGAATGGATGTTTTAGATTGTGTTAATAAATTATTTATTTGTGACATGCACTCGTTTTAGTCATTTTATTCATGGGAAGTTTTTATTAATTGAGTGTTTAATTTAGACACACCAGACTGCCGTAGGCGCTACCTCCTCCCTGTTTTTTATCATAAGTAATGAGACAATCTGCAATTTGCTTATCTCCTTCTATTATTCTACCATCAACTGTTTTCAATTTTAGTATTCCAACGTTATTGCTTCTATAAAGGTAAGACGAGTCCACGGATTCATCCTTTACTTGTGGGATATTATCCTTCCTAACAGGAAGTGGCAAAGAGCACGACAGCAGAGCTGTCTATATAGCTCCTCCCTTAGCTCCACCCCCAGTCATTCTCTTTGCCTACTCTAAGTACTAGGAAGGGTAAAGTGAAAGAGGTGATAAAATATTAGTTTTTAATTTCTTCAAGCAAGAGTTTAATTTAAATGGTACCAGTGTGTACTATTTACTCTCAGGCAGCAGATGGATGAAGACTGCTGCCTGGAGGATGATGATCTTAGCATTTGTAACTAAGATCCATTGCTGTTCCCACAGAGGCTGAGGAGTACAGGAAACTTCCGTGTGAGGAACGGTTTCATGCTATGCAGCAGTGAGGTATGTTCAGTCATATTTTTCTGGAGAGACTGTGTATTTCAGAAAGGCTGACATTATACCCAGGAGGGTAAGGGTAAGCAGTAATCCTAGAGCTAAAAGAAGGGCATTACTTAGCTTACATATGGGGGCAATTACAAATATGGTTGACACTGAATTGCAAATGTTTGTGAGCAAACGTTTTTTTGATTTGGGAGTGCTTTAACGTTTTTGTGGGCAATAAAGTTTTGGGCAAACTTTATTAAGGGCACACATGGCTTAACTTTTGGGTCTCAGAACCCACATGGCTAGTTATAACCGCTCTGGTGCGGTTCTTTAAGGCTGTGGAGACATTGAGTGAGATGGGCGGGGCCTATTTTCGTGCCTCAGATGCGCAGTTAGTTTTATCAGCAAGCAGCAAACTCTAACTCCTGATGGCCCTGGTGTATGTTTTGGGCCAAATCGAAGCTTTTACCCCACATTTTCAATCCCTGAGGGCAGGTAGGACCACAGCAGGGCTGTGGCAAGGTGCTGAGAGTGTTTTTTTTCCGGATCTGGGCCTATTTTTGATCCGGTTTGCAAATTAAGGGGTTAATTGTTAAAAGTTTTGTGGTGCAATCATAACTACCTATATTGTGTCTACATACAAAATTTTTAAAGATTTGGTGCATGTTTAGGCTGTTTTGCAGAACGTGTATGCTTTTTTTCTCTTAAAGGCGCAGTACCGTTTTTTAAGATTGTTATTTTTTTTCACTAAATAAAGTGTTTTATGCTTGTTTGTAGTTACTAGCCTGTTCAACATGTCTGACATTGAGGAAAGTCAATGTTCAATATGTTTAGAAGCCATTGTGGAACCTCCACTTAGAATGTGTCCCTCATGCACGGAAAGGCCAATAAATTGTAAAGAACATATTTTAGCTACTAAAAGTATGTCGCAGGATGATTCTCAGTCATCTAATTCTCCCCAAGTGTCACAACTGTTAACGCCCGAACAAGCGACGCCAAGTTCTTCTAGTGCGTCTAATTCTTTCACCCTGCAAGATATGGCCGCAGTTATGAATACTACCCTCACAGAGGTTTTATCTAAGCTGCCTGGGTTGCAGGGGAAGCGCAGTAGGTCTGGTGTGAGAACAAACGCTGAGCCCTCTGACGCTTTATTAGCCATATCCGATGTACCCTCACAATGTTCTGAAGTGAGGGATTTGCTGGCTGAGGGAGAGATTTCTGATTCAGGAAATATGTTCCCTCAGATAGATTCAGATATGATGGCTTTTAAATTTAAACTAGAACACTTCTGCTTATTGCTCAGGGAGGTTTTAGCGACTCTGGATGATTGTGACCCTATTGTAGTTCCAGAGAAATTGTGTAAAATGGACAGATTCCTAGAGGTTCCTGCCTACACTGATGTTTTTCCGGTCCCTAAGAAGATTTCGGAAATTGTTACTAAGGAGTGGGATAAACCAGGTATTCCGTTCGCTCCCCCTCCTACTTTTAAGAAAATGTTTCCCATATCTGACGCCGTGCAGGACTCGTGGAAGACTGTCCCTAAGGTGGAGGGAGCTATTTCTACCCTGGCTAAGCGTACAACTATACCTATTGAGGACAGTTGTGCTTTCAAAGATCCTATGGATAAAAAATTAGAGGGTCTTCTGAAGAAAATATTTGTTCACCAAGGTTTTCTTCTCCAACCTATAGCGTGCATTGTTCCTGTAACTACTGCAGCGTCCTTTTGGTTCGAGGCTCTGGAAGAAGCTCTTCAGGTTGAGACCCCATTAGATTATATTCTGGATAGAATTAGGGCTCTCAAGCTAGCTAATTCTTTCATTACAGATGCCGCTTTTCAATTGGCTAAATTAGCGGCGAAGAATTCAGGTTTTGCCATTTTAGCGTGTAGAGCATTATGGCTTAAATCCTGGTCTGCTGATGTGTCATCAAAAGCTAAGCTTTTAGCTATCCCTTTTAAGGGTAAGACCCTATTCGGGCCTGAACTGAAAGAGATCATCTCAGACATCACTGGAGGGAAAGGCAATGCCCTTCCTCAGGATAAGACGAATAAGATGAGGACCAAACAAAATAATTTTCGTTCCTTTCGGAACTTCAAAGGTGGTCCCTCTCCCTCTTCCCCTGCCGCAAAGCAAGAGAGGAATTTTGCTCAATCCAAGTCATTCTGGAGACCTAACCAGACTTGGAACAAGGGTAAACAGGCTAAGAAGCCCGCTGCTGCCACCAAAACAGCATGAAGGGGTAGCCCCCGATCCGGGACCGGATCTAGTAGGGGGCAGACTTTCTCTTCGCTCAGGCTCGGGCAAGAGACGTTCAGGACTCCTGGGCTTTAGAAATAGTAACCCAGGGGTATCTTCTAGATTTCAAAGAATCTCCCCCAAGGGGGAGATTCCATCTTTCTCAATTGTCTGTAAACCAGACAAAAAGAGAGGCGTTCTTACGCTGTGTAGAAGACCTATATACCATGGGAGTGATCTGCCCAGTTCCAAAAAAACTGAACAGGGGCAAGGGTTCTACTCCAATCTGTTTGTGGTTCCCAAAAAAGAGGGAACCTTCAGACCAATTTTGGATCTCAAGATCCTAAACAAATTCTTCCTTCAAGATGGAGACCATTTGGACTATTTTGCCAATGATCCAGGAGGGTCAATATATGACCACCGTGGACTTAAAGGATGCGTATCTACACATTCCTATCCACAAAGATCATTACCAGTTTCTCAGGTTCGCCTTTCTGGACAAGCATTACCAGTTTGTGGCTCTTCCCTTCGGGTTGGCCACAGCTCCCAGAATTTTCACAAAGGTGCTAGGGTCCCTTCTGGCGGTTCTAAGGCCGCGGGGCATAGCTGTGGCGCCTTATCTGGACGATATCTTAATCCAGGTGTCAACTTTCCAACTAGCCAAGTCTCACACGGGCATCGTGGTGGCTTTTCTAAGATCTCACGGGTGGAAAGTGAACATACAAAAGAGTTCACTTATCCCTCTCACAAGAGTTCCTTTCCTGGGAACTCTGATTGATTCGGTGGACATGAAAAAATTTCTGACGGAGGTCAGGAAATCAAAAATTCTATCCATCTGCCGAGCTCTTCATTCCATTCCTCGCCCGTCAGTGGCTCAGTGTATGGAGGTAATCGGCTTAATGGTAGCGGCAATGGGCATAGTTCCGTTTGCTCGCTTGCATCTCAGACCACTGCAACTTTGCATGCTCAAACAGTGGAATGGGGATTATGCAGATTTATCTCCTCAGATAAATCTGGACCAAGAGACCAGAGACTCTCTTCTTTGGTGGTTGTCACAGGATCATCTGTCCAAGGGAATGTGTTTCCGCAGGCCAGCGTGGGTCATAGTGACGACGGATGCCAGCCTATTGGGCTGGGGTGCAGTCTGGAAATCCCTGAAAGCACAAGGATTGTGGACTCAGGAGCGATAGAACTGGGAGCGATATTCAATGCGCTTCAGGCGTGGCCTCAGCTGGCGTCGGCCAGATTCATAAGATTCCAGTCGGACAATATCACGACTGTAGCATATATCAATCATCAGGGGGGATAAAGTGTTCTCTAGCCATGATAGAGGTTACCAAAATAATTCAATGGGCAGAGACTCACTCTTGCCATCTACCAGCAATCTATATCCCAGGAGTGGAGAACTGGGAAGCGGATTTTCTAAGTCGTCAGACTTTTCATCCGGGGGAATGGGAACTCCATCCGGAGGTGTTTGCACAATTGATTCAGCAATGGGGCACACCGAAATTGGATCTAATGGCGTCTTGTCAGAACGCCAAACTTCCTCGTTACGGGTCCAGGTCAAGGGATCCTCAGGCAGTACTGATAGATGCTCTTCAACCTGGCTTATGTGTTTCCACCATTTCCTCTCCTTCCTCGTTTGATTGCCAGAATCAAACAGGAGAGGGCTTCAGTGATTTTGATAGCACCTGCGTGGCCATGCAGGACTTGGTATGCAGACCTGGTGGACATGTCATCTCTTCCACCATGGACTCTGCCACTGAGACAGGACCTTCTGACTCAAGGTCCGTTCCAGCATCCAAATCTAGTTTCTCTGCGGCTGACTGCTTGGAGATTGAACGCTTGATCTTATCCAATCGGGGTTTCTCGGAATCGGTCATAGATACCTTGATTCAGGCTCAAAAGCCTGTCACTAGGAAAATTAATCATAAGATATAGCGTAAATATCTTTATTGGTGCGAATCCAAAGGCTACTCATGGAGTAAGATCAGGATTCCTAGGATTTTGTCCTTTATCCAAGAAGGATTGGAGAAGGGGCTATCAGCTAGTTCTTTAAAGGGACAGATATCTGCTTTATCAATTCTACTGCACAAACGTCTGGCAGATGTTCCAGACGTTCAGTCGTTCTGTCAGGCTTTAGTTAGAATCCAGCCTGTGTTTAGACCTGTTGCTCCGCCATGGAGTTTGAATTTAGTTTGAATTTAGTTCTTAAAGTTCTTCAAGGGGTTCCGTTTGTACCTATGCATTCCATAGATATTAAGCTTCTATCTTGGAAAGTTCTGTTTTTAGTTGCTGTCTCTTCGGCTTGAAGAGTTTCTGAACTATCTGCATTGCAATGCGACTCGCCTTATCTTGTTTTCCATGCTGATAAGGTGGTTTTGCGTACCAAACCTGGATTCCTTCCTAAGGTTGTTACTAATTGGAATATTAATCAGGAAATTGTTGTTCCTTCTCTGTGTCCTAATCCTTCTTCTCAGAAAGAGCGTCTGTTGCACAACTTGGATGTGGTTCGTGCTTTGAAGTTTTACTTGCAAGCGACCAAAGATTTCCGTCAAACATCTTCTTTGTTTGTTGTCTATTCTGGAAAACGTAGAGGTCAAAAAGCTACGGCTACCTCTCTTGCCTTTTGGCTGAAAAGCATCAACTGTTTGGCATACGAGACTGCTGGACAGCAGCCTCCTGAAAGAATTACAGCTCACTCTACTAGAGCGGTGGCTTCCACATGGGCTTTTAAAAATTATGCTTCTGTTGAACAGATTTGTAAGGCTGCGACTTGGTCCTCGCTTCATACCGTTTCCAAATTTTACAAATTTGATACCTTTGCTTCTTCAGAGGCTATTTTTGGGAGAAAAGTTCTTCAAGCAGTGGTGCCTTCTGTTTAACCATCTGTCTTGTCCCTCCCATTCATCCGTGTCCTGTAGCTTTGGTATTGTATCCCACAAGTAAAGGATGAATCTGTGGACTCGTCTTACCTTTATAGAAGAAAAGTAAATGTATGCTTACCTGATAAATTAATTTCTTCTATGGTAAGACGAGTCCACGGACCGCCCTGTCATTTTAAGACAGATTATATTTTTTTGTTTAAATTCAGTCACCTTTGCACCTTGTAGTTTCTGTTTTTTCTTCCTGTACCTTCGGTCGAATGACTGGGGGGTGGAGCTAAGGGAGGAGCTATATAGACAGCTCTGCTGTGGTGCTCTCTGCCACTTCCTGTTAGGAAGGATAATGTCCCACAAGTAAAGGATGAATCCGTGGACTCGTCTTACCATAGAAGAAATTAATTTATCAGGTAAGCATAAATTTACTTTTTTTCTTTTTCCACTACTATATCTAAATAATGTGCTATCTTCTCTTCCGCGTGAGCTTTAACCTTTCTAATAAACTGCTTAGTCTTTTTTTTTGTTGGAGTCTCCATATTTGCATATCATCATCTTACTGCATATGTCTGTAATTTTTATAAGCTATCTTTTTTTGTCTTTACAGCATGTGCTACTTCTTTGGAAAACCATAATGGTTTCCGCTTTTTTTTTTTTACTTTTACAGACATGTCTAATACAGTGTGCGGTTGCATCTAAAATTCCCACTGTT